>NC_092791.1:28835331-29135331 GCF_047496795.1 Chiloscyllium punctatum | reverse complement strand
GACTCTGCGTTTTGTGATGATAGAGCAGGTGCATTGTGGTTATGGAGCTGGTATGTTGTGGGTATGAATCTGGGGTGTTGTGGATATGAATCTGGGGTGTTGTGGATATGAATCTGGGGTGTTGTGGATACGAAGCTGGGGTGTTGTGGATATGAAGCTGGTGCGTTGTGGATATGAAGCTGGTGTGTTGTGGATATGAAACTGGCATCTCGTGGATATGAAGCTGGCGTCTTGTGGATATGCAGCTGGTGCGTTGTGGATGTGAAGTTGGTGCACTGTGGATATGAAGCTGGTGTCTTATGTATATGGAGCTCGTATGTTGTGGATATGAAGCTGGCGTGTTGTGGATATGAAGCGAGTGTGTTGTGGATATGAAGCCGGTGTGTCGTGGATATGAAGCTGGCGTGTCATGGATGTGAAGCTGGCGTCTTGTGGATATGCAGCTGGTGTGTTGTGGATATGAAGCTGGTATGTTGTGGGTCTGAAGCTGGCGTGTTGTGGATATGAAGCTCGTATGTTGTGGATACGAAGCTGGTATGTTGCAGATATCGAGCTGGTGTGTTGTGGTTGTAGAGCTGGTATGTTGTGGGTATAAAGCTGGTGTGTTGTGGATATGAAGCTGGTGTGTTGTGGATATGAAGCTAGTATGTTGTGGGTATGAAGCTGGTATGTTGTGGATATGAAGCTGGTGTGTTATGGATATGAAGCTGGTGTGTTGTGGATATGAAGCTGGTGTGTTGTGGATATGAAGCTGACGTGTTGTGGATATGTAGCTGGTGTGTTGTGGATATGTAGCTGGTTTGTTTTGTTTATGAAGCTGGTGTGTTGTGGATATGAAGCTGGCGTGTCGTGGGTATGAAGCTGGTGTGTCATGGGTATGAAGCTGGTGTGTTGTGGATATGAAGCTGGTGTGTTGTGGATATGAAGCTGGTGTGTCGTGGGTATGAAGCTGGCGTGTTGTGGATATGAAGCTGGTGTGTTGTGGATATGTAGCTGGTGTGTTGTGGATATGTAGCTGGTGTGTCGTGGGTATGAAGCTGGCGTGTTGTGGATATGAAGCTGGCGTGTTGTGGATATGTAGCTGGTGTGTTGTGGATATGCAGCTGGTGTGTCGTGGGTATGAAGCTGGCGTGTTGTGTGTATGAAGCTGGCGTGTTGTGTATATGAAGCTGGCGTGTTGTGGATATGTTGCTGGTGTGTTGTGGATATGAAGCCGGAGCATTGTGGATATGAAGCCGGTGCATTGTGGATATGAAGCTGGCGTGTTTTGGATATGACTCTACGTTTTGCGATTATACAGCTGGTGTGTTGTGGATATGTTGCTGGTGTGTTGTGGATATGTTGCTGGTGTGTTGTGGATATGTTGCTGGTGTGTTGTGGATATGATGCTCACATGTTGTGGATATGAAACTGGTTTGCTATGGATATGAAGGTGGTGTGTTGTGGATATGAAGCTGGTGTGTTGTGGATATAGAACTGGCGTGTTGTGGATATGAAGCTGGTGTGATGTGGCTATTAAGCTGGTGTGTTGAGGATATGAAGCTGGCGTGTCATGGATATGAAGTTGGCGTCTTGTGGATATGCAGCTGGTGTGTTGTGGATATGAAGCTGGCGTGTTGTGGACATGAAGCTGGTGTGCTATGGATTTGTAAGGTCGTGTATTGTGGATATGAAGCTGGTGTGTTGTGGACTTGAAGCTGGTGTGTTGTGGACTTGAAGCTGGTGTGTTGAGGACTTGAAGCTGGTGTGTTGTGGACATGAAGCTGGCGTGTTGTGGATATGAAGCTGGCGTGTTGTGGATATGTCGCTGGTGTGTTGTGGATATGTCGCTGGTGTGTTGTGGATATGTAGCTGGTGTGTTGTGGATATGTAGCTGGTGTGTTGTCGATGTGAAAGTGGTGTGTGGATATGAAGCTGGTATGTTGTGGATATGAAGCTGGCGTGTTGTGGACATGAAGCTGGCGAGTTGTGGACATGAAGCTGGCGAGTTGTGGACATGAAGCTGGTGTGTTGTGGATATGAATCTAGCGTGTTGTGGATATGAAGCTGGTGTGTTGTGGATATGAAGGTGGTGTGTTGTGGATATGAATCTAGCGTGTTGTGGATATGAAGCTGGCGTGTTGTGGATATGCAACTGGTGTGTTGTTGGTATAGAACTGGTGTGTTGTTGATATAGAACTGGCGAGTTGTGGATATAGGACTGGCGTGTTGTGGATATGAAGCTGGCGTGTTGTGGATATGAAGCTGGCGTGTTGTGGATGTAGAACTGGCGTGTTGTGGATATACAACTGGCGTGTTGTGGATATAGAACTGGTGTGTTGTGGATATAGAACTGGTGTGTTGTGGATATGAAACTGGCGTGTTGTGGATATGAAACTGGCGTCTTGTGGATATGCAGCTGGTGCGTTGTGGATGTGAAGTTGGTGCGTTGTGGATGTGAAGCTGGTGCGTTGTGGATATGAAGCTGGTGTGTTGTGGTTATGATGCTCGCGCGTTGTGGATATGCAACTGGTGTGTTGTGGATATGAAGCTGGTGTGTCGTGGATATGAAGCTGGTGTGTTGTGGATATAGGACTGGCGTGTTGTGGATATGAAGCTGGCGTGTTGTGGATATGGAGCTGGCGTGTTGTGGATATAGAACTGGCGTGTTGTGGATATGAAACTGGTGTGGTGTGTTTATGGCGCTGGTGAGTTGTGGTTATGAAGCTGGTGTGTTGTGGTTGTGAAGCTGGTGCGTTGTGGATATGAAGCTGGTGTGTTGCAGATCTGGAGCTGGCGTGTTGTGGATGTGAAGCTGGCGTGTTGTGGATATGAAGCGAGTGTGTTGTGGATATGACTCTGCGTTTTGTGATGATAGAGCAGGTGCATTGTGGTTATGGAGCTGGTATGTTGTGGGTATGAATCTGGGGTGTTGTGGATATGAATCTGGGGTGTTGTGGATATGAATCTGGGGTGTTGTGGATACGAAGCTGGGGTGTTGTGGATATGAAGCTGGTGCGTTGTGGATATGAAGCAGGCGTGTTGTGGATATGAAGCTGGTGTGTTGTGGATATGAAACTGGCATCTCGTGGATATGAAGCTGGCGTCTTGTGGATATGCAGCTGGTGCGCTGTGGATATGAAGCTGGTGTCTTATGTATATGGAGCGCGTATGTTGTGGATATGAAGCTGGCGTGTTGTGGATATGAAGCGAGTGTGTTGTGGATATGAAGCCGGTGTGTCGTGGATATGAAGCTGGCGTGTCATGGATGTGAAGCTGGCGTCTTGTGGATATGCAGCTGGTGTGTTGTGGATATGAAGCTGGTATGTTGTGGGTATGAAGCTGGCGTGTTGTGGATATGAAGCTGGCGTGTTGTGGATATGTATCTGGTGTGTTGTGGATATGAAGCTGGTGTGTTGTCGATATGAAACTGGTGTGTTGTGGATATGAAGCTGGTGTGTTATGGATATGAAGCTGGTGTGTTGTGGGTATGAATCTAGCGTGTTGTGGATATGAAGCTGGTGTGTTGTGAATATGAAGCTGGGGTGTTGTGGATATGTAGCTGGTGTGTTGTGGATATGAAGCTGGTGTGTTGTGGATATGTATCTGGTATGTTGTGGGTATGAAGCTGGCGTGTTGTGGATATGTAGCTGGTGTGTTGTGGATATGAAGCTGGGGTGTTGTGGATATGTAGCTGGTATGTTGTGGGTATGAAGCTGGTATGTTGTGGGTATGAAGCTGGGGTGTTGTGGGTATGAAGCTGGCGTGTTGTGGATATGAAGCTGGCGTGTTGTGGATATGTATCTGGTGTGTTGTCGATATGAAGCTGGTGTGTTGTCGATATGAAGCTGGTGTGTTGTGGATATGAAGCTGGTGTGTTATGGATATGAAGCTGGTGTGTTGTGGGTATGAATCTAGCGTGTTGTGGATATGAAGCTGGTGTGTTGTGGATATGAAGCTGGTGTGTTGTGAATATGAAGCTGGGGTGTTGTGGATATGTAGCTGGTGTGTTGTGGATATGAAGCTGGGGTGTTGTGGATATGTAGCTGGTGTGTTGTGGATATGAAGCTGGTGTGTTGTGGATATGTAGCTGGTGTGTTTTGATTATGTAGCTGGTGTGTCGTGGGTATGAAGCTGGGGTGTTGTGAATATGAAGCTGGGGTGTTGTGGATATGTAGCTGGTGTGTTGTGGATATGCAGCTGGTGTGTTTTGGTTATGTAGCTGGTGTGTCGTGGGTATGAAGCTGGCGTGTTGTGGATATGGAGCTGGTGTGGTGGTTATGGAGCTGGCGTGTTGTGGATATCGAACGGGCGTGTTGTGGATATGAAGCTGGTGTGTTGTGGATATAGATCTGGCATGTTGTGGATATAGAACTGGCGTGTTGTGGATATAGAACTGGTGTGTTGTGGATATAGAACTGGCGTTTTGTGGATATGAAACTGGTGTGTTGTGGATATGCAGCTGATGCGTTGTGGATGTGAAGTTGGTGCGTTGTGGTTATAGAGTTGGTGTATCATGGTTACAGAGCTGGCATGTTGTGGTTATGAAGCTTGCGTGTTTTGATTATGAAGCTCGTATGTTGTGGATACGAAGCTGGTATGTTGCAGATATCGAGCTGGTATGTTGTGGGTATAAAGCTGGTGTGTTGTGGATATGAAGCTGGCGTGTTGTGGATATGAAGCTGGTGTGTTGTGGATATGTAGCTGGTGTGTTGTGGATATGCAGCTGGTGTGTCGTGGGTATGAAGCTGGCGTGTTGTGTGTATGAAGCTGGCGTGTTGTGTATATGAAGCTGGCGTGTTGTGGATATGTTGCTGGTGTGTTGTGGATATGAAGCCGGAGCATTGTGGATATGAAGCCGGTGCATTGTGGATATGAAGCTGGCGTGTTTTGGATATGACTCTACGTTTTGCGATTATACAGCTGGTGTGTTGTGGATATGTTGCTGGTGTGTTGTGGATATGTTGCTGGTGTGTTGTGGATATGTTGCTGGTGTGTTGTGGATATGATGCTCACATGTTGTGGATATGAAACTGGTTTGCTATGGATATGAAGGTGGTGTGTTGTGGATATGAAGCTGGTGTGTTGTGGATATAGAACTGGCGTGTTGTGGATATGAAGCTGGTGTGATGTGGCTATTAAGCTGGTGTGTTGAGGATATGAAGCTGGCGTGTCATGGATATGAAGTTGGCGTCTTGTGGATATGCAGCTGGTGTGTTGTGGATATGAAGCTGGCGTGTTGTGGACATGAAGCTGGTGTGCTATGGATTTGTAAGGTCGTGTATTGTGGATATGAAGCTGGTGTGTTGTGGACTTGAAGCTGGTGTGTTGTGGACTTGAAGCTGGTGTGTTGAGGACTTGAAGCTGGTGTGTTGTGGACATGAAGCTGGCGTGTTGTGGATATGAAGCTGGCGTGTTGTGGATATGTCGCTGGTGTGTTGTGGATATGTCGCTGGTGTGTTGTGGATATGTAGCTGGTGTGTTGTGGATATGTAGCTGGTGTGTTGTCGATGTGAAAGTGGTGTGTGGATATGAAGCTGGTATGTTGTGGATATGAAGCTGGCGTGTTGTGGACATGAAGCTGGCGAGTTGTGGACATGAAGCTGGCGAGTTGTGGACATGAAGCTGGTGTGTTGTGGATATGAATCTAGCGTGTTGTGGATATGAAGCTGGTGTGTTGTGGATATGAAGGTGGTGTGTTGTGGATATGAATCTAGCGTGTTGTGGATATGAAGCTGGCGTGTTGTGGATATGCAACTGGTGTGTTGTTGGTATAGAACTGGTGTGTTGTTGATATAGAACTGGCGAGTTGTGGATATAGGACTGGCGTGTTGTGGATATGAAGCTGGCGTGTTGTGGATATGAAGCTGGCGTGTTGTGGATGTAGAACTGGCGTGTTGTGGATATACAACTGGCGTGTTGTGGATATAGAACTGGTGTGTTGTGGATATAGAACTGGTGTGTTGTGGATATGAAACTGGCGTGTTGTGGATATGAAACTGGCGTCTTGTGGATATGCAGCTGGTGCGTTGTGGATGTGAAGTTGGTGCGTTGTGGATGTGAAGCTGGTGCGTTGTGGATATGAAGCTGGTGTGTTGTGGTTATGATGCTCGCGCGTTGTGGATATGCAACTGGTGTGTTGTGGATATGAAGCTGGTGTGTCGTGGATATGAAGCTGGTGTGTTGTGGATATAGGACTGGCGTGTTGTGGATATGAAGCTGGCGTGTTGTGGATATGGAGCTGGCGTGTTGTGGATATAGAACTGGCGTGTTGTGGATATGAAACTGGTGTGGTGTGTTTATGGCGCTGGTGAGTTGTGGTTATGAAGCTGGTGTGTTGTGGTTGTGAAGCTGGTGCGTTGTGGATATGAAGCTGGTGTGTTGCAGATCTGGAGCTGGCGTGTTGTGGATGTGAAGCTGGCGTGTTGTGGATATGAAGCGAGTGTGTTGTGGATATGACTCTGCGTTTTGTGATGATAGAGCAGGTGCATTGTGGTTATGGAGCTGGTATGTTGTGGGTATGAATCTGGGGTGTTGTGGATATGAATCTGGGGTGTTGTGGATATGAATCTGGGGTGTTGTGGATACGAAGCTGGGGTGTTGTGGATATGAAGCTGGTGCGTTGTGGATATGAAGCAGGCGTGTTGTGGATATGAAGCTGGTGTGTTGTGGATATGAAACTGGCATCTCGTGGATATGAAGCTGGCGTCTTGTGGATATGCAGCTGGTGCGCTGTGGATATGAAGCTGGTGTCTTATGTATATGGAGCGCGTATGTTGTGGATATGAAGCTGGCGTGTTGTGGATATGAAGCGAGTGTGTTGTGGATATGAAGCCGGTGTGTCGTGGATATGAAGCTGGCGTGTCATGGATGTGAAGCTGGCGTCTTGTGGATATGCAGCTGGTGTGTTGTGGATATGAAGCTGGTATGTTGTGGGTATGAAGCTGGCGTGTTGTGGATATGAAGCTGGCGTGTTGTGGATATGTATCTGGTGTGTTGTGGATATGAAGCTGGTGTGTTGTCGATATGAAACTGGTGTGTTGTGGATATGAAGCTGGTGTGTTATGGATATGAAGCTGGTGTGTTGTGGGTATGAATCTAGCGTGTTGTGGATATGAAGCTGGTGTGTTGTGAATATGAAGCTGGGGTGTTGTGGATATGTAGCTGGTGTGTTGTGGATATGAAGCTGGTGTGTTGTGGATATGTATCTGGTATGTTGTGGGTATGAAGCTGGCGTGTTGTGGATATGTAGCTGGTGTGTTGTGGATATGAAGCTGGGGTGTTGTGGATATGTAGCTGGTATGTTGTGGGTATGAAGCTGGTATGTTGTGGGTATGAAGCTGGGGTGTTGTGGGTATGAAGCTGGCGTGTTGTGGATATGAAGCTGGCGTGTTGTGGATATGTATCTGGTGTGTTGTCGATATGAAGCTGGTGTGTTGTCGATATGAAGCTGGTGTGTTGTGGATATGAAGCTGGTGTGTTATGGATATGAAGCTGGTGTGTTGTGGGTATGAATCTAGCGTGTTGTGGATATGAAGCTGGTGTGTTGTGGATATGAAGCTGGTGTGTTGTGAATATGAAGCTGGGGTGTTGTGGATATGTAGCTGGTGTGTTGTGGATATGAAGCTGGGGTGTTGTGGATATGTAGCTGGTGTGTTGTGGATATGAAGCTGGTGTGTTGTGGATATGTAGCTGGTGTGTTTTGATTATGTAGCTGGTGTGTCGTGGGTATGAAGCTGGGGTGTTGTGAATATGAAGCTGGGGTGTTGTGGATATGTAGCTGGTGTGTTGTGGATATGCAGCTGGTGTGTTTTGGTTATGTAGCTGGTGTGTCGTGGGTATGAAGCTGGCGTGTTGTGGATATGGAGCTGGTGTGGTGGTTATGGAGCTGGCGTGTTGTGGATATCGAACGGGCGTGTTGTGGATATGAAGCTGGTGTGTTGTGGATATAGATCTGGCATGTTGTGGATATAGAACTGGCGTGTTGTGGATATAGAACTGGTGTGTTGTGGATATAGAACTGGCGTTTTGTGGATATGAAACTGGTGTGTTGTGGATATGCAGCTGATGCGTTGTGGATGTGAAGTTGGTGCGTTGTGGTTATAGAGTTGGTGTATCATGGTTACAGAGCTGGCATGTTGTGGTTATGAAGCTTGCGTGTTTTGATTATGAAGCTCGTATGTTGTGGATACGAAGCTGGTATGTTGCAGATATCGAGCTGGTATGTTGTGGGTATAAAGCTGGTGTGTTGTGGATATGAAGCTGGCGTGTTGTGGATATGAAGCTGGTGTGTTGTGGATATGAAGCTGTTGTGTTGTGGATATGAAGCTGGTGTGTTGTGGATATGAAGCAGTGGTTTGTGGTTATAGAGCTGCTGTGTTGTGGGTATGAAGCTGGCGTGTTGTGGATATGAAGCTGGTGTGTTGTGGTTATATCGCTGGTGCGTTGTGGATATGAAGCTGGTGCGTTGTGGATATGAAGCTGGTGCGTTGTGGTTATGAAGCTGGTATGTTGTGGATATGAAGCTAGTATGTTGTGGGTATGAATCTGGTGTGTTGTGGATATGAAGCTGGTGTGTTGTGGATATGTAGCTGGTGTGTTGTGGATATGAAGCTGGCGTGTGGATATGCAGCTGGTTTGTTGTGGTTGTGGAGCTGGTGCCTTGTGGATATGAAGCTCGCGTGTTGTGGATATAAAGCTGGTGTGTTGTGGTTCTGAAGCTGGCGTGTTGTGGATATGAAGCTGGCATGTTGTGGATATGAAGCCAGTGTGGTGTGTTTATGGCGCTGGTGAGCTGTGGATATGAAGCTATTGCAGTGTGGATATGAAGCTGTCGTGTTGTGGATATGAAGCGAGTGTGTTGTGGATGTGACTCTGCGTTTTGTGATTATAGAGCTGGTGTGTTGTGATTATGATGCTCACACGTTGTGGATATGAAGCTGGTGTGCTGTGGATATAGAACTGGCATGTTGTGGATGTAGAACTGGCGTGTTGTGGATGTAGAACTGGCGTGTTGTGGATATGAAACTGGTGTGTTGTGGATATGAAACTGGCGTCTTGTGGATATGCAGCTGATGCGTTGTGGATGTGAAGTTGGTGCGTTGTGGATATGAAGCTGGTGTGTTGTGGATATGAAGCTAGTGTGTTGTGGATATGAAGCGACATTTCGTGGTTATAGAGCAGGTGTGTTGTGGTTATAGAGCTGGCGTGTTGTAGATATGAAGCTGGCATGTTGTGGATATGAAGCCGGTGTGGTGTGTTTATGGCGCTGGTGAGTTGTGGTTATGAAGCTGGTGTGTTGTGGTTGTGAAGCTGGTGCGTTGTGGATATGAAGCTGGTGTGTTGCAGATCTGGAGCTGGCGTGTTGTGGATGTGAAGCTGGCGTGTTGTGGATATGAAGCGAGTGTGTTGTGGATATGACTCTGCGTTTTGTGATGATAGAGCAGGTGCATTGTGGTTATGGAGCTGGTATGTTGTGGGTATGAATCTGGGGTGTTGTGGATATGAATCTGGGGTGTTGTGGATATGAATCTGGGGTGTTGTGGATACGAAGCTGGGGTGTTGTGGATATGAAGCTGGTGCGTTGTGGATATGAAGCTGGTGTGTTGTGGATATGAAGCTGGTGTGTTGTGGATATGAAACTGGCATCTCGTGGATATGAAGCTGGCGTCTTGTGGATATGCAGCTGGTGCGTTGTGGATGTGAAGTTGGTGCACTGTGGATATGAAGCTGGTGTCTTATGTATATGGAGCTCGTATGTTGTGGATATGAAGCTGGCGTGTTGTGGATATGAAGCGAGTGTGTTGTGGATATGAAGCCGGTGTGTCGTGGATATGAAGCTGGCGTGTCATGGATGTGAAGCTGGCGTCTTGTGGATATGCAGCTGGTGTGTTGTGGATATGAAGCTGGTATGTTGTGGGTATGAAGCTGGCGTGTTGTGGATATGAAGCTCGTATGTTGTGGATACGAAGCTGGTATGTTGCAGATATCGAGCTGGTGTGTTGTGGTTGTAGAGCTGGTATGTTGTGGGTATAAAGCTGGTGTGTTGTGGATATGAAGCTGGTGTGTTGTGGATATGAAGCTAGTATGTTGTGGGTATGAAGCTGGTATGTTGTGGATATGAAGCTGGTGTGTTATGGATATGAAGCTGGTGTGTTGTGGATATGAAGCTGGTGTGTTGTGGATATGAAGCTGACGTGTTGTGGATATGTAGCTGGTGTGTTGTGGATATGTAGCTGGTTTGTTTTGTTTATGAAGCTGGTGTGTTGTGGATATGAAGCTGGCGTGTCGTGGGTATGAAGCTGGTGTGTCATGGGTATGAAGCTGGTGTGTTGTGGATATGAAGCTGGTGTGTTGTGGATATGAAGCTGGTGTGTCGTGGGTATGAAGCTGGCGTGTTGTGGATATGAAGCTGGTGTGTTGTGGATATGTAGCTGGTGTGTTGTGGATATGTAGCTGGTGTGTCGTGGGTATGAAGCTGGCGTGTTGTGGATATGAAGCTGGCGTGTTGTGGATATGTAGCTGGTGTGTTGTGGATATGCAGCTGGTGTGTTTTGGTTATGTAGCTGGTGTGTCGTGGGTATGAAGCTGGCGTGTTGTGTATATGAAGCTGGCGTGTTGTGGATATGTTGCTGGTGTGTTGTGGATATGAAGCCGGAGCATTGTGGATATGAAGCCGGTGCATTGTGGATATGAAGCTGGCGTGTTTTGGATATGACTCTACGTTTTGCGATTATACAGCTGGTGTGTTGTGGATATGTTGCTGGTGTGTTGTGGATATGTTGCTGGTGTGTTGTGGATATGTTGCTGGTGTGTTGTGGATATGATGCTCACATGTTGTGGATATGAAACTGGTTTGCTATGGATATGAAGGTGGTGTGTTGTGGATATGAAGCTGGTGTGTTGTGGATATAGAACTGGCGTGTTGTGGATATGAAGCTGGTGTGATGTGGCTATTAAGCTGGTGTGTTGAGGATATGAAGCTGGCGTGTCATGGATATGAAGTTGGCGTCTTGTGGATATGCAGCTGGTGTGTTGTGGATATGAAGCTGGCGTGTTGTGGACATGAAGCTGGTGTGCTATGGATTTGTAAGGTGGTGTATTGTGGATATGAAGCTGGTGTGTTGTGGACTTGAAGCTGGTGTGTTGTGGACTTGAAGCTGGTGTGTTGAGGACTTGAAGCTGGTGTGTTGTGGACATGAAGCTGGCGTGTTGTGGATATGAAGCTGGCGTGTTGTGGATATGTCGCTGGTGTGTTGTGGATATGTCGCTGGTGTGTTGTGGATATGTCGCTGGTGTGTTGTGGATATGTAGCTGGTGTGTTGTGGATATGTAGCTGGTGTGTTGTCGATGTGAAAGTGGTGTGTGGATATGAAGCTGGTATGTTGTGGATATGAAGCTGGCGTGTTGTGGACATGAAGCTGGCGAGTTGTGGACATGAAGCTGGCGAGTTGTGGACATGAAGCTGGTGTGTTGTGGATATGAATCTAGCGTGTTGTGGATATGAAGCTGGTGTGTTGTGGATATGAAGGTGGTGTGTTGTGGATATGAATCTAGCGTGTTGTGGATATGAAGCTGGCGTGTTGTGGATATGCAACTGGTGTGTTGTTGGTATAGAACTGGTGTGTTGTTGATATAGAACTGGCGAGTTGTGGATATAGGACTGGCGTGTTGTGGATATGAAGCTGGCGTGTTGTGGATATGAAGCTGGCGTGTTGTGGATGTAGAACTGGCGTGTTGTGGATATACAACTGGCGTGTTGTGGATATAGAACTGGTGTGTTGTGGATATAGAACTGGTGTGTTGTGGATATGAAACTGGCGTGTTGTGGATATGAAACTGGCGTCTTGTGGATATGCAGCTGGTGCGTTGTGGATGTGAAGTTGGTGCGTTGTGGATGTGAAGCTGGTGCGTTGTGGATATGAAGCTGGTGTGTTGTGGTTATGATGCTTGCGCGTTGTGGATATGCAACTGGTGTGTTGTGGATATGAAGCTGGTGTGTCGTGGATATGAAGCTGGTGTATTGTGGATATAGGACTGGCGTGTTGTGGATATGAAGCTGGCGTGTTGTGGATATGGAGCTGGCGTGTTGTGGATATAGAACTGGCGTGTTGTGGATATGAAACTGGTGTGGTGTGTTTATGGCGCTGGTGAGTTGTGGTTATGAAGCTGGCGTGTTGTGGTTGTGAAGCTGGTGCGTTGTGGATATGAAGCTGGTGTGTTGCAGATCTGGAGCTGGCGTGTTGTGGATGTGAAGCTGGCGTGTTGTGGATATGAAGCGAGTGTGTTGTGGATATGACTCTGCGTTTTGTGATGATAGAGCAGGTGCATTGTGGTTATGGAGCTGGTATGTTGTGGGTATGAATCTGGGGTGTTGTGGATATGAATCTGGGGTGTTGTGGATATGAATCTGGGGTGTTGTGGATACGAAGCTGGGGTGTTGTGGATATGAAGCTGGTGCGTTGTGGATATGAAGCAGGCGTGTTGTGGATATGAAGCTGGTGTGTTGTGGATATGAAACTGGCATCTCGTGGATATGAAGCTGGCGTCTTGTGGATATGCAGCTGGTGCGCTGTGGATATGAAGCTGGTGTCTTATGTATATGGAGCGCGTATGTTGTGGATATGAAGCTGGCGTGTTGTGGATATGAAGCGAGTGTGTTGTGGATATGAAGCCGGTGTGTCGTGGATATGAAGCTGGCGTGTCATGGATGTGAAGCTGGCGTCTTGTGGATATGCAGCTGGTGTGTTGTGGATATGAAGCTGGTATGTTGTGGGTATGAAGCTGGCGTGTTGTGGATATGAAGCTGGCGTGTTGTGGATATGTATCTGGTGTGTTATGGATATGAAGCTGGTGTGTTGTGGGTATGAATCTAGCGTGTTGTGGATATGAAGCTGGTGTGTTGTGGATATGAAGCTGGTGTGTTGTGGATATGTAGCTGGTGTGTTGTGGATATGCAGCTGGTGTGTTTTGGTTATGTAGCTGGTGTGTCGTGGGTATGAAGCTGGGGTGTTGTGAATATGAAGCTGGGGTGTTGTGGATATGTAGCTGGTGTGTTGTGGATATGCAGCTGGTGTGTTTTGGTTATGTAGCTGGTGTGTCGTGGGTATGAAGCTGGCGTGTTGTGGATATGGAGCTGGTGTGGTGGTTATGGAGCTGGCGTGTTGTGGATATCGAACGGGCGTGTTGTGGATATGAAGCTGGTGTGTTGTGGATATAGATCTGGCATGTTGTGGATATAGAACTGGCGTGTTGTGGATATAGAACTGGCGTTTTGTGGATATGAAACTGGTGTGTTGTGGATATGCAGCTGATGCGTTGTGGATGTGAAGTTGGTGCGTTGTGGTTATAGAGTTGGTGTATCATGGTTACAGAGCTGGCATGTTGTGGTTATGAAGCTTGCGTGTTTTGATTATGAAGCTCGTATGTTGTGGATACGAAGCTGGTATGTTGCAGATATCGAGCTGGTATGTTGTGGGTATAAAGCTGGTGTGTTGTGGATATGAAGCTGGCGTGTTGTGGATATGAAGCTGGTGTGTTGTGGATATGAAGCTGTTGTGTTGTGGATATGAAGCTGGTGTGTTGTGGATATGAAGCAGTGGTTTGTGGTTATAGAGCTGCTGTGTTGTGGGTATGAAGCTGGCGTGTTGTGGATATGAAGCTGGTGTGTTGTGGTTATATCGCTGGTGCGTTGTGGATATGAAGCTGGTGCGTTGTGGATATGAAGCTGGTGCGTTGTGGTTATGAAGCTGGTATGTTGTGGATATGAAGCTCGTATGTTGTGGGTATGAATCTGGTGTGTTGTGGATATGAAGCTGGTGTGTTGTGGATATGTAGCTGGTGTGTTGTGGATATGAAGCTGGCGTGTGGATATGCAGCTGGTTTGTTGTGGTTGTGGAGCTGGTGCCTTGTGGATATGAAGCTCGCGTGTTGTGGATATAAAGCTGGTGTGTTGTGGTTCTGAAGCTGGCGTGTTGTGGATATGAAGCTGGCATGTTGTGGATATGAAGCCAGTGTGGTGTGTTTATGGCGCTGGTGAGCTGTGGATATGAAGCTATTGCAGTGTGGATATGAAGCTGTCGTGTTGTGGATATGAAGCGAGTGTGTTGTGGATGTGACTCTGCGTTTTGTGATTATAGAGCTGGTGTGTTGTGATTATGATGCTCACACGTTGTGGATATGAAGCTGGTGTGCTGTGGATATAGAACTGGCATGTTGTGGATGTAGAACTGGCGTGTTGTGGATGTAGAACTGGCGTGTTGTGGATATGAAACTGGTGTGTTGTGGATATGAAACTGGCGTCTTGTGGATATGCAGCTGATGCGTTGTGGATGTGAAGTTGGTGCGTTGTGGATATGAAGCTGGTGTGTTGTGGATATGAAGCTAGTGTGTTGTGGATATGAAGCGACATTTCGTGGTTATAGAGCAGGTGTGTTGTGGTTATAGAGCTGGCGTGTTGTAGATATGAAGCTGGCATGTTGTGGATATGAAGCCGGTGTGGTGTGTTTATGGCGCTGGTGAGTTGTGGTTATGAAGCTGGTGTGTTGTGGTTGTGAAGCTGGTGCGTTGTGGATATGAAGCTGGTGTGTTGCAGATCTGGAGCTGGCGTGTTGTGGATGTGAAGCTGGCGTGTTGTGGATATGAAGCGAGTGTGTTGTGGATATGACTCTGCGTTTTGTGATGATAGAGCAGGTGCATTGTGGTTATGGAGCTGGTATGTTGTGGGTATGAATCTGGGGTGTTGTGGATATGAATCTGGGGTGTTGTGGATATGAATCTGGGGTGTTGTGGATACGAAGCTGGGGTGTTGTGGATATGAAGCTGGTGCTTTGTGGATATGAAGCTGGTGTGTTGTGGATATGAAACTGGCATCTCGTGGATATGAAGCTGGCGTCTTGTGGATATGCAGCTGGTGCGTTGTGGATGTGAAGTTGGTGCACTGTGGATATGAAGCTGGTGTCTTATGTATATGGAGCTCGTATGTTGTGGATATGAAGCTGGCGTGTTGTGGATATGAAGCGAGTGTGTTGTGGATATGAAGCCGGTGTGTCGTGGATATGAAGCTGGCGTGTCATGGATGTGAAGCTGGCGTCTTGTGGATATGCAGCTGGTGTGTTGTGGATATGAAGCTGGTATGTTGTGGGTATGAAGCTGGCGTGTTGTGGATATGAAGCTGGCGTGTTGTGGATATGTATCTGGTGTGTTGTGGATATGAAGCTGGTGTGTTGTCGATATGAAGCTGGTGTGTTGTGGATATGAAGCTGGTGTGTTATGGATATGAAGCTGGTGTGTTGTGGGTATGAATCTAGCGTGTTGTGGATATGAAGCTGGTGTGTTGTGGATATGAAGCTGGTGTGTTGTGGATATGTAGCTGGTGTGTTTTGATTATGTAGCTGGTGTGTCGTGGGTATGAAGCTGGGGTGTTGTGAATATGAAGCTGGGGTGTTGTGGATATGTAGCTGGTGTGTTGTGGATATGCAGCTGGTGTGTTTTGGTTATGTAGCTGGTGTGTCGTGGGTATGAAGCTGGCGTGTTGTGTATATGAAGCTGGTGTGTTGTGGATATGGAGCTGGTGTGGTGGTTATGGAGCTGGCGTGTTGTGGATATCGAACGGGCGTGTTGTGGATATGAAGCTGGTGTGTTGTGGATATAGATCTGGCATGTTGTGGATATAGAACTGGCGTGTTGTGGATATAGAACTGGTGTGTTGTGGATATAGAACTGGCATTTTGTGGATATGAAACTGGTGTGTTGTGGATATGCAGCTGATGCGTTGTGGATGTGAAGTTGGTGCGTTGTGGATATGAAGCTGGTGTGTTGTGGTTATAGAGTTGGTGTATCATGGTTACAGAGCTGGCATGTTGTGGTCATGAAGCTTGCGTGTTGTGATTATGAAGCTCGTATGTTGTGGCTATGAAGCTGGTATGTTGCAGATATCGAGCTGGTGTGTTGTGGTTGTAGAGCTGGTATGTTGTGGGTATAAAGCTGGTGTGTTGTGGATATGAAGCTGGCGTGTTGTGGATATGAAGCTGGTGTGTTGTGGATATGAAGCTGGTGTGTTGTGAATATGAAGCTGGTGTGTTGTGGATATGAAGCAGTGGTTTGTGGTTATAGAGCTGGTGTGTTGTGGGTATGAAGCTAGTATGTTGTGGATATGAAGCTGGTGTGTTGTGGATATGAAGCTGGTGCGTTGTGGATATGAAGCTGGTGCGTTGTGGTTATGAAGCTGTTATGTTGTGGATATGAAGCTAGTATGTTGTGGGTATGAATCTGGTGTGTTGTGGATATGAAGCTGGTGTGTTGTGGATATGTAGCTGGTGTGTTGTGGATATGAAGCTGGCTTGTGGATATGCAGCTGGTTTGTTGTGGTTGTGGAGCTGGTGCCTTGTGGATATGAAGCTCGCGTGTTGTGGATATAAAGCTGGTGTGTTGTGGTTCTGAAGCTGGCGTGTTGTGGATATGAAGCTGGCATGTTGTGGATATGAAGCCAGTGTGGTGTGTTTATGGCGCTGGTGAGCTGTGGATATGAAGCTATTGCAGTGTGGATATGAAGCTGTCGTGTTGTGGATATGAAGCGAGTGTGTTGTGGATGTGACTCTGCGTTTTGTGATTATAGAGCTGGTGTGTTGTGATTATGATGCTCACACGTTGTGGATATGAAGCTGGTGTGCTGTGGACATAAAGCTGGCGTGTTGTGGTTATGAAGCTGGCGTGTCATGGATATGAAGCTGGCGTGTTGTGGTTATGAAGCTGGCGTGTTGCGCATATGTAGCTGGTGTGTTGTGGATATGCAGCTGGTGTGTTTTGGTTATGTAGCTGGTGTGTCGTGGGTATGAGGCTGGCGTGTTGTGGATATGAAGCTGGTGTGTTGTGGATATGAAGCTGGTGTGGTGGTTATGGAGCTGGCGTGTTGTGGATATAGAACTGGCATGTTGTGGTTATGAAGCTGGTGTGTTGTGGATATAGAACTGGCATGTTGTGGATGTAGAACTGGCGTGTTGTGGATATGAAACTGGTGTGTTGTGGATATGAAACTGGCGTCTTGTGGATGTGAAGTTGGTGCGTTGTGGATATGAAGCTGGTGTGTTGTGATGATGAAGCTCGTATGTTGTGGATATGAAGCTGGTATGTTGCAGATATCGAGCTGGTGTGTTGTGGTTGTAGAGCTGGTATGTTGTGGGTATAAAGCTGGCGTGTTGTGGATATGAAGCTGGCGTGTTGTGGATATGAAGCTGGTGTGTTGTGGATATGAATCTGGTGCGATGTGGATATGAACCTGGCGTGTTGTGGATATGAAGCTGGTGTGTTGTGAATATAAAGCTGGTGTGATGTGGATATGAAGCTGGCGTGTTGTGGATATGAAGCTGGCGTGTTGTGGATATGAAGCTGGTGTGTTGTGGATATGAATCTGGTGCGATGTGGATATGAACCTGGCGTGTTGTGGATATGAAGCTGGTGTGTTGTGAATATAAAGCTGGTGTGTTGTGGATATGACTCTGCGTTTTGTGATTATAGAGCTGGTGTGTTGTGGTTGTAGAGCTGGTATGTTGTGGGTATGAATCTGGTATGTTGTGGATATGTAGCTGGTGTGTTGTGGATATGAAGCTGGCATGTCATGGATATGAAGCTGGCGTCTTGTGGATATGCAGCTGTTTGTTATGGTTGTGGCGCTGGTGCCTTGTGGATATGAAGCTAGCGTGTTGTGGATATGAAGCTGGCGTCTTGTGGATATGCAGCTGTTTGTTGTGGTTGTGGAGCTGGTGCCTTGTGGATATGAAGCTAGTGTGTTGTGGATATGAAGCTAGTGTGTTGTGGATATGAAGCGACATTTCGTGGTTATAGAGCAGGTGTGTTGTGGTTATAGAGCTGGCGTGTTGTAGATATGAAGCTGGCATGTTGTGGATATGAAGCCGGTGTGGTGTGTTTATGGCGCTGGTGAGTTGTGGTTATGAAGCTGGTGTGTTGTGGTTGTGAAGCTGGTGCGTTGTGGATATGAAGCTGGTGTGTTGCAGATCTGGAGCTGGCGTGTTGTGGATGTGAAGCTGGCGTGTTGTGGATATGAAGCGAGTGTGTTGTGGATATGACTCTGCGTTTTGTGATGATAGAGCAGGTGCATTGTGGTTATGGAGCTGGTATGTTGTGGGTATGAATCTGGGGTGTTGTGGATATGAATCTGGGGTGTTGTGGATATGAATCTGGGGTGTTGTGGATACGAAGCTGGTGCGTTGTGGATATGAAGCAGGCGTGTTGTGGATATGAAGCTGGTGTGTTGTGGATATGAAGCTGGTGCGTTGTGGATATGAAGCAGGCGTGTTGTGGATATGCAGCTGGTGTGTTGTGGATATGAAGCTGGCGTGTCATGGATATGAAGCTGGCGTCTTGTGGATATGCAGCTGGTGTGTTGTGGTTATGAAGCTGGTTTGCTGTGGATATATAGCTGGGGTGTTGTGGATATGAAGCTGGTGCGTTGTGGATATGAAGCAGGCGTGTTGTGGATATGAAGCTGGTGTGTTGTGGATATGAAGCTGGCGTGTTGTGGATATGAATCTGGGGTGTTGTGGATACGAAGCTGGTGTGTTGTGGATATGAAGCTGGCGTGTCATGGATATGAAGCTGGCGTTTTGTGGATATGCAGCTGGTGTGTTGTGGTTATGAAGCTGGTTTGCTGTGGATATATAGCTGGGGTGTTGTGGATATGAAGCTGGTGCGTTGTGGATATGAAGCAGGCGTGTTGTGGATATGAAGCTGGTGTGTTGTGGATATGAAGCTGGCGTGTCATGGATATGAAGCTGGCGTCTTGTGGATATGCAACTGGTGTGTTGTGGTTATGAAGCTGGTTTGCTGTGGATATATAGCTGGCGTGTTGTGGATATGAAGCTGGCATGTTGTGGTATGAAGCTGGTGTGTTGTGGATATGAAACTGGTATGTTGTGGATATGAAGCTGGTGTGTTGTGGATATGAAGCTGGCATGTTGTGGATATGAAGCCTGTGTGGTGTGGTTATGGCGCTAGTGAGTTGTGGTTATGAAGCTGGTGTATTGTGGTTATGAAGCTGGTGTGTTGTGGTTATGAAGCTGTCGTGTTGGGGATATGGAGCTGGCGTGTTGTGGATATGAAGCTGGTGAGTTGTGGATATGAAGATGTTATGTTGTGGTAATAGAGCTGGTGTGTTGTGGGTATGAAACTGGCGTGTTGTGGATGTGAAGCTGGCGTGTCGTGGTTATGAAGCTGGTGTGTTGTGGATATGAAGATAGCATGTTATGGTTATATAGCTGGCGTATTGTGGATATGAAACTGGTGTGTTCTGGGTATGAAGCTGGTGTGTTGTGGATATGAAGCAGGCGTGTTGTGGATATGAAGCTGGCGTGTTGTGGATATGAAGCTGGTGTGTTGTGGATATGAAGGTGGCGCGTTGTGGATATGAAGCTGGCGTGTTGTGGATATGAAACTGCGTTTTGCGGTTATGGAGCGGGTGTGTTGTGGTTATGAAGCTGGCGTGTTGTGGTTATGAAGCTGGTGTGTTGTGGATAGGAAGCTGGCGTGTTGTGGTTATAGAGCCAGTGTGTTGTCGATAAAAGATAGCATGTTATGGTTATAGAGCTGGCGTATTGTGGATATGAAACTGGTGTGTTCTGGGTATGAAGCTGGTGTGTTGTGGATATGAAGCAGGCGTGTTGTGGATATGAAGCTGGCGTGTTGTGGATATGAAGCTGGTGTGTTGTGGATATGAAGGTGGCGCGTTGTGGATATGAAGCTGGCGTGTTGTGGATATGAAGCTGGTGTGTTGTGAATATGAAGCTGGTATGTTGTGGCTATGAAGCTGGTGTGTTGTGGATATGAAGGTGGTGCGTTGTGGATATGAAGCTGGCGTGTTGTGGATATGAAACTGGTGTGTTGTGAATATGAAGCTGGTATGTTGTGGATATGAATCTGCGTTTTGCGGTTATAGAGCGGGTGTGTTGTGGTTATGAAGCTGGCGTGTTGTGGTTATGAAGCTGGTGTGTTGTGGATAGGAAGCTGGCGTGTTGTGGTTATGAAGCTGGCACGTTGTGGATATGAAGCTGGCACGTTGTGGATATGAAGCTGGTTTACTATGGATATGAAGCTGGCATGTTGTGGATATGACGCTGGTGTGTTGTGGATATGAAGCTGGTGTCTTGTGGATATGAAGCTGGTGTGTTGTGGATATGAAGCTGGTGTGTTGTTGATATGTAGCTGGCGTGTTGTGGGTATGGAGCTGGCATCTTATGGAAATGAAGCTGGTGCGTTGTGGGTATGAAGCTGGCGTGTTGCGGGTATGCAGCTGTCGTGTTGTGGATATGAAGCTGACGTGTTGTGGATATAAAGCTGGTGCGTTGTGGATATGAAGATGGCGTGTTGTGGATATGAAGCTGGCGTGTTGTGGATGTGCAGCTGGCGTGTTGTGGTTATAGAGCTTGCGTGTTGTGGGTATGAAGCCAGTGTGTTGTGGATATGAAGCTGGCATGTTGTGGATATGAAGCTGATGCGTTGTGGATGTGCAGCTGGCATGTTGTGGTTATAGAGCTGGTGTGTTCTGGTTATGAAGCTGGTGTGTTGTGGATATAGAACTGGCGTGTTGTGGTTATAGAGCTTGCGTGTTGTGGGTATGAAGCCAGTTTGTTGTGGATATGAAGCTGGCGTGTTGTGGTTCTGAAACTGGTGTGCTATGGATGTGAAGCTGGCTTGTTGTGGTAATAGACCTGGTATGTTGTAGATATGACGCTGGTTAGTTGTGGTTACAGAGCTCGTGTGTAGTTGTTATGAAGTTGGTGTGTTGTGGTTACAGAGCTGGTATGTTGTGGATATGAAGCTGGTGTGTTCTGGATATGAAGCTGGTATGTTGTGGATATAGAACTGGCGTGTTGTGGATATAGAACTGGCGTGTTGTGGATATGAAGCTGGTGTGTTGTGGATATGAAGCTGGTGTGTTGTGGATTTGAAGCTGGTGTGTTGTGGATTTGAAGCTGGTGTGTTGTGGATTTGAAGCTGGTGTGTCATGGATATGAAGCTGGCGCCTTGTGGATATGAAGCTGGTGTGTTGTGGTTATGAAGCTGGCGTGTTGTGGTTATGAAGCTGGTGTGCTATGGATTTGAAGCTGATGTGTCATGGATATGAAGATGGCGTCTTTTGGATATGCAGCTGGCGTGTTGTGGTTATGAAGCTGGCGTGTTGTGGTTATGAAGCTGGCGTGTTGTGGTTATGAAGCTGGCGTGTTGTGGTTATGAAGCTGGTGTGCTATGGATTTGAAGCTGGTGTGTTGTGGATATGACGCTGGTGTGTTGTGGTTATGAAGCTGGTGTGTTGTGGACATGAAACTGGTGTTTTGTGGATATGAAGCTGGTGTGTTGTGGATATGAAGCTGGTGTGCTATGAATTTGAAGCTGGTGTGTTGTGGACATGAAGCTGGCATGTTGTGGACATGACGCTGGCGTGGTGTGGATATAAAACTGGCGTGTTGTGGATGTGAATCTAGCGTGTTGTGGATATGAAGCTGGTGTGTTGTGGATATGAAGCTGGCATGTTGTGGATATGAAGCTGGTGTGTTGTGGATATGAAGCTGGTGTGTTGTGGATATGAAGCTGGTATCTTGTGGATATGAAGCTGGTGCGTTGTGGATATGAAGCTGGTGTGTTGTTGATATGTAGCTGGCGTGTTGTGGGTATGAAGCTGGCATCTTATGGAGATGAAGCTGGTGCATTGTGGGTATGAAGCTGGCATGTTGTGGGTATGCAGCTGACGTGTTGTGGATATGAAGCTGGCGTGTTGTGGATATGAAGCTGGCGTGTTGTGGATATGCAGCTGACGTGTTATGGATATGAAGCTGATGCGTTGTGGATGTGCAGCTGGCGTGTTGTGGTTATAGAGCTGGTATGTTGTGGTTATAGAGCTGGTTTGTTCTGGTTATGAAGCTGGTGCGTTGTGGATATAGAACTGGCGTGTTTTGGTTATAGAGCTTGCGTGTTGTGGGTATGAAGCCAGTGTGTTGTGGATATAAAGCTGGCGCGTTGTGAATATGAAACTGGTGTGCTATGGATGTGAAGCTGGCGTGTTGTGGTAATAGACCTGGTATGTTGTAGATATGACGCTGGTTAGTTGTGGTTACAGAGCTCGTGTGTATTCGTTATGAAGTTGGTGTGTTGTGGTTACAGAGCTGGTATGTTGTGGATATGAAGCTGGTGTGTTGTGGATTTGAGCTGGTGTGTTGTGGATTTGAAGCTGGTGTGTTGTGGATATGAGCCTGGTGCATTGTGGATATAGAACTGGCGTGTTGTGGTTATGAAGCTGGTGTGTTGTGAATATGAAGCCGGTGTGTTGTGGATATGAAGCTGACGTGTCATGGATATGAAGCTGATGTGCTTTGCATGTGAAGCTGGTGTGTTGTGGACATGAAGCTGGTGTGTTGTGGACATGAAGCTGGCGTGTTGTGGATATGAAGCTGGCGTGTTGTGGATATGAAGCTGGCGTGTTGTGGATGTTAATCTAGCATGTTGTGGATATGAAGCTAGTGTGTTGTGGATATGTAGCTGGTGTGTTGTGGATATGTAGCTGGTGTGTTGTGGATATGAAGCTGGCGTGTTGTGGATATGAAGCTGGCATGTTGTGGATATGCAGCTGACGTGTTGTGGATATGAAGCTGGCGTGTTGTGGATATGAAGCTGGCGTGTTGTTGATATGCAGCTGACGTGTTGTGGATATGAAGCTGGCGTGTTGTGGATATGAAGCTGGCGTGTTGTGGATGTGAAGCTGGCGTGTTGTGGTTATAGATCTGGTGTGTTGTGGATATGAAGCTGGCGTGTTGTGAATATTAAACTGGTGTGCTATGGATGTGAAGCTGGCGTGTTGTGGGTATGACTCTAGTGTTTTGTGGATATGAAGCTGGCATGTTGTGGTAATAGACCTGGTATGTTGTAGATATGAAGCTGGTTAGTTGTGGTTACAGAGCTCGTGTGTAGTCATTATGAAGTTGGTGTGTTGTGGTTGCAGAGCTGGTATGTTGTGGATATGAAGCTGGTGTGTTCTCGGTATGAAGCTGGTGTGTTCTGGGTATGAAGCTGGTGTTTTGTGGATATGAAGCTGGTGTGTTGTGGATATAGAGCTTGCGTGTTGTGGGTATGAAGCCAGTGTGTTGTGGATATGAAGCTGGCATGTTGTGGATATGAAGCTGATGCGTTGTGGATGTGCGGCTGGCATGTTGTGGTTATAGAGCTGGTGTGTTCTGGTTATGAAGCTGGTGTGTTGTGGATATAGAACTGGCGTGTTGTGGTTATAGAGCTTGCGTGTTGTGGGTATGAAGCCAGTTTGTTGTGGATATGAAGCTGGCGTGTTGTGGTTCTGAAACTGGTGTGCTATGGATGTGAAGCTGGCTTGTTGTGGTAATAGACCTGGTATGTTGTAGATATGACGCTGGTTAGTTGTGGTTACAGAGCTCGTGTGTAGTTGTTATGAAGTTGGTGTGTTGTGGTTACAGAGCTGGTATGTTGTGGATATGAAGCTGGTGTGTTCTGGATATGAAGCTGGTGTGTTGTGGATATAGAACTGGCGTGTTGTGGATATAGAACTGGCGTGTTGTGGATATGAAGCTGGTGTGTTGTGGATTTGAAGCTGGTGTGTTGTGGATTTGAAGCTGGTGTGTTGTGGATTTGAAGCTGGTGTGTTGTGGCCATGAAGCTGGTGCGTTGTGGATATGAAGCCGGTGTGTTGTGGATATGAAGCTGATGTGTCATGGATATGAAGATGGCGTCTTGTGGATATGCAGCTGGTGTGTTGTGGTTATGAAGCTGGCGTGTTGTGGTTATGAAGCTGGCGTGTTGTGGTTATGAAGCTGGCGTGTTGTGGTTATGAAGCTGGTGTGCTATGGATTTGAAGCTGGTGTGTTGTGGATATGACGCTGGTGTGTTGTGGTTATGAAGCTGGTGTGTTGTGGATATGAAACTGGTGTGTTGTGGATATGAAACTGGTGCGTTGTGGATATGAAGCCGGTGTGTTGTGGATATGAAGCTGATGTGTCATGGATATGAAGATGGCATCTTGTGGATATGCAGCTGGTGTGTTGTGGATATGAAGCTGGTGTGTTGTGGATATGAAGCTGGTGTGTTGTGGATATGAAGCTGGTGTGCTATGAATTTGAAGCTGGTGTGTTGTGGACATGAAGCTGGCATGTTGTGGACATGACGCTGGCGTGCTGTGGATATAAAACTGGTGTGTTGTGGATGTGAATCTAGCGTGTTGTGGATATGAAGCTGGTGTGTTGTGGATATGTAGCTGGTGTGTTGTGGATATGAAGCTGGTGCGTTGTGGATATGAAGCTGGTGTGTTGTGGATATAGAACTGGTGTGTTGTGGTTATAGAGCTTGTGTGTTGTGGGTATGAAGCCAGTGTGTTGTGGAAATGAAGCTGGCGTGTTGTGGTAATAGACCTGGTATGTTGTAGATATGAAGCTGGTTAGTTGTGGTTACAATGTTCGTTGGAGTCGTTTTGAAGTTGATGTGTTGTGGTTACAGAGCTGGTATGTTGTGGATATGAAGCTGGTGTGTTGTGGATATAGAACTGACGTATTGTGGATATAGAACTGGCATGTTGTGGATATGAAGCTGGTGTGTTGTGGATATGAAGCTGGCGTGTTGTGGATATGAAGCTGGTGTGTTGTGGATATGAAGCTGGTATCTTGTGGATATGAAGCTGGTGCGTTGTGGACATGAAGCTGGTGTGTTGTGGTTATAGAGCTGGCGTGTTGTGGATATGAAGCTGGTGTGTTGTTGATATGTAGCTGGCGTGTTGTGGGTATGAAGCTGGCATCTTATGGAGATGAAGCTGGTGCATTGTGGGTATGAAGCTGGCATGTTGTGGGTATGCAGCTGACGTGTTGTGGATATGAAGCTGACGTGTTGTGGATATGCAGCTGACGTGTTGTGGATATGCAGCTGACGTGTTATGGATATGAAGCTGATGCGTTGTGGATGTGCAGCTGGCGTGTTGTGGTTATAGAGCTGGTATGTTGTGGGTATGAAGCCAGTGTGTTGTGGATATAAAGCTGGCGCGTTGTGAATATGAAACTGGTGTGCTATGGATGTGATGCTGGCGTGTTGTGGTAATAGACCTGGTATGTTGTAGGTATGATGCTGGTTAGTTGTGGTTACAGAGCTCGTGTGTATTCGTTATGAAGTTGGTGTGTTGTGGTTACAGAGCTGGTATGTTGTGGATATGAAGCTGGTGTGTTGTGGATATGAAGCTGGTGTGTTGTGGATTTGAAGCTGGTGTGTTGTGGATATGAGCCTGGTGCATTGTGGATATAGAACTGGCGTGTTGTGGTTATGAAGCTGGTGTGTTGTGAATATGAAGCCGGTGTGTTGTGGATATGAAGCTGACGTGTCATGGATATGAAGCTGATGTGCTTTGCATGTGAAGCTGGTGTGTTGTGGACATGAAGCTGGTGTGTTGTGGACATGAAGCTGGCGTGTTGTGGATATGAAGCTGGCGTGTTGTGGATATGAAGCTGGTGTGTTGTGTATGTTAATCTAGCATGTTGTGGATATGAAGCTAGTGTGTTGTGGATATGTAGCTGGTGTGTTGTGGATATGTAGCTGGTGTGTTGTGGATATGTAGCTGGTGTGTTGTGGATATGTAGCTGGTGTGTTGTGGATATGAAGCTGGCGTGTTGTGGATATGAAGCTGGCGTGTTGTGGATATGCAGCTGACGTGTTGTGGATATGAAGCTGGCGTGTTGTGGATATGAAGCTGGCGTGTTGTGGATATGCAGCTGACGTGTTGTGGATATGAAGCTGGCGTGTTGTGGATATGAAGCTGACGCGTTGTGGATGTGAAGCTGGCGTGTTGTGGTTATAGATCTGGTGTGTTGTGGATATGAAGCTGGCGTGTTGTGAATATTAAACTGGTGTGCTATGGATGTGAAGCTGGCGTGTTGTGGGTATGACTCTAGTGTTTTGTGGATATGAAGCTGGCATGTTGTGGTAATAGACCTGGTATGTTGTAGATATGAAGCTGGTTAGTTGTGGTTACAGAGCTCGTGTGTAGTCATTATGAAGTTGGTGTGTTGTGGTTACAGAGCTGGTATGTTGTGGATATGAAGCTGGTGTGTTCTCGGTATGAAGCTGGTGTGTTCTGGGTATGAAGCTGGTGTTTTGTGGATATGAAGCTGGTGTGTTGTGGATATAGAGCTTGCGTGTTGTGGGTATGAAGCCAGTGTGTTGTGGATATGAAGCTGGCATGTTGTGGATATGAAGCTGATGCGTTGTGGATGTGCGGCTGGCATGTTGTGGTTATAGAGCTGGTGTGTTCTGGTTATGAAGCTGGTGTGTTGTGGATATAGAACTGGCGTGTTGTGGTTATAGAGCTTGCGTGTTGTGGGTATGAAGCCAGTTTGTTGTGGATATGAAGCTGGCGTGTTGTGGTTCTGAAACTGGTGTGCTATGGATGTGAAGCTGGCTTGTTGTGGTAATAGACCTGGTATGTTGTAGATATGACGCTGGTTAGTTGTGGTTACAGAGCTCGTGTGTAGTTGTTATGAAGTTGGTGTGTTGTGGTTACAGAGCTGGTATGTTGTGGATATGAAGCTGGTGTGTTCTGGATATGAAGCTGGTGTGTTGTGGATATAGAACTGGCGTGTTGTGGATATAGAACTGGCGTGTTGTGGATATGAAGCTGGTGTGTTGTGGATTTGAAGCTGGTGTGTTGTGGATTTGAAGCTGGTGTGTTGTGGATTTGAAGCTGGTGTGTTGTGGCCATGAAGCTGGTGCGTTGTGGATATGAAGCCGGTGTGTTGTGGATATGAAGCTGATGTGTCATGGATATGAAGATGGCGTCTTGTGGATATGCAGCTGGTGTGTTGTGGTTATGAAGCTGGCGTGTTGTGGTTATGAAGCTGGCGTGTTGTGGTTATGAAGCTGGCGTGTTGTGGTTATGAAGCTGGTGTGCTATGGATTTGAAGCTGGTGTGTTGTGGATATGACGCTGGTGTGTTGTGGTTATGAAGCTGGTGTGTTGTGGATATGAAACTGGTGTGTTGTGGATATGAAACTGGTGCGTTGTGGATATGAAGCCGGTGTGTTGTGGATATGAAGCTGATGTGTCATGGATATGAAGATGGCATCTTGTGGATATGCAGCTGGTGTGTTGTGGATATGAAGCTGGTGTGTTGTGGATATGAAGCTGGTGTGTTGTGGATATGAAGCTGGTGTGCTATGAATTTGAAGCTGGTGTGTTGTGGACATGAAGCTGGCATGTTGTGGACATGACGCTGGCGTGCTGTGGATATAAAACTGGTGTGTTGTGGATGTGAATCTAGCGTGTTGTGGATATGAAGCTGGTGTGTTGTGGATATGTAGCTGGTGTGTTGTGGATATGAAGCTGGTGCGTTGTGGATATGAAGCTGGTGTGTTGTGGATATAGAACTGGTGTGTTGTGGTTATAGAGCTTGTGTGTTGTGGGTATGAAGCCAGTGTGTTGTGGAAATGAAGCTGGCGTGTTGTGGTAATAGACCTGGTATGTTGTAGATATGAAGCTGGTTAGTTGTGGTTACAATGTTCGTTGGAGTCGTTTTGAAGTTGATGTGTTGTGGTTACAGAGCTGGTATGTTGTGGATATGAAGCTGGTATGTTGTGGATATGAAGCTGGTGTGTTCTGGGTATGAAGCTGGTGTGTTGTGGATATAGAACTGACGTATTGTGGATATAGAACTGGCATGTTGTGGATATGAAGCTGGTGTGTTGTGGATATGAAGCTGGCGTGTTGTGGATATGAAGCTGGTGTGTTGTGGATATGAAGCTGGTATCTTGTGGATATGAAGCTGGTGCGTTGTGGACATGAAGCTGGTGTGTTGTGGTTATAGAGCTGGCGTGTTGTGGATATGAAGCTGGTGTGTTGTTGATATGTAGCTGGCGTGTTGTGGGTATGAAGCTGGCATCTTATGGAGATGAAGCTGGTGCATTGTGGGTATGAAGCTGGCATGTTGTGGGTATGCAGCTGACGTGTTGTGGATATGAAGCTGACGTGTTGTGGATATGCAGCTGACGTGTTGTGGATATGCAGCTGACGTGTTATGGATATGAAGCTGATGCGTTGTGGATGTGCAGCTGGCGTGTTGTGGTTATAGAGCTGGTATGTTGTGGGTATGAAGCCAGTGTGTTGTGGATATAAAGCTGGCGCGTTGTGAATATGAAACTGGTGTGCTATGGATGTGATGCTGGCGTGTTGTGGTAATAGACCTGTATGTTGTAGGTATGATGCTGGTTAGTTGTGGTTACAGAGCTCGTGTGTATTCGTTATGAAGTTGGTGTGTTGTGGTTACAGAGCTGGTATGTTGTGGATATGAAGCTGGTGTGTTGTGGATATGAAGCTGGTGTGTTGTGGATATGAGCCTGGTGCATTGTGGATATAGAACTGGCGTGTTGTGGTTATGAAGCTGGTGTGTTGTGAATATGAAGCCGGTGTGTTGTGGATATGAAGCTGACGTGTCATGGATATGAAGCTGATGTGCTTTGCATGTGAAGCTGGTGTGTTGTGGACATGAAGCTGGTGTGTTGTGGACATGAAGCTGGCGTGTTGTGGATATGAAGCTGGCGTGTTGTGGATATGAAGCTGGTGTGTTGTGTATGTTAATCTAGCATGTTGTGGATATGAAGCTAGTGTGTTGTGGATATGTAGCTGGTGTGTTGTGGATATGTAGCTGGTGTGTTGTGGATATGAAGCTGGCGTGTTGTGGATATGAAGCTGGCGTGTTGTGGATATGCAGCTGACGTGTTGTGGATATGAAGCTGGCGTGTTGTGGATATGAAGCTGGCGTGTTGTGGATATGCAGCTGACGTGTTGTGGATATGAAGCTGGCGTGTTGTGGATATGAAGCTGACGCGTTGTGGATGTGAAGCTGGCGTGTTGTGGTTATAGATCTGGTGTGTTGTGGATATGAAGCTGGCGTGTTGTGAATATTAAACTGGTGTGCTATGGATGTGAAGCTGGCGTGTTGTGGGTATGACTCTAGTGTTTTGTGGATATGAAGCTGGCATGTTGTGGTAATAGACCTGGTATGTTGTAGATATGAAGCTGGTTAGTTGTGGTTACAGAGCTCGTGTGTAGTCATTATGAAGTTGGTGTGTTGTGGTTACAGAGCTGGTATGTTGTGGATATGAAGCTGGTGTGTTCTCGGTATGAAGCTGGTGTGTTCTGGGTATGAAGCTGGTGTTTTGTGGATATGAAGCTGGTGTGTTGTGGATATAGAGCTTGCGTGTTGTGGGTATGAAGCCAGTGTGTTGTGGATATGAAGCTGGCATGTTGTGGATATGAAGCTGATGCGTTGTGGATGTGCGGCTGGCATGTTGTGGTTATAGAGCTGGTGTGTTCTGGTTATGAAGCTGGTGTGTTGTGGATATAGAACTGGCGTGTTGTGGTTATAGAGCTTGCGTGTTGTGGGTATGAAGCCAGTTTGTTGTGGATATGAAGCTGGCGTGTTGTGGTTCTGAAACTGGTGTGCTATGGATGTGAAGCTGGCTTGTTGTGGTAATAGACCTGGTATGTTGTAGATATGACGCTGGTTAGTTGTGGTTACAGAGCTCGTGTGTAGTTGTTATGAAGTTGGTGTGTTGTGGTTACAGAGCTGGTATGTTGTGGATATGAAGCTGGTGTGTTCTGGATATGAAGCTGGTGTGTTGTGGATATAGAACTGGCGTGTTGTGGATATAGAACTGGCGTGTTGTGGATATGAAGCTGGTGTGTTGTGGATTTGAAGCTGGTGTGTTGTGGATTTGAAGCTGGTGTGTTGTGGATTTGAAGCTGGTGTGTTGTGGCCATGAAGCTGGTGCGTTGTGGATATGAAGCCGGTGTGTTGTGGATATGAAGCTGATGTGTCATGGATATGAAGATGGCGTCTTGTGGATATGCAGCTGGTGTGTTGTGGTTATGAAGCTGGTGTGTTGTGGTTATGAAGCTGGCGTGTTGTGGTTATGAAGCTGGCGTGTTGTGGTTATGAAGCTGGTGTGCTATGGATTTGAAGCTGGTGTGTTGTGGATATGACGCTGGTGTGTTGTGGTTATGAAGCTGGTGTGTTGTGGATATGAAACTGGTGTGTTGTGGATATGAAACTGGTGCGTTGTGGATATGAAGCCGGTGTGTTGTGGATATGAAGCTGATGTGTCATGGATATGAAGATGGCATCTTGTGGATATGCAGCTGGTGTGTTGTGGATATGAAGCTGGTGTGTTGTGGATATGAAGCTGGTGTGTTGTGGATATGAAGCTGGTGTGCTATGAATTTGAAGCTGGTGTGTTGTGGACATGAAGCTGGCATGTTGTGGACATGACGCTGGCGTGCTGTGGATATAAAACTGGTGTGTTGTGGATGTGAATCTAGCGTGTTGTGGATATGAAGCTGGTGTGTTGTGGATATGTAGCTGGTGTGTTGTGGATATGAAGCTGGTGCGTTGTGGATATGAAGCTGGTGTGTTGTGGATATAGAACTGGTGTGTTGTGGTTATAGAGCTTGTGTGTTGTGGGTATGAAGCCAGTGTGTTGTGGAAATGAAGCTGGCGTGTTGTGGTAATAGACCTGGTATGTTGTAGATATGAAGCTGGTTAGTTGTGGTTACAATGTTCGTTGGAGTCGTTTTGAAGTTGATGTGTTGTGGTTACAGAGCTGGTATGTTGTGGATATGAAGCTGGTATGTTGTGGATATGAAGCTGGTGTGTTCTGGGTATGAAGCTGGTGTGTTGTGGATATAGAACTGACGTATTGTGGATATAGAACTGGCATGTTGTGGATATGAAGCTGGTGTGTTGTGGATATGAAGCTGGTATCTTGTGGATATGAAGCTGGTGCGTTGTGGACATGAAGCTGGTGTGTTGTGGTTATAGAGCTGGCGTGTTGTGGATATGAAGCTGGTGTGTTGTTGATATGTAGCTGGCGTGTTGTGGGTATGAAGCTGGCATCTTATGGAGATGAAGCTGGTGCATTGTGGGTATGAAACTGGCATGTTGTGGGTATGCAGCTGACGTGTTGTGGATATGAAGCTGACGTGTTGTGGATATGCAGCTGACGTGTTGTGGATATGCAGCTGACGTGTTATGGATATGAAGCTGATGCGTTGTGGATGTGCAGCTGGCGTGTTGTGGTTATAGAGCTGGTATGTTGTGGGTATGAAGCCAGTGTGTTGTGGATATAAAGCTGGCGCGTTGTGAATATGAAACTGGTGTGCTATGGATGTGATGCTGGCGTGTTGTGGTAATAGACCTGGTATGTTGTAGGTATGATGCTGGTTAGTTGTGGTTACAGAGCTCGTGTGTATTCGTTATGAAGTTGGTGTGTTGTGGTTACAGAGCTGGTATGTTGTGGATATGAAGCTGGTGTGTTGTGGATATGAAGCTGGTGTGTTGTGGATTTGAAGCTGGTGTGTTGTGGATATGAGCCTGGTGCATTGTGGATATAGAACTGGCGTGTTGTGGTTATGAAGCTGGTGTGTTGTGAATATGAAGCCGGTGTGTTGTGGATATGAAGCTGACGTGTCATGGATATGAAGCTGATGTGCTTTGCATGTGAAGCTGGTGTGTTGTGGACATGAAGCTGGTGTGTTGTGGACATGAAGCTGGCGTGTTGTGGATATGAAGCTGGCGTGTTGTGGATATGAAGCTGGTGTGTTGTGTATGTTAATCTAGCATGTTGTGGATATGAAGCTAGTGTGTTGTGGATATGTAGCTGGTGTGTTGTGGATATGAAGCTGGTGTGTTGTGGATATGAAGCTGGCGTGTTGTGGATATGAAGCTGGCGTGTTGTGGATATGCAGCTGACGTGTTGTGGATATGAAGCTGGCGTGTTGTGGATATGAAGCTGGCGTGTTGTGGATATGCAGCTGACGTGTTGTGGATATGAAGCTGGCGTGTTGTGGATATGAAGCTGACGCGTTGTGGATGTGAAGCTGGCGTGTTGTGGTTATAGATCTGGTGTGTTGTGGATATGAAGCTGGCGTGTTGTGAATATTAAACTGGTGTGCTATGGATGTGAAGCTGGCGTGTTGTGGGTATGACTCTAGTGTTTTGTGGATATGAAGCTGGCATGTTGTGGTAATAGACCTGGTATGTTGTAGATATGAAGCTGGTTAGTTGTGGTTACAGAGCTCGTGTGTAGTCATTATGAAGTTGGTGTGTTGTGGTTACAGAGCTGGTATGTTGTGGATATGAAGCTGGTGTGTTCTCGGTATGAAGCTGGTGTGTTCTGGGTATGAAGCTGGTGTTTTGTGGATATGAAGCTGGTGTGTTGTGGATATAGAGCTTGTGTGTTGTGGGTATGAAGCCAGTGTGTTGTGGATATGAAGCTGGCATGTTGTGGATATGAAGCTGATGCGTTGTGGATGTGCGGCTGGCATGTTGTGGTTATAGAGCTGGTGTGTTCTGGTTATGAAGCTGGTGTGTTGTGGATATAGAACTGGCGTGTTGTGGTTATAGAGCTTGCGTGTTGTGGGTATGAAGCCAGTTTGTTGTGGATATGAAGCTGGCGTGTTGTGGTTCTGAAACTGGTGTGCTATGGATGTGAAGCTGGCTTGTTGTGGTAATAGACCTGGTATGTTGTAGATATGACGCTGGTTAGTTGTGGTTACAGAGCTCGTGTGTAGTTGTTATGAAGTTGGTGTGTTGTGGATATGAAGCTGGTATGTTGTGGATATGAAGCTGGTGTGTTCTGGATATGAAGCTGGTGTGTTGTGGATATAGAACTGGCGTGTTGTGGATATAGAACTGGCGTGTTGTGGTAATAGACCTGGTATGTTGTAGGTATGATGCTGGTTAGTTGTGGTTACAGAGCTCGTGTGTATTCGTTATGAAGTTGGTGTGTTGTGGTTACAGAGCTGGTATGTTGTGGATATGAAGCTGGTGTGTTGTGGATATGAAGCTGATGTGTCATGGATATGAAGATGGCGTCTTGTGGATATGCAGCTGGTGTGTTGTGGTTATGAAGCTGGTGTGTTGTGGTTATGAAGCTGGCGTGTTGTGGTTATGAAGCTGGCGTGTTGTGGTTATGAAGCTGGTGTGCTATGGATTTGAAGCTGGTGTGTTGTGGATATGACGCTGGTGTGTTGTGGTTATGAAGCTGGTGTGTTGTGGATATGAAACTGGTGTGTTGTGGATATGAAACTGGTGCGTTGTGGATATGAAGCCGGTGTGTTGTGGATATGAAGCTGATGTGTCATGGATATGAAGATGGCATCTTGTGGATATGCAGCTGGTGTGTTGTGGATATGAAGCTGGTGTGTTGTGGATATGAAGCTGGTGTGTTGTGGATATGAAGCTGGTGTGCTATGAATTTGAAGCTGGTGTGTTGTGGACATGAAGCTGGCATGTTGTGGACATGACGCTGGCGTGCTGTGGATATAAAACTGGTGTGTTGTGGATGTGAATCTAGCGTGTTGTGGATATGAAGCTGGTGTGTTGTGGATATGTAGCTGGTGTGTTGTGGATATGAAGCTGGTGCGTTGTGGATATGAAGCTGGTGTGTTGTGGATATAGAACTGGTGTGTTGTGGTTATAGAGCTTGTGTGTTGTGGGTATGAAGCCAGTGTGTTGTGGAAATGAAGCTGGCGTGTTGTGGTAATAGACCTGGTATGTTGTAGATATGAAGCTGGTTAGTTGTGGTTACAATGTTCGTTGGAGTCGTTTTGAAGTTGATGTGTTGTGGTTACAGAGCTGGTATGTTGTGGATATGAAGCTGGTATGTTGTGGATATGAAGCTGGTGTGTTCTGGGTATGAAGCTGGTGTGTTGTGGATATAGAACTGACGTATTGTGGATATAGAACTGGCATGTTGTGGATATGAAGCTGGTGTGTTGTGGATATGAAGCTGGCGTGTTGTGGATATGAAGCTGGTGTGTTGTGGATATGAAGCTGGTATCTTGTGGATATGAAGCTGGTGCGTTGTGGACATGAAGCTGGTGTGTTGTGGTTATAGAGCTGGCGTGTTGTGGATATGAAGCTGGTGTGTTGTTGATATGTAGCTGGCGTGTTGTGGGTATGAAGCTGGCATCTTATGGAGATGAAGCTGGTGCATTGTGGGTATGAAGCTGGCATGTTGTGGGTATGCAGCTGACGTGTTGTGGATATGAAGCTGACGTGTTGTGGATATGCAGCTGACGTGTTGTGGATATGCAGCTGACGTGTTATGGATATGAAGCTGATGCGTTGTGGATGTGCAGCTGGCGTGTTGTGGTTATAGAGCTGGTATGTTGTGGGTATGAAGCCAGTGTGTTGTGGATATAAAGCTGGCGCGTTGTGAATATGAAACTGGTGTGCTATGGATGTGATGCTGGCGTGTTGTGGTAATAGACCTGGTATGTTGTAGGTATGATGCTGGTTAGTTGTGGTTACAGAGCTCGTGTGTATTCGTTATGAAGTTGGTGTGTTGTGGTTACAGAGCTGGTATGTTGTGGATATGAAGCTGGTGTGTTGTGGATATGAAGCTGGTGTGTTGTGGATTTGAAGCTGGTGTGTTGTGGATATGAGCCTGGTGCATTGTGGATATAGAACTGGCGTGTTGTGGTTATGAAGCTGGTGTGTTGTGAATATGAAGCCGGTGTGTTGTGGATATGAAGCTGACGTGTCATGGATATGAAGCTGATGTGCTTTGCATGTGAAGCTGGTGTGTTGTGGACATGAAGCTGGTGTGTTGTGGACATGAAGCTGGCGTGTTGTGGATATGAAGCTGGCGTGTTGTGGATATGAAGCTGGTGTGTTGTGTATGTTAATCTAGCATGTTGTGGATATGAAGCTAGTGTGTTGTGGATATGTAGCTGGTGTGTTGTGGATATGTAGCTGGTGTGTTGTGGATATGAAGCTGGCGTGTTGTGGATATGAAGCTGGCGTGTTGTGGATATGCAGCTGACGTGTTGTGGATATGAAGCTGGCGTGTTGTGGATATGAAGCTGGCGTGTTGTGGATATGCAGCTGACGTGTTGTGGATATGAAGCTGGCGTGTTGTGGATATGAAGCTGACGCGTTGTGGATGTGAAGCTGGCGTGTTGTGGTTATAGATCTGGTGTGTTGTGGATATGAAGCTGGCGTGTTGTGAATTTTAAACTGGTGTGCTATGGATGTGAAGCTGGCGTGTTGTGGGTATGACTCTAGTGTTTTGTGGATATGAAGCTGGCGTGTTGTGGTAATAGACCTGGTATGTTGTAGATATGAAGCTGGTTAGTTGTGGTTACAGAGCTCGTGTGTAGTCATTATGAAGTTGGTGTGTTGTGGTTACAGAGCTGGTATGTTGTGGATATGAAGCTGGTGTGTTCTCTGTATGAAGCTGGTGTGTTCTGGGTATGAAGCTGGTGTTTTGTGGATATGAAGCTGGTGTGTTGTGGATATAGAGCTTGCGTGTTGTGGGTATGAAGCCAGTGTGTTGTGGATATGAAGCTGGCATGTTGTGGATATGAAGCTGATGCGTTGTGGATGTGCAGCTGGCATGTTCTGGTTATAGAGCTGGTGTGTTCTGGTTATGAAGCTGGTGTGTTGTGGATATAGAACTGGCGTGTTGTGGTTATAGAGCTTGCGTGTTGTGGGTATGAAGCCAGTTTGTTGTGGATATGAAGCTGGCGTGTTGTGGTTCTGAAACTGGTGTGCTATGGATGTGAAGCTGGCTTGTTGTGGTAATAGACCTGGTATGTTGTAGATATGACGCTGGTTAGTTGTGGTTACAGAGCTCGTGTGTAGTTGTTATGAAGTTGGTGTGTTGTGGTTACAGAGCTGGTATGTTGTGGATATGAAGCTGGTGTGTTCTGGATATGAAGCTGGTGTGTTGTGGATATAGAACTGGCGTGTTGTGGATATAGAACTGGCGTGTTGTGGATATGAAGCTGGTGTGTTGTGGGTATGAAGCTCGTGTGTTGTGGATTTGAAGCTGGTGTGTTGTGGATTTGAAGCTGGTGTGTTGTGGATTTGAAGCTGGTGTGTTGTGGCCATGAAGCTGGTGCGTTGTGGATATGAAGCCGGTGTGTTGTGGATATGAAGCTGATGTGTCATGGATATGAAGATGGCGTCTTGTGGATATGCAGCTGGTGTGTTGTGGTTATGAAGCTGGTGTGTTGTGGTTATGAAGCTGGCGTGTTTTGGTTATGAAGCTGGCGTGTTGTGGTTATGAAGCTGGTGTGCTATGGATTTGAAGCTGGTGTGTTGTGGATATGACGCTGGTGTGTTGTGGTTATGAAGCTGGTGTGTTGTGGATATGAAGCTGGTGTGTTGTGGATATGAAGCTGGTGTGCTATGAATTTGAAGCTGGTGTGTTGTGGACATGAAGCTGGCATGTTGTGGACATGACGCTGGCGTGTTGTGGATATAAAACTGGTGTGTTGTGGATGTGAATCTAGCGTGTTGTGGATATAAAGCTGGTGTGTTGTGGATATGTAGCTGGTGTATTGTGGATATGTCGCTGGTGTGTTGTGGATATGAAGCTGGTGCGTTGTGGATATGAAGCTGGTGTGTTGTGGATATGAAGCTGGTATCTTGTGGATATGAAGCTGGTGCGTTGTGGATATAGAACTGGCGTGTTGTGGTTATAGAGCTTGTGTGTTGTGGGTATGAAGCCAGTGTGTTGTGGAAATGAAGCTGGCGTGTTGTGGTAATAGACCTGGTATGTTGTAGATATGAAGCTGATTAGTTGTGGTTACAGAGTTCGTTGTAGTCGTTTTGAAGTTTGTGTGTTGTGGTTACAGAGCTGGTATGTTGTGGATATGAAGCTGGTGTGTTCTGGGTATGAAGCTGGTGTGTTGTGGATATAGAACTGACGTATTGTGGATATAGAACTGGCATGTTGTGGATATGAAGCTGGTGTGTTGTGGATATGAAGCTGGCATGTTGTGGATATGAAGCTGGTGTGTTGTGGATATGAAGCTGGCGTGTTGTGGATATGAAGCTGGCGTGTTGTGGATATGCAGCTGACGTGTTGTGGATATGAAGCTGGTGTGTTGTTGATATGTAGCTGGCGTGTTGTGGGTATGAAGCTGGCATCTTATGGAGATGAAGCTGGTGCATTGTGGGTATGAAGCTGGCGTGTTGTGGGTATGCAGCTGACGTGTTGTGGATATGAAGCTGACGTGTTGTGGATATGAAGCTGACGTGTTGTGGATATGAAGCTGACGTGTTGTGGATATGAAGCTGATGCGTTGTGGATGTGCAGCTGGCGTGTTGTGATTATAGAGCTGGTATGTTGTGGTTATAGAGCTGGTGTATTCTGGTTATGAAGCTGGTGCGTTGTGGATATAGAACTGGCATGTTTTGGTTATAGAGCTTGCGTGTTGTGGGTATGAAGCCAGTGTGTTGTGGATATAAAGCTGGCGCGTTGTGAATATGAAACTGGTGTGCTATGGATGTGAAGCTGGCGTGTTGTGGTAATAGACCTGGTATGTTGTAGATATGACGCTGGTTAGTTGTGGTTACAGAGCTTGTGTGTATTCGTTATGAAGTTGGTGTGTTGTGGTTACAGAGCTGGTATGTTGTGGATATGAAGCTGGTGTGTTGTGGATATGAAGCTGGTGTGTTGTGGATTTGAAGCTGGTGTGTTGTGGATATGAGCCTGGTGCATTGTGGATATAGAACTGGCGTGTTGTGGTTATGAAGCTGGTGTGTTGTGGATATGAAGCCGGTGTGTTGTGGATATGAAGCTGACGTGTCATGGATATGAAGCTGATGTGCTTTGCATGTAAAGCTGGTGTGTTGTGGACATGAAGCTGGTGTGTTGTGGACATGAAGCTGGAGTGTTGTGGATATGAAGCTGGCGTGTTGTGGATATGAAGCTGGCGTGTTGTGGATGTTAATCTAGCATGTTGTGGATATGAAGCTAGTGTGTTGTGGATATGTAGCTGGTGTGTTGTGGATATGTAGCTGGTGTGTTGTGGATATGAAGCTGGCGTGTTGTGGATATGAAGCTGGCGTGTTGTGGATATGCAGCTGACGTGTTGTGGATATTAAACTGGTGTGCTATGGATGTGAAGCTGGCGTGTTGTGGGTATGACTCTAGTGTTTTGTGGATATGAAGCTGGCGTGTTGTGGTTATAGAGCTGGTGTGTTGTGGGTATGAAGCTGGCGTGTTGTGGCAATAGACTTGGTATGTTGTAGATATGAAGCTGGTTAGTTGTGGTTACAGAGCTCGTGTGTAGTCATTATGAAGTTGGTGTGTTGTGGTTACAGAGCTGGTATGTTCTGGTTATGAGGCTGGTGTGTTGTGGTTATTGACCTGGTACGTTGTGAATATGAAGCTGCAGTATTGTGGTTATAGAGCTGGCATGATGTAGATATAGAGCTGGCGTTTTGTGGTTATAGAGCGGATGTGTTGTGGATATGTAGCTGGCAAGTTGTAGATATGAAGCAGGCATGTTGTGGATATGGAGCTGGTGTTTTGCGGTTATGAAGCCGGCGTGTTGTGGATATGAAGCTGCTGTGTTGTGGGTATGAAGCAGCTGTGTTGTGGGTATGAAGCTGGCATCTTGTGCATATGAAGCTGACGCGTTGTGGATATGTAGCTGGTATGTTGTGGAGATGAACCTAGTGTGTTTTGGATATGAAGCTGGCGTGATGTGGTTATGAAGCTGGTGCATTGTGGATATGCAGCTGGTGTGTTGTGGTTATGAATCTGGTGCGTTGTGGATATAGAACTGGCGTGTTGTGGATATGAAACTGGCGTTTTGTGGTTATGAAGCTGCTGTGTTGTGGATATGTAGCTGGTATGTTGTGGATATGAGGCTGGTATGTTGTGGATATGAAACAGGTGTGTTGTGGTTATGAAGCTGGCGTGTTGTGGTTATGAAGCTGGTGTGTTGTGGATATGAAGCTGGTGCGTTGTGGATATAGAACTGGCGTGTTGTGGATATAAAGCTGGCGTGTTGTGGATATGAAGTCGGTGTGTTGTGGATATGAAGCTGGTGTGTTGTGGATATGAAGCTGGTGTGTTGTGGATATGAAGCTGGTGTGTTGTGGATATGAAGCCGGCGTGTTGTGGTTATGAAGCTGGCGTGTTGTGGTTATGAAGCTGGTGTGTTGTGGTTCTGAAGCTGGTGCGTTGTGGATATAGAACTGGCGTGTTGTGGATATGAACCTGGCGTGTTGTGGTTATGAAGCTGGCGTGTTGTGGTTATGAAGCCGGTGTATTGTGGTTATGAAGCTGCTGTGTTGTGGATATGAAGCTGGTGTGTTGTGATAATGAAGCTCGTGTGTTGTGGATATGAAGCTGGCGTGTTGTGGATATGAAGCTGGTGTGTTGTGGATATGAAGGTGTTATGTTGTGGTTATAGAGCTGGTGTGTTGTGGATATGAAGCTGGCGTGTTGTGGGTATGAAGCTCGCGTGTTGTGGTTATGGAGCTGGTGTGTTGTGGATCTGAAGCTGGCGTGTTGCGGATATGAAACTGGTGTGTCGTGGATATAAAGCTGGCGTGTCATGGATATGAAGCTGGTGTGTTGTGGATATGAAGCTGGCGTGTTGTGGATATGTAGCTGGTGAGTTGTGGATATGAAGGTGTTATGTTGTGGTTATAGAGCTGGTGTGTTATGGATATGAAACCGGTGTGTTGTGGATATGAAGCTGGCGTGTTGTGGTTATGGAGCTGGTGTGTTGTGGATATGAAGCTGGCGTGTTGTGGGTATGAAGCTGGCGTGTTGTGGGTATGAAGCTGACGCATTGTGGATTTGAAGCTGGTGTGCTATGGATGTGAAGCTGGCGTGTTTTGGATATGAAGCTGGCGTGTTGCGGTTATGAAGCTGACGTGTTGTGAATATGAAGCTGGTATGTTGTGGATTTGAAGCTGGCATGTTGTGGTTATAGAGCTGGCGTATTGTGAGTCTGAAGCTGGCGTGTTGTGGATATGAAGCTGGCGTGTTATGGATATGAAGCTGGTGTGCTATGGATGTGAAGCTGGCGTGTTGTGGTAATAGAGCTGGTGTGTTGTGGGTATGAAGCTGACGTATTGCGGATATGTAGCTTGCATGTTGTAGATATGAAGCTGGCATGTTGTGGATATGGAGCTGGTGCGTTGTGGATATGAAGCTGGTGTGTTGTGGATATGAAGCTGGTGTGTTTTGGATATGAAGCTGGCGTGATGTGGTTATGAAGCTGGTGCATTGTGGATATAGAACTGACGTGTTGTGGTTATGAAGCTGGCGTGTTGTGGTAATAGACCTGGTATGTTGTAGATATGACGCTGGTTAGTTGTGGTTACAGAGCTCCTGTGTAGTCGTTATGAAGTTGGTGTGTTGTGGTTACAGAGCTGGTATGTTGTGGATATGAAGCTGCAGTATTGTGGTTATAGAGCTGGCATGTTGTGGATATAGAGCGGGTGTTTTGTGGTTATAGAGCAGGTGTGTTGTGGATATGTAGCTGGCGTGTTGTAGATATGAAGCTGGCATGTTGTGGATATGGAGCTGGTGTGTTTTGGGTATGAAGCTGGTGTGTTTTGGATATGAAGCTGGCATGATGTGGTTATGAAGCTGGTGCATTGTGGATATGAAGCTGGTGTGTTGTGGATATGAAGCTGGTGTGTTATGGATGTGAAGCTGGCGTGTTGTGGTTATAGAACTGGTGTGTTGTGGGTATGACGCGAGTGTGTTGTGGATATGAAGCTGCAGTATTGTGGTTATAGAGCTGGCATGTTGTGGACATGGAGCTGGTGTTTTGTGGTTATAGAGCGGGTGTGTTGTGGATATGTAGCTGGCATGTTGTCGATATGAAGCTGGTGTGTTGTGGATAAGAAGCTGGTGTATTTTGGATATGAAGCTGGCGTGATGTGGTTATGAAGCTGGTGCATTGTGGATATAGAACTGGCGTGTTGTGGTTATGAAGCTGGCGTGTTGTGGATATGAAGCTGGTGTGTTGTGGTTTTGAAGCTGGTGTGTTGTGGTTTTGAAGCTGGTGTTTTGTGGATATGAAGCTGGTGTGTTGTGGATATGAAGCTGGTGTGTTGTGGATATGAAGCTGGCGTATCAAGGATATGAAGCTGGCATCTTGTGATATGCAGCAGGTGTGATGTGGTTGTGGAGCTGGTGTGTTGTGGATATCGAGCTGGTGTGTTGTTGTAGAGCTGGTATGTTGTGGGTATGTAGCTGGTGCGTTGTGGCTTTAGAGCTGGCGTGTTGTGGTTATCGAGCTGGTGTGTTGTGGATATCGAGCTGGTGTGTTGTTGTAGAGCTGGTATGTTGTGGGTATGAAGCTGGTGCGTTGTGGTTTTTGAGCTGGCGTGTTGTGGTTATAAAGCTGCAGTGTTGTGGTTATGAAGCTGGCGTGTTGTGGATATGAAGCTGGCGTGTCATGGATATGAAGCCGGCATCTTGTGGATGTGAAGCTGGCGTGTTGTGGTTATGAAGCTGGTGTGTTGTGGATATAGAACTGACGTGTTGTGGTTATGAAACTGGCGTCTTATGGAGAAAGAACTGACGTGTTGTGGTTATGAAGCTGGTGTGTTGTGGATATGAAGCTGGCGTGTTGTGGATATGAAACTGGCGTCTTGTGATATGCAGCAGGTGTGTTGTGGTTGTGGAGCTGATGCGTTGTGGATATGAAGCTGGTGTGTTGTGGATATAGAGCTGGTGTGTTGTGGATATGTAGCTGGCATGTTGTCGATATGAAGCTGGTGTGTTGTGGATATGAAGCTGGTGTATTATGGATATGAAGCTGGTGTGTTGTGGACATGAAGCTGGTGTGTTGTGGATATGAAGCTGGTGCGTTGTGGACAGGAAGCTGGTGTGTTGTGGATATATAGCTGACGTGTTGTGGATATGAAGCTGGCGTGTTGTGGATATGTGGCTGGCGTGTTTTGGATATGAAGCTGATGTGTTGTGGATATGAAGCTGGTGTGCTATGGATGTGAAGCTGGCGTGTTGTGGACATGAAGCTGGCGTGTTGTGGATATGAAGCTGGCGTGTTGTGGGTATGAAGCTGGTGTGTTGTGGATATGAAGCTGGTGTGTTGTGGATATGAAGCTGGTGTGTTGTGGATATGAAGCTGGTGTGTTGTGGATATGAAGCTGGTGTGTTGTGGATATGAAGCTGGCGTGTTGTGGATATGAAGCTGGTGTGTTGTGGATATGAATTACATTACATTACATCACATTTACATTACATTACATTACAGTGTGGAAACAGGCCCTTCGGCCCAACAAGTCCACACCGCCCCGCCGAAACGCAACCCACCGATACCCCTACATTTACCCCTTACCTAACACTACGGGCAATTTAGCATGGCCAATTCACCAGACCTGCACATGTTTGGACTGTGGGAGGAAACCAGAGCACCTGGAGGAAACTCACCCAGACACAGGGAGAACGTGCAAACTCCACACAGTCAGTCGCCTGAGGTGGGAATTGAACCCGGTCTGAGGCGCTGTGAGGCTGCAGTGCTAACCACTGTGCCACCGTGCCACCCATATGAAGCTGGCGTGTTGTGGATATGAAGCTGGTGTGTTGTGGGTATGAAGCTGGCGTGTTGTGGATATGAAGCTGGCGTGTTGTGGATATGAAGCTGGCGTGTTGTGGATATGAAGCCGGCGTGTGGGGGATATGTAGTCGGCGTGTGGGGGATATGAAGCTGGAGTGTTTTGGATATGCAGCTGGTGTGTTGTGGACATGACACTGGTGTGTTGTGCATATGAAGCTGGCGTGCTGTTGATATATAGCTGGTGTGTTGTGGGTATGAACCTGGAGAGTTGTGGATATGAAGCTGGTGTGTTGTGGATATGAAGCTGGTGTATTGTGGATATGAAGCTGGCGTGTTGTGGTTATGAAGCTGGCGTGTTGTGGGTATGAAGCTGGTGTGTTGTGGGTATGAAGCTGGCGTGTTGTGGCCAGGAAGCTGGTGTGTTGTGTCTATGTAGCTGGCGTGTTGTGGATATGAAGCTGGTGTGTTGTGAATATGAAGCTGCATTTTGTGGTTATAGAACTGGTGTGTTGCAGGTATGTAGCTGGCGTGTTGTGGACATGAAGCTGGCGTGTTGTGGACATGAAGCTGGCATGTTGTGGACCTGAAGCTGGTCTGTTGTGGATATGAAGCTGGCGTGTTGTGGACATGAAGCTGGCATGTTGTGGATATGAAGCTGGTCTGTTGTGGATATGAAGCTGGCGTGTTGTGGACAGGAAGCTGGTGTGTTGTGGATATGTAGCTGGCGTTTTGTGGATATGTAGCTGGCGTTTTGTGGATATGAAGCTGGCGTGTTGTGGATATGAAGCTGGAGTGTTTTGGATATGCAGCTGGTGTGTTGTGGACATGACACTGGCGTGTTGTGCATATGAAGCTGGCGTGCTGTTGATATGTAGCTGTTGTGTTGTGGATATGAAGCTGGTGTGTTGTGTGTATGAAGCTGGCGTGTTGTGGATATGAAGCTGGCGTGTGGTGGATATGAAGCCGGCGTGTGGGGGATATGTAGCCGGTGTGTTATTGATATGAAGCTGGCGTGTTGTGGTTATGAAGCTGGCGTGCTATGGATATGTAGCTGGCGTGTTGCGGATATGAAGCTGGTGTGTTGTGGATATGAAGCTGGAGTGTTTTGGATATGCAGCTGGTGTGTTGTGGACATGGCACTGGCGTGTTGTGGTTATGAAGCTGGCGTGTTGTGGGTATGAAGCTGGCGTGTTGTGGGTATGAAGCTAGTGTGTTGTGAATATGAAGCTGCATTTTGTGGTTATCGAACTGGTGTGTTGCAGGTATGAAGCTGGCGTGTTGTGGACATGAAGCTGGCATGTTGTGGACATGAAGCTGGTCTGTTGTGGATATGAAGCTGGCGTGTTGTGGACATGAAGCTGGCATGTTGTGGATATGTAGCTGGCCTGTTGTGGACAGGAAGCTGGTGTGTTGTGGATATGTAGCTGGCGTTTTGTGGATATGAAGCTGGAGCGTTTTGGATATGCAGCTGGTGTGTTGTGGACATGACACTGGCGTGTTGTGCATATGAAGCTGGCGTGCTGTTGATATATATCTGCTGTGTTGTGGATATGAAGCTGGTGTGTTGTGTGTATGAAACTGCTGTGTTGTGGGTATGAAGCTGGCATCTTGTGGATATGAAGCTGGCGTGTTGTGGATATAGAACTGGCATGATGTGGTTATAAAGCTGGTGCATTGTGGATACAGAACTGGTGTGTTGTGGATATGAAGCTGGCGTGTCATGGATATGAAGCTGGCGTCTTGTGGATATGCAGCTGGTGTGTTGTGGATATGAAGCTAGCGTGTCATGGATATGAAGCTGGCATCTTGTGGATATGCAGCTGGTGTGTTGTGGTTGTGGAGCTGGTGCGTTGTGGATATGAAGCTAGCGTGTTGTGGATATGAAGCTGGTGTGTTCTGGTTATGAGGCTGGTGTGTTGTGGTTATAGACCTGGTACATTGTGGATATGAAGCTGCAGTATTGTGGATATAGAGCTGGCATGTTGTGGATATAGAGCTGGTGTTTTGTGGATATGAAGCTGGTGTGTTGTGGGTATGAAGCTGCTGTGTTGTGTGTATGAAGGTGGCATCTTGTGGATATGAAGCTGGCGTGTTGTGGATATGAAGCTGGTGCATTGTGGATATAGAACTGGCATGTTGTGGATATAGAGCTGGTGTTTTGTGGATATGAAGCTGCTGTGTTGTGGGTATGAAGCTGCTGTGTTGTGGGTATGAAGGTGGCATCTTGTGGATATGAAGCTGACGCGTTGTGGATAAGAAGCTGGTGCGTTGTGGATATTGAGCTGGTGTGTTTTGGAAATGAAGCTGGCGTGATGTGGTTATGAAGCTGGTGTGTTGTGGATATGAAGCCGGTGTGTTGTGGATATGAAGCTGGCGTGTCATGGATATGAAGCTGGCGTGTTGTGGATATGAAGCTGGCGTGTTGGGAATATGAAACTGGTGTGTTGTGGATTGTGGACATGAAGCTGGTGTGTTGTGGTTATGAAGGTGGTGTGCTATGGATATGTAGCTGGCGTGTTGTGGATATGAAGCTGGTGTGTTGTGGATATGAAGCTGGAGTGTTTTGGATATGCAGCTGCTGTGTTGTGGGTATGAAGCTGCTGTGTTGTGGGTATGAAGGTGGCATCTTGTGGATATGAAGCTGACGCGTTGTGGATAAGAAGCTGGTGCGTTGTGGATATTGAGCTGGTGTGTTTTGGAAATGAAGCTGGCGTGATGTGGTTATGAAGCTGGTCTGTTGTGGATATGAAGCTGGCGTGTTGTGGACATTACGCTGGTGTTGTGGATATGAAGCTGGCGTGTTGTGGATATGAAGCTGGCGTGTTGTGGATATGAAGCTGGCGTGTTGTGGACATTACGCTGGTGTTGTGGATATGACGCTGGCGTGTTGTGGATATGAAGCTGGCGTGTGGGGGATATGAAGCCGGCGTGTTATGGATATGAAGCTGGCGTGTTGTGGATATGAAGCTGGCATGTTGTGGATATGAAGCTGGTGTGTTGTGGATATGAAGCTGGCGTGTTGTGGACATGAAGCTGGTGTGTTGTGGATATGTAGCCGGCGTGTTGTGGATATGAAGCTGGCGTGTTGTGGACATGACGCTGGCGTGTTGTGGATATGACGCTGGTGTTGTGGATATGAAGCTAGCGTGTTGTGGATATGAAGCTAGTGTGTTGTGGATATGTGGCTGGCGTGTTTTGGATATGAAGCTGATGTGTTGTGGATATGAAGCTGGTGTGCTATGGATGTGGAGCTGGTGTGTTGTGGATATGAAGCTGGTGTGCTATGGATGTGAATCTGGCGTGTTGTGGACATGAAGCTGGCGTGTTGTGGATATGAAGGTGGCATGTTGTGGTCATGAAGCTGGTGTGTTGTGGATATGAAGCTGGTGTGTTGTGGATATGAAGCTGGTGTGTTGTGGATATGAAGCTAGTGTGTTGTGGATATGAAGCCGGCGTGTTATGGATATGAAGCTGGCGTGTTGTGGATATGAAGCTGGCGTGTTGTGGATATGAAGCTGGTGTGTTGTGGATATGAAGCTGGCGTGTTGTGGACATGAAGCTGGTGTGTTGTGGATATGTAGCCGGCGTGTTGTGGATATGAAGCCGGCGTGTGGGGGATATGAAGCTGGCGTGTTGTGGATATGAAGCTGGCGTGTTGTGGATATGAAACTGGTGTGTTGTGGATTGTGGACATGAAGCTGGTGTGTTGTGGTTATGAAGTTGGTGTGCTATGGATATGTAGCTGGCGTGTTTTGGATATGCAGCTGGTGTGTTGTGCACATGACACTGGCGTGTTGTGCATATTAAGCTGGCGTGCTGTTGATATATAGCTGGTGTGTTGCGGGTATGAACCTGGAGAGTTGTGGATATGAAGCTGGTGTGTTGTGGATATGAAGCTGGTGTATTGTGGATATGAAGCTGGCGTGTTGTGGGTATGAAGCTAGTGTGTTGTGAATATGAAGCTGCATTTTGTGGTTATAGAACTGGTGTGTTGCAGGTATGAAGCTGGCATGTTGTGGACATGAAGCTGGCATGTTGTGGACATGAAGCTGGTCTGTTGTGGATATGAAGCTGGCGTGTTGTGGACATGAAGCTGGCATGCTGTGGATATGAAGCTGGTCTGTTGTGGATATGAAGCTGGCCTGTTGTGGACACGAAGCTGGTGTGTTGTGGATATGTAGCTGGCATTTTGTGGATATGAAGCTGGTGTGTTGTGGATATTTAGCTGGCGTTTTGTGGATATGAAACTGGCATGTTGTGGATATGAAGCTGGTCTGTTATGGATATGAAGCTGGCGTGTTGTGGACATGAAGCTGGCATGTTGTGGATATGAAGCTGGTCTGTTGTGGATATGAAGCTGGCGTGTTGTGGACAGGAAGCTGGTGTGTTGTGGATATGTAGCTGGCGTTTTGTGGATATGACGCTGGTGTGTTGTGCATATCAAGCTGCCGTGCTGTTGATATATAGCTGGTGTGTTGCGGGTATGAACCTGGAGAGTTGTGGATATAAAGCTGGTGTGTTGTGGATATGAAGCTGGTGCGTTGTGGATATGTAGCTGGAGTTTTGTGGATGTGATGCTGGCGTGTTGTGGATATGACGCTGGCGTGTTGTGGATATGAAGCTGGTGTGTTGTGGATATGATGCTTCTGTGTTGTGGATATGAAGGTGTGTTGTGGATATGAAGCTGGAGTGTTGTGGTTATTAAGCTGGCGTGTTGTGGATATGAAACTGGCATGTTGTGGATATGTAGCTGGTGTGTTGTGGATATGAAACTGGTGTGTTGTGGATATGAAACTGGTGTGTTGTGGATATGAAACTGGTTTGCATGGATATGAAACTGCTGTGTTGTGGATATATAGCCGGCGTGTTGTATATATGGAGCTGACGTTTTTGTGGATATGTAACTGGCGTGTTGTGGATATGACGCTGGCGTGTTGTGGATATGAAGCTGGCGTGTTGTGGGTATGAAGCTGGTGCGTTGTGGATATGTAGCTGGAGTTTTGTGGATGTGATGCTGGCGTGTTGTGGATATGACGCTGGCGTGTTGTGGATATGAAGCTGGTGTGTTGTGGATATGATGCTTCTGTGTTGTGGATATGAAGGTGTGTTGTGGATATGAAGCTGGAGTGTTGTGGTTATTAAGCTGGCGTGTTGTGGATATGAAACTGGCATGTTGTGGATATGTAGCTGGCGTGTTGTGGATATGAAACTGGTGTGTTGTGGATATGAAACTGGTTTGCATGGATATGAAACTGCTGTGTTGTGGATATATAGCCGGCGTGTTGTATATATGAAGCTGACGTGTTGTGGATATGTAACTGGCGTGTTGTGGATATGACGCTGGTGTGTTGTGGATATGAAGCTGGCGTGTTGTGGATATGAAGCTGGCGTGTTGTGGATATGAAACTGGCATTTTGTGGATATGAAGCTGGCGTGTTGTGGATATGACGCTGGCATGTTGTGGATGTGTAGCTGGTGTGTTGTGGATATGACGCTGGTGTGTTGTGGTTATGGAGCTGGTTTGTTGTGGATATAGAACTGGCGTGTTGTGGATATGAAGCTGGCCTGTTGTGGATATGAAGATGTGTTGTGGATATGAAGCTGGTGTGTTGCGGTTATTAAGCTGGCGTGTTGTGGATATGAAACTGGCATGTTGTGGATATGTAGCTGGTGTGTTGTGGATATGAAGCTGGTATTATGTGGAAATGAACCTGGCGTGTTATGGATATGAAGCTTGCGTGTTGTGGATATGATGCTGGCGTGTTGTGGTCATGAAGCTGGTGTGTTGTGGATATGAAGCTGGCGTGTTGTGGCTATGAAGCTGGCGTGTTGTGGATATGACGCTGGTGTTGTGGATATGAAGCTGGCGTGTTGTGGATATGAATTACATTACATTACATCACATTTACATTACATTACATTACATTACATTAGAGTGTGGAAACAGGCCCTTCGGCCCAACAAGTCCACACCGACCCGCCGAAACGCAACCCACCCATACCCCTACATTTACCCCTTGCCTAACACTACGGGCAATTTAGCATGGCCAATTCGCCTGACCTGCACATCTTTGGACTGTGGGAGGAAACCGGAGCACCCAGAGGAAACCCACGCAGACACGGGGAGAACGTGCAAACTCCACACAGTCAGTCGCCTGAGGCGGGAATTGAACCCGGTCTGAGGTGCTGTGAGGCAGCAGTGCTAACCACTGTGCCACCGTGCCACCCATATGAAGCTGGCGTGTTGTGGACATGAAGCTGACGTGTTGTGGACATGAAGCTGGTGTGTTGTGGATGTGAAGCTGGCATGTTGTGGACATGAAGCTGGTGTGTTCTGGATATGACGCTGGTGTTGTGGATATGACGCTGGCGTGTTGTGGATATGAAGCTGGCGTGTTGTGGATATGACGCTGGTGTGTTGTGGATATGAAGCGGGCGTGTTGTGGATATGACGCTGGTGTGTTGTGGATATGACGCTGGTGTGTTGTGGATTGAAGCTGGTGTGTTGTGGATATGACGCTGGTGTGTTGTGGATATGACGCTGGTGTGTTGTGGATGTGAAGATGGTGTGTTCTGGATTTGAAGCTGGTGTTTTGTGGATATGAAGCGGGCGTGTTGTGGATATGACGCTGGTGTGTTGTGGATATGACGCTGGTGTGTTGTGGATTGAAGCTGGTGTGTTGTGGATATGGAGCTGGTGTGTTGTGGACATGCAGCTGGCGTGTTGTTGATATGGAGCTGGCGTGTTGTGGACCTGAAGCTGGCATGTTGTGGACATGAAGCTGGTGTGTTGTGAATATGAAGCTGGCGTGTTGTGGATATGAAGCTGGCGTGTTGTGGATATGAAGCTGGTGTGTTGTGGATATGAATTACATTACATTACATCACATTTACATTACATTACATTACAGTGTGGAAACAGGCCCTTCGGCCCAACAAGTCCACACCGACCCGCCGAAGCGCAACCCACCCATACCCCTACATTTACCCCTTACCTAACACTACGGACAATTTACCATGGCCAATTCACCAGACCTGCACATCTTTGGATTGTGGGAGGAAACCGGAGCACCTGGAGGAAACTCACCCAGACACGGGGAGAACGTGCAAACTCCACACAGTCAGTCGCCTGAGGCGGGAATTGAACCCGGGTCTCTAGCACTGTGAGGCAGCAGTGCTAACCACTGTGCCACCGTGCCACCCATATGAAGCTGGTGTGTTGTGGATATGAAGCTGGCATGTTGTGGATATGAAGCTGGCGTGTTGTGGACAGGAAGCTGGTGTGTTGTGGATATGTAGCTGGCGTGTTGTGGATATGAAGCTGGTGTGTTGTGGATATGAAGCTGGTCTGTTGTGGATATGAAGCTGGCGTGTTGTGGATATGAAGCTGGCGTGTTGTGGATATGAAGCTGGTGTGTTGTGGATATGAAGCTGGGGTGTTGTGGATATATAGCTGACGTGTTGTGGATATGAAGCTGGCGTGTTGTGGATATGAAGCTGGCGTGTTGTGGATATGAAGCTGGCGTGTTGTGGATATGTAGCCCGCGTGTTGTGGATATGAAGCTGGTGTGTTGTGGATATGAAGCTGGTGTGTTGTGGATATGAAGCTGGCGTGTTGTGGATATGAAGCTGGTGTGTTGTGGATATGAAGCTGGTGTGTTGTGGATATGAAGCTGGCGTGTTGTGGATATGAATCTGGCGTGTTGTGGATATGAATTACATTACATTACGTCACATTTACATTACATTACATGACCGTGTGGGCAAAAGCCTTTTGGCCCAACAAGTCCACACCGCCCCGCCAAAACGCAACCCACCCATACCCCTACATTTACCCCTTACCTAACACTACGGGCAATTTACCATGGCCAATTCACCTGACCCGCACATCTTTGGACTGTGGGAGGAAACCAGAGCACCTGGAGGAAACTCACCCAGACACAGGGAGAATGTGCAAACTCCACACAGTCAGTCGCCTGAGGTGGGAATTGAACCCGGGTCTCCGGCGCTGTGAGGCTGCAGTGCTAACCACTGTGCCACCGTGCTGCCCATATGAAGCTGGCGTGTTGTGGACATGAAGCTGGCGTGTTGTGGACATGAAGCTGGCATGTTGTGGATATGAAGCTAGCGTGTGGGGGATATGTAGGCGGCGTGTTATTGATATGAAGCTGGCATGTTGTGGATATGAAGCTGGCGTGTTGTGGATATGAAGCTGGCGTGTTGTGGATATGAAGCTGGCGTGTTGTGGATATGAAGCTGGCGTGTTGTGGATTGTGGACATGAAGCTGGTGTGTTGTGGACATGAAGCTGGTGTGTGTGGATATGAAACTGGTGTGTTTTGAATGTGTAGCTGGCGTGTTGTGGATATGTAGCTGGCGTGTTGTGGATATGACGCTGGCGTGTTGTGGATATGTAGCTGGCGTGTTGTGGATTTGACGCTGGTGTGTTATGGATATCAAGCTGGTGTGCTATGGATATGAAGCTGGCGTGTTGTGGATATGAAGCTGGCGTGTTGTGGATATGATGCTGGCGTGTTGTGGATATGAAGCTGGTGTATTGTGGATATGAAACTGGTTTGCAATGGATATGAAGCTGGTGTGTTGTGGATATGAAGCTGGTTTGTTGTGGATATAGAACTGGCGTGTTGTGTATATAGAACTGGCGTGTTGTGGATATGAAGCTGGTGTGCAATGGATATGAAGCTAGTGTGTTGTGGATATGAAGCTGACGTGTTGTGGATGTGAAGCTGGTGTGTTGTGGATATGATGCTGGTGTGTTGTGGATATGAAGCTGGTCTGTTGTGGATATGAAGCTGGCATGTTGTGGATATGAAGCTGGTCTGTTGTGGATATGATGCTGGTGTGTTGTGGATGTGAAGCTGGTGTGTTGTGGATATGAAGCTGGTGTGTTGTGGATATGATGCTGGTGTGTTGTGGATATGAAGCTGGTCTGTTGTGGATATGAAGCTGGTCTGTTGTGGATATGAAGCTGGTCTGTTGTGGATATGAAGCTGGCATGTTGTGGATATGAAGCTGGTCTGTTGTGGATATGATGCTGGTGTGTTGTGGATGTGAAGCTGGTGTGTTGTGGATATGAAGCTGGTGTGTTGTGGATATGATGCTGGTGTGTTGTGGATATGAAGCTGGTCTGTTGTGGATATGAAGCTGACGTGTTGTGGATATGAAGCTGGCATGTTGTGGATATGAAGCTGGTCTGTTGTGGATATGAAGATGGTCTGTTAGACAATAGACAATAGACAATAGATGCAGGAGTAGGCCATTCAGCCCTTCGAGCCTGCACCGCCATTCAATATGATCATGGCTGATCATTCCCAATCAGTATCCTGTTCCAGCCTTATCTCCATAACCCTTGACTCCACTATCTTTAAGAGCTCTATCCAATTCTTTCTTAAATGAATCCAGAGGCTGGGCCTCCACTGCCCTCTGGGGCAGAGCATTCCACACAGCCACCACTCTCTGGGTGAAGTAGTTTCTCCTCATCTCTGTCCTAAATGGTCTACCCCGTATTTTTAAGTTGTGTCCTCTGGTTTGGCACTCCCCCATCAACGGAAATATGTTCCCTCCTGCCAGAGTGTCCAGTCCTTTCATAATCCTATACGTTTCAATCAGATCCCCTCTCAGTCTTCTAAACTCAAGGGTATACAAGCCCAGTCGCTTCAGTCTTTCCGTGTAAGGCAATCCTGCCATTCCAGGAATTGACCTCGTGAACCTACGCTGCACTCCCTCAATAGCCAGAATGTCTTCCCTCAAATTTGGAGACCAGAACTGTACACAGTACTCCAGGTGTGGTCTCACCAGGGCCCTGTACAGCTGCAGAAGCACCTCTTTGCTTCTATACTCAATCCCTCTTGTTATGAAGGCCAGCATGCTATTAGCCTTCTTCACGACCTGCTGTACCTGCATGCTTGCCTTCATTGACTGGTGGACAAGAACACCCAGATCTCTCTGAACAGCCCCTTTACCTAATTTGATACCATTGAGGTCGTAATCTGCCTTCCTGTTCTTGCCACCAAAGTGGATAACCAGACATTTATCCACATTAAGCTGCATCTGCCATGCATCTGCCCACTCACCTAACTTGTCCAGGTCACCCTGTAATCTCCTAACATCCTCATCACATTTCACCCTACCACCCAGCTTTGTATCATCAGCAAATTTGCTAATGTTATTACTAATACCATCTTCTACATCATTAACATATATTGTAAAAAGCTGCGGTCCCAGCACGGATCCCTGCGGTACCCCACTGGTCACTGCCTGCCATTCCAAAATGGAGCCGTTAATCACTACCCTTTGTTTCCTATTAGCCAACCAATTCTCTATCCAATCTAGTACTTTGCCCCCAATACCGTGCGCCCTAATTTTACTCACTAACCTCTTGTGTGGGACTTTATCAAAAGCTTTCTGAAAGTCCAGGTACACTACATCCACTGGATCTCCCTCGTCCATCTTCCGAGTTACATCCTCAAAAAATTCAAGAAGATTAGTCAAGCATGATTTCCCCTTCATAAATCCATGCTGACTCTGTCCTATCCTGTTACTACTATCCAGATGTGCCGTAATTTCATCCTTTATAATAGACTCCAGCATCTTTCCCACCACTGAGGTCAGACTAACTGGTCTATAATTTCCTGCTTTCTCCCGCCCACCCTTCTTAAAAAGTGGCACAACATTAGCCGCCCTCCAATCCTCAGGAACCGACCCCGATTCTATTGAACTCTGGAAAATAATCACCAGCGCATCCACGATTTCCCGAGCCACCTCCTTCAGTACCCTGGGATGCAGGCCATCAGGTCCCAGAGACTTATCAACCTTCAGACCCAACAGTCTCTCCAACACCAATTCCTGGCAAATATAAATTCCCTTAAGTTCAGGTCCTTCAGCCACTGTTACCTCAGGGAGATTGCTTGTGTCTTCCCCAGTGAACACAGATCTGAAGTACCCATTTAATTCCTCTGCCATTTCTTTGTTCCCAGTAATATATTCCCCTGTTTCTGTCTTCAAGGGCCCAATTTTTGTCCTAACCATTTTTTTGCCTTGGACATACCTAAAAAAGCTTTTACTATCCTCCTTTATATTTTTGGCCAGTTTACCTTCGTACCTCATTTTTTCTCTGCGTATTTCCTTCTTATTAATCCTCTGTTGTTCTTTAAAAGCTTCCCAGTCCTCAGTTTTCCCACTTATCTTCGCTAAGTTATACTTTTTCTCTTTTAACTTTATGTGTTTCTTAACTTCCCTCGTCAGCCACAGCCGCCCAGGCCTCCTCCTGGGATCTTTCTTCCTTTTAGGAATGAACTGATCCTGCATCTTCTGCATTATACACAGAAATATCTGCCATTGTTCCTCCACTGTCATCCCTGCTAAGGTATTGCACCATTGAACTTTGGCCAGCTCCTCCCTCATAGCTCCGTAGTTCCCTTTATTCAACTGAAATATTGTCACTTCCGACTGTATCCTCTCCCTCTCAAATTGCAGATTGAAGCTTATTGCATTATGGTCACTACTTCCCAATGGCTCCTTCACTTCAAGGTCCCTGATCAATTCTGGTTCGTTGCACAATACCAGATCCAGAATTGCCTTCTCCCTGGTCGGCTCCAGCACCAGCTGTTCTAAAAATCCATCTCTGAGGCACTCCACAAAGTCTCTTTCTTGAGGCCCGATACCATCCTGATTCTCCCAGTCTACCTGCATGTTAAAATCCCCCATAACAACTGTAGTAACATCTTTGCGACAGGCCAATTTCAGCTCCTGATTCAACTTACACCCGACATCCAGACTACTGTTTGGGGGCCTGTAGATGACTCCCAAGAGGGTCTTTTTACCCTTAGTATTTCTCAGCTCTATCCACACTGACTCTACACCCCCTGACTCTAGGTCCCCCCGCGCAAGGGACTGAATATCCTCTCTTACCAACAAGGCCACCCCACCCCCTCTGCCCATCAGTCTGTCCTTACGATAGCACGTGTGGCCTTGATTATTCATTTCCTAGGCCCTGTCCACTTGAAGCCACGTCTCAGTTATCCCCACAATATCGTATCTGCCAATTTCCAAAAGAGCCTCAAGCTCATCGACCTTGTGTCTAATGCTTCGTGCATTCATATATAGAATTTTTAATTTGTTACTGCCCTCACCCTTCCCCTCAACCCTTATTTCACTCAACTTTACAGCATGATCCCTTTTTGAGCTTTCTGCCTCATTGATACAGTTGTCTTTCTTGACTTCTCTTGTTCTAACTACCCCTTCAATTTCCTTTTTAAACATCCAGCTTGTCTCCTCCCCCCAGCTACTTAGTTTCAATGTAGCGGTGTTGCAGCAGAAAACCTGCCTGCCAGAATGCTGAATCCCTGATCTATTAAGGTGCAAACCGTCTCTCTTGTAGAATTTATGGTTACCATAAAATATACCCCAGTGATCCAAGAACTTGAAACCTTGCTTCCTGCACCAGTTCCCCAACCACACGTTCAAGTCCATTATCTCCCTGTTTCTGGCCTCACCAGCCCGAGGAACTGGAAGCAAACTGGAGATAACCACCTTGGACCTCCTGCTTTTCAGCCTTCTTCCTCGTTCTCCGAAGTCCCGCTGTAGTATGTTCCTCCTCTTCTTCCTGACGTCATTTGTGCCGACATGTACCACCACCTCTGGCTCTTCACCTTCGTCCTTGAGGATTTCCTGCACTCTGTCCGCGATGTCATTAACCCTGGCACCAGGAAGGCAACACACCATCCTTAAGTCCCGCCTGCTGCCACAAAAACCCCGGTCAGTTCCTCTCACGATGGAGTCCCCTAATACCACGGCTCTGTGCGATGTCCGGCTCTTCCGCTCTGCCTCCACGCCAACTTTTGATTGACAGACCTGGCCGCCTCGTGGACTGGCAGTGTCATCTGTCTCTACTGTTTCCAAAAGCTTCAACTTGTTCCTGACAGGTACTTCTCCCGGCGTCTCTTGCACTTGTCTCCTCTCTGCCTTCCTCATCGTCTGCACTCTTCTGCTCTCTTCTGGCATGATTGGTGTAATAACGTCACTGAAGGTCTTGTCCAGAAAGATCTCGTTCTCTCGGATGAGCCTAAGGTCCTCGAGTTCTTTCGTCAGTGCTGCAATATGCTCGGTCAATTGCTGAATGTGCGCACACTTTCCACACATATACGAGCCAGACACACCAGAATCATTGACCTGCCACATCAAACACGTAGCGCACTGAACCAGCTGGGCAGTCATGTCTTCACCCTCTTCAACTGTGGCGTAATCTCTTTACTCAACCTCCTTATCAACATTCCTGAGCTGAAGCCTCACTCTTCAATCTAAACTTCCTTAGACCCTCTTCCTATGGCAAGTCTGTGGACTCTTAATTAAGGTTAGAGGAGGAGGGAGGGAGGGAAACCCTACTTTGTAGGACCTGGGGTTTAGAACACACCCCCTCTAATAACAATCACTTACCTTCCCGACCAGCTTTGCGCTCCGCCTGAACTTCCACCCAGCTCCCGCCGCTCTCTGCTGCGAAAAAGATATGAAGATATGAAGCTGGTGTGTGGTGAATATGAAGCTGGCGTGTTGTGGATATGAAGCTGGCGTGTTGTGGACAGGAAGCTGGTGTGTTGTGGATGTGTAGCTGGCGTGTTGTGGATATGAAGCTGGTGTGTTGTGGATATGAAGCTGGAGTGTTTTGGATACGCAGCTGGTGTGTTGTGGACATGACACTGGCGTGTTGTGCACATGAAGCTGGCGTGCTGTTGATATATAGCTGGTGTGTTGCGGGTATGAACCTAGAGAGTTGTGGATATGAAGCTGGTGTGTTGTGGATATGAAGCTGGTGTATTGTGGATATGAAGCTGGCGTGTTGTGGTTATGAAGCTGGCGTGTTGTGGGTATGAAGCTGGCGTGTTGTGGGTATGAAGCTAGTGTGTTGTGAATATGAAGCTGCATTTTGTGGTTATAGAACTGGTGTGTTGCAGGTATGAAGCTGGCGTGTTGTGGACATGAAGCTGGCATGTTGTGGACATGAAGCTGGTCTGTTGTGGATATGAAGCTGGCGTGTTGTGGATATGAAGCTGGTGTGTTGTGGATATGAAGCTGGTGTGTTGTGGACAGAAGTTGGTGTGTTGTGGATATGTAGCTGGCGTGTTGTGGATATGAAGCTGGTGTGTTGTGAATATGAAGCTGCATTTTGTGGTTATAGAACTGGTGTGTTGCAGGTATGAAGCTGGCGTGTTGTGGACATGAAGCTGGCATGTTGTGGACATGAAGCTGGTCTGTTGTGGATATGAAGCTGGCGTGTTGTGGACATGAAGCTGGCATGTTGTGGATATGAAGCTGGTCTATTGTGGATATGAAGCTGGCGTGTTGTGGACAGGAAGCTGGTGTGTTGTGGATATGAAGCTGGAGTGTTTTGGATATGCAGCTGGTGTGTTGTAGACATGACACTGGCGTGTTGTGCATATGAAGCTGGCGTGCTGTTTATATATAGCTGGTGTGTTGTGGGTATGAACCTGGAGAGTTGTGGATATGAAGCTGATGTGTTGTGGATATGAAGCTGGCGTGTTGTGGACAGGAAGCCTGTGTGTTGTGGATATGTAGCTGGCGTGTTGTGGATATGAAGCTGGTCTGTTGTGGATATGAAGTTGGTCTGTTGTGGATATGAAGCTGGCGTGTTGTGGACAGGAAGCTGGTGTGTTGTGGATATGTAGCTGGCGTGTTGTGGATATGAAGCTGGTGTGTTGTGAATATGAAGCTGCATTTTGTGGTTATAGAACTGGTGTGTTGCAGGTATGAAGCTGGCGTGTTGTGGACATGAAGCTGGCATGTTGTGGACATGAAGCTGGTCTGTTGTGGATATGAAGCTGGCGTGTTGTGGACATGAAGCTGGCATGTTGTGAATATGAAGCTGGTCTATTGTGGATATGAAGCTGGCGTGTTGTGGACAGGAAGCTGGTGTGTTGTGGATATGTAGCTGGCGTGTTGTGGATATGAAGCTGGTGTGTTGTGGATATGCAGCTGGTGTGTTGTGGACATGACACTGGAGTGTTGTGCATATGAAGCTGGCGTGCTGTTGATATATAGCTGGTGTGTTGCGGGTATGAACCTGGAGAGTTGTGGATATGAAGCTGGTGTGTTGTGGATATGAAGCTGGTGTGTTGTGGACATGAAGCTGGTGTGTTGTGGATATGAAGCTGGCATGTTGTGCATATGAAGGTGTGTTGTGGATATGAAGCTGGAGTGTTGTGGATATGAAGCTGGTGTGTTGTGGATATGAACCTGGTGTGTTCTGGATATGAATCTGGCGTGTTCTGGATATGAAGCTGGTGTGTTGTGAATATGAAGCTGGTGTGTTGTGGGTATGAAGCTGGCGTGTTGTGGATATGAAGCTGGCGTGTTGTGGGTATGAAGCTGGTGTGTTGTGGACATGACGCTGGTGTGTTGTGGATATGACGCTGGTGTGTTGTGGATATGACGCTGGTGTGTTGTGGATATGAAGCTGGTGTGTTGTGGATATGACGCTTCTCTGTTGTTGATATGAAGGTGTGTTGTGGATATGAAGCTGGAGTGTTGTGAATATGAAGCTGGTGTTTTGTGGGTATGAAGCTGGTCTGTTGTGGATATGAAGCTGGCGTGTTATGGACATAAAGCTGGCATGTTGTGGATATGAAACTGGTGTGTTGTGGATATGAAGCTGGTGTGTTGCAGATATGAAGCTGGTGTGTCGCGGATATGAAACTGGTGTGTTGGGGATATGAATCTGGTGTGTGGTGAATATGAAGCTGGTGTGTTGTGGACATGACGCTGGCGTGTTGTGGATATGGAGCTTCTGTGTTTTGGATATGACGCTTCTGTGTTGTGGATATGAAGCTGGTGTGTTGTGGATATGAAGCTGGTGTGCTGTGGATATGAAGCTGGTGTGTTGTGGATATGAAGCTGGTGTGTTGTGGATATGAAGCTGGCGTGTTGTGGATATGAATTACATTACATTACATCACATTTACATTACATTACATGACCGTGTGGGCAAAAGCCTTTTGGCCCAACAAGTCCACACCGCCCCGCCGAAACGCAACCCACCCATACCCCTACATTTACCCCTTACCTAACACTACGGGCAATTTACCATGGCCAATTCACCAGACCTGCACATCTTTGGATTGTGGGAGGAAACCAGAGCACCTGGAGGAAACTCACCCAGACACAGGGAGAACGTGCAAACTCCACACAGTCAGTCGCCTGAGGTGGGAATTGAACCCGGGTCTCTAGCACTGTGAGGCAGCAGTGCTAACCACTGTGCCACCGTGCCGCCCATATGAAGCTGGTGTGTTGTGGACATGAAGATGGTGTGTTGTGGATATGAAGCTGGTCTGTTGTGGATATGAAGCTGGCGTGTTGTGGACATAAAGCTGGCATGTTGTGGATATGAAGCTGGTCTGTTGTGGATATGAAGCTGGCGTGTTGTGGACATAAAGCTGGCATGTTGTGGATATGAAGCTGGTCTGTTGTGGACATGAAGCTGGCGTGTTGTGGACATGAAGCTGGCATGTTGTGGATATGAAGCTGGCGTTTTGTGGACATGAAGCTGGCGTGTTGTGGATATGAAGCTGGTCTGTTGTGGATATGAAGCTGGCGTGTTGTGGACATAAAGCTGGCATGTTGTGGATATGAAGCTGGTCTGTTGTGGATATGAAGCTGGTGTGTTGTGGACATAAAGCTGGCATGTTATGGATATGAAGCTGGCATGTGGATATGAAGCGGGTCTGTTGTGGATATGAAGCTGGCGTGTTGTGGATATGTAGCCGGCGTGTTGTGGATATGAAGCTGGTGTGTTGTGGATATGAACCTGGCGTTGTAGTTATGAAGCTGGCGTGTTGCGAATATAAAGCCGGTGTGTTGTGTATATGAAGTTGGTGTGTTGTGGTTATGAAGCTGGCATGTTGTGAATATGAAGCTGGTGTGTTGCGGGTATGAAGCTGGTCGGTTGTGGGTATGAAGCTGGTGTGTTGAGGATATGAAACCGGTGTGTTGTGGTATGTGGCTGGTACGTTTTGGATATGAAGCTGGTGTGCATATGAAGCTGGTGTATTTTGGATATGAAACTGGTGTGTTGTGGATATGAAGCTGGTGTGTTGTGGTTATGAAGCTGGTGTGTTGTGGATATGAAGCTGGCATGTTGTGGATATGAAGGTGTGTTGTGGATATGAAGCTGGAGTGTTGTGGATATGAAGCTGGTGTGTTGTTGACATGAAGCTGGTGTGTTGTGGACATGACGCTGGCGTGTTGTGGATATGAAGCTGGTGTGTTGTGGATATGAAGCTGGCGTGTTGTGGACATGAAGCTGGCATGTTGTGGATATGAAGCTGGCATGTTGTGGATATGAAGCTGGTCTGTTGTGGATATGAAGCTGGCGCGTGGTGGATATGTAGCCGGCGTGTTGTGGATATGAAGCTGGTTTATTGTGGATATGAAGCTGGTGTGTTGTTGATATGAAGCTGGTGTGTTGTGGATATGAAGCTGGCGTTGTAGTTATGAAGCTGGCGTGTTGCGAATATAAAGCCGGTGTGTTGTGGATATGAAGTTGGTGTGTTGTGGTTATGAAGCTGGCATGTTGTGGATATGAAGCTGGTGTGTTGTGGATATGAAGCTGGCATGCTGCGAATATGAAGGTGTGTTGTGGATATGAAGCTGGAGTGTTGTGGTTATTAAGCTGGTGTGTTACAGATATGAAGCTGGTGTGTTGCGGTTATTAAGCTGGCATGTTGTGGATATGAAACTGGCGTGTCGTGGATATGAAACTGGCGTGTTTTGGATATATAGTCGGCGTACTGTGTATATGGCGCTGGTGTGTTGTGGATATATAGCCGGCGTGTTGTAGATATGAAGCTGGTGTGTTGTGAATCTGAAGCTGGCGTGTTGTGGATATGTAACTGGCGTGTTGTGGATATGAAGCTGGCGTGTTGTGGATATGACGCTGGTGTGTTGTGGACATGTAGCCGGCGTGTTGTGGATATGACGCTGGTGTGTTGTGGATATATAGCCGGCGTTTTGCGGATACAAAGCTGGCGTGTTGTGGATATGAAGCTGGTGTGTTGTGGTTATGAAGCTGGCGTGTTGTGGTTATGGAGCTGGCATGCTGTGGGTATAGAACTGGCGTGTTGTGGATATAGAACTGGTGTGTTGTGGGTATGAACCTGGTGTGTTGTGGATATGAAGCTGGTGTGCAATGGATATGAAGCAAGTGTGTTGAGGATATGAAGCTGCGTTTTGTGGTTATAGAGCTGGTGTGTTGTGGGTATGAACCTGGTGTGTTGTGGATATGAAGCTGGTGTGTTGTGGATATGAAGCTGGTGTGTTGTGGATATGAAGCTGGTCTGTTGTGGATATGAAGCTGGCGTGTTGTGGACATTAAGCTGGCGTGTTGTGGATATGAAGCTGGTCTGTTGTGGATATGAAGCTGGCATGTGGATATGAAGCTGGTCTGTTGTGGATATGAAGCTGGTCTGTTGTGGATATGAAGCTGGCGTGTTGTGGATATGTAGCCCGCGTGTTGTGGATATGAAGCTGGTGTGTTGTGGATATGAAGCTGGTGTGTTGTGGATATGAAGCTGGTGTGTTGTGGATATGAAGCTGGCGTTGTAGTTATGAAGCTGGCGTGTTGCGAATATAAAGCCGGTGTGTTGTGGATATGAAGTTGGTGTGTTGCGGTTATTAAGCTGGCCTGTTGTGGATATGAAACTGGCGTGTCGTGGATATGAAACTGGTGTGTTGGGGATATGAAACTGGTTTGCTATGGATATGAAGCAGGTGTGTTGTGGATATATAGTCGGCGTACTGTGTATATGGCGCTGGTGTGTTGTGGATATATAGCCGGCGTGTTGTAGATATGAAGCTGGTGTGCTGTGGATATGAAGCTGGTGTATTGTGGATATGAAGCTGGCGTGTTGTGGTTATGAAGCTGGCGTGTTGTGTGTATGAAGCTAGTGTGTTGTGAATATGTAGCTGCATTTTGTGGTTATAGAACTGGTGTGTTGCAGGTATGAAGCTGGCGTGTTGTGGACATGAAGCTGGCATGTTGTGGACATGAAGCTGGTCTGTTGTGGATATGAAGCTGGCGTGTTGTGGACATGAAGCTGGCATGTTGTGGATATGAAGCTGGTGTGTTGTGGATATGAAGCTGGCGTGTTGTGGACAGGAAGCTGGTGTGTTGTGGATATGTAGCTGGCGTGTTTTGGATATGCAGCTGGTGTGTTGTGGACATGACACTGGCGTGTTGTGCATATGAAGCTGGCGTGCTGTTGATATATAGCTGGTGTGTTGCGGGTATGAACCTGGAGAGTTGTGGATATGAAGCTGGTGTGTTGTGGATATGAAGCTGGCGTGTTGTGGACAGGAAGCTGGTGTGTTGTGGATATGTAGCTGGCGTGTTGTGGATATGAAGCTGGTCTGTTGTGGATATGAAGCTGGCGTGTTGTGGACAGGAAGCTGGTGTGTTGTGGATATGTAGCTGGCGTGTTGTGGATATGAAGCTGGTGTGTTGTGAATATGAAGCTGCATTTTGTGGTTATAGAACTGGTGTGTTGCAGGTATGAAGCTGGTGTGTTTAGGACATGAAGCTGGCATGTTGTGGACATGAAACTGGTCTGTTGTGGATATGAACCAGGTGTGTTGTGGACATGAAGCTGGTGTGTTGTGGATATGAAGCTGGTCTGTTGTGGATATGAAGCTGGCGTGTTGTGGACAGGAAGCTGGTGTGTTGTGGATATGTAGCTGGCGTGTTATGGATATGAAGCTGGTGTGTTGTGGATATGAAGCTGGAGTGTTTTGGATATGCAGCTGGTGTGTTGTGGACATGACTCTGGCGTGTTGTGCATATGAAGCTGGCGTGCTGTTGATATATAGCTGGTGTGTTGCGGGTATGAACCTGGAGAGTTGTGGATATGAAGCTGGTGTGTTGTGGATATGTAGCTGGCGTGTTGTGGATATGAAGCTGGTCTGTTGTGGATATGAAGCTGGCGTGTTGTGGACAGGAAGCTGGTGTGTTGTGGATATGTAGCTGGCGTGTTGTGGATATGAAGCTGGTGTGTTGTGAATATGAAGCTGCATTTTGTGGTTATAGAACTGGTGTGTTGCAGGTATGAAGCTGGCGTGTTGTGGACATGAAGCTGGCATGTTGTGGACATGAAACTGGTCTGTTGTGGATATGAACCAGGTGTGTTGTGGACATGAAGCTGGTGTGTTGTGGATATGAAGCTGGTGTGTTGTGGATATGAAGCTGGCGTGTTGTGGACAGGAAGCTGGTGTGTTGTGGATATATAGCTGACGTGTTGTGGATATGAAGCTGGAGTGTTGTGGACATGACACTGGCGTGTTGTGCATATGAAGCTGGCGTGCTGTTGATATATAGCTGGTGTGTTGCGGGTATAAAGCTGGTGTGTTGTGGATATGAAGCTGGTGTGTTGTGGATATGAAGCTGGTGTGTTGTGGATATGAAGCTGGTGTGTTGTGGATATGATGCCGGCATGTTGTGGATATTAAACCGGCGTGTTGTGGATATGCAGCCGGCGTGTTGTGGATATGAAGCTGGCGTGTTGTGGATATGAAGCTGGCGTGTTGTGGATATGAAGCTGGCGTGTTGTGGATATGAAGCTGGTGTGTTGTGGATATGAAGCTGGTGTGTTGTGGATATGAAGCTGGCGTGTTGTGGATATGAATTACATTACATTACGTCACATTTACATTACATTACATGACCGTGTGGGAAAAAGCCTTTTGGCCCAACAAGTCCACACCGACCCGCCGAAACGCAACCCACCCATACCCCTACATTTACCCCTTACCTAACACTACGGACAATTTACCATGGCCAATTCACCAGACCTGCACATCTTTGGACTGTGGGAGGAAACCAGAGCACCCGGAGGAAACTCACCCAGACACAGGGAGAATGTGCAAACTCCACACAGTCAGTCGCCTGAGGTGGGAATTGAACCCGGGTCTCCGGCGCTGTGAGGCTGCAGTGCTAACCACTGTGCCACCGTGCTGCCCATATGAAGCTGGCGTGTTGTGGACATGAAGCTGGCGTGTTGTGGACATGAAGCTGGCATGTTGTGGATATGAAGCTAGCGTGTGGGGGATATGTAGGCGGCGTGTTATTGATATGAAGCTGGCATGTTGTGGATATGAAGCTGGCGTGTTGTGGATATGAAGCTGGCGTTTTGTGGACATAAAGCTGGCGTGTTGTGGATATGAAGCTGGCGTGTTGTGGGTATGAAGCTGGTGTGTTGTGGACATGACGCTGGTGTGTTGTGGATATGACGCTGGTGTGTTGTGGATATGAAGCTGGCATGTTGTGGATATGAAGCTGGCGTTTTGTGGACATAAAGCTGGCGTGTTGTGGATATGAAGCTGGCGTGTTGTGGACAGGAAGCTGGTGTGTTGTGGATATGTAGCTGGCGTGTTGTGGACAGGAAGCTGGTGTGTTGTGGATATGTAGCTGGCGTGTTATGGATATGAAGCTGGTGTGTTGTGGATATGAAGCTGGAGTGTTTTGGATATGCAGCTGGTGTGTTGTGGACATGACTCTGGCGTGTTGTGCATATGAAGCTGGCGTGCTGTTGATATATAGCTGGTGTGTTGCGGGTATGAACCTGGAGAGTTGTGGATATGAAGCTGGTGTGTTGTGGATATGTAGCTGGCGTGTTGTGGATATGAAGCTGGTCTGTTGTGGATATGAAGCTGGCGTGTTGTGGACAGGAAGCTGGTGTGTTGTGGATATGTAGCTGGCGTGTTGTGGATATGAAGCTGGTGTGTTGTGAATATGAAGCTGCATTTTGTGGTTATAGAACTGGTGTGTTGCAGGTATGAAGCTGGCGTGTTGTGGACATGAAGCTGGCATGTTGTGGACATGAAACTGGTCTGTTGTGGATATGAACCAGGTGTGTTGTGGACATGAAGCTGGTGTGTTGTATATATGAAGCTGGTGTGTTGTGGATATGAAGCTGGCGTGTTGTGGATATATAGCTGACGTGTTGTGGATATGAAGCTGGCGTGTTGTGGATATGAAGCTGGCGTGTTGTGGATATGAAGCTGGCGTGTTGTGGATATGTAGCCCGCGTGTTGTGGATATGAAGCTGGTGTGTTGTGGATATGAAGCTGGTGTGTTGTACATATGAAGCTAGCATGTTGTGGATGTGAAGCTGGTGTTTTGTGAATATGAAGCTGGTGTGTTGTGGATATGAAACTGGTTTGCTATGGATATGAAGCTGGTGTGTTGTGGATATGAAGATGGTGTGCTATAGATATGAAGCTGGCGTGTTGTGTATATGAAGCCGGTGTGCTGAGGATATGAAGCTGGTGTGGTGTGGTTATAGAGCTGGCGTGTTGTGGATATCAAACTGGCGTGTTGTGGATATGAAGCTGGCTTCTTGTGGATATGAAGCTGATGTGTTGTGGATATGACGCTGGTGTGCTATGGATACGATGCTGGTGTGTTGTGGATATGAAGCTGGCGTCTTGTGGTTACGCAGCTGTTGTGTTGTGGGTGTGAAGCTGGTATGTTCTACATATGAAGCTAGTATGTTGTGGATATGAAGCTGGTGTGTTGTGGATATGAAGCTGGTATGCTATGGATATGAAGCTGGCATGTTGTGGATATGGAACTGGTGCGTTGTGGTTATGAATCTGGTGCGTTGTGGATATGAAGCTGGTTGGTTGTGGGTATGAAGCTGGCATGTTGTGGATATGAAGCTGGCATGTTGTGGTTATAGAGCTGCTGCATTGTGGATATGAAGCTTGTGCGTTGTGGATATGAAGCTGGTGTGTTGTGGATATGAAGCTGGTTTTTTGTGGTTATAGAGCTGGTGTGTTGTGGGTATGAAGCTGGTCGGTTGTGTGTATGAAGTTGGTGTGATTTGGATATGCAGCTGGTGCATTGTGGACATGACACTGGCGTGTTGTGGATATGAGGCTGGTGTGTTGTGGATATAGAGCTGGTGCGTTGTGGACATGAAGCTGGCACGTTGTGGATATGAATCTGGTGTGCTATGGATATGAAGCTGGCATGTTGAGGATGTGAAGCTGGTGTGTTGTGGTTATGAAGCTGGCGTGTTGTGGATTTGAAGCTGGTGTATTCTGGATATGAAGCTGGTGTGTTGTGGATATGGAGCTGGCGTGTTGTGGTTATGAAGCTGGTGTGTTGTGGGTGTGAAGCAGGTGTGTTGTACATATGTAGCTAGCGTGTTGTGAATATTAAACTGGTTTGCTATGGATATGAAGCTGGTGTGTTGTGGATGTAAAGCTGGCGTGTTGTGGATATGAAGCTGGCGTGTTGTGGATATGAAGCTGGCGTGTTGTCGATATGAAGATGGTGTGTTGTGGATATGAAGCTGGTGTGTTGTGGATATGAAGCAGGTGTGTTGTGGATATGACACTGGTGTGTTGTGGACATGTAGCTGGCGTGGTTTGGATATGAAGCTGGTGTGTTATAGATATGAAGCTGGTGCGTTGTGGATATGAAGCTGGTGTGCTATGGATGTGAAGCTGGTGCGTTGCGAATATGAAGCTGGTGTGTTGTGAATATGAAGCTGGTGTATTGTGGATATGAAGCTGGTGTGTTGTGGATATGAAGCTGGCGTGTTGTGGTTTTGAAGCCGGTGTGTTGTACATATGAAGCTAGCATGTTGTGGATGTGAAGCTGGTGTGTTGTCGATATGAAGCTGGTGTGTTGTGGACATGAAGCTGGTGTGTTGTGGATATGAAGCTGGTGTGTTGTAGATATGAAGCTGGTGTGTTTTGGACATGAAGCTGACATGTTGTGGTTCTGTATCTGGAACGTTGATATGAAGCTGGTGTGTTGTGGATATGTCGCTGGCGTGTTGTGGATTTGAAGCTGGTCTTTGTGGATATGAAGCTGGTGTGTTGTGGATATGAAGCTGGCGTGTTGTGGTTTTGAAGCCGGTGTGTTGTACATATGAAGCTAGCATGTTGTGGATGTGAAGCTGGTGTGTTGTGAATATGAAGCTGGTGTGTTGTGGATATGAAACTGGTTTGCTATGGATATGAAGCTGGTGTGTTGTGGATATGAAGATGGTGTGCTATAGATATGAAGCTGGCGTGTTGTGTATATGAAGCCGGTGTGCTAAGGGTATGAAACTGGTGTGGTGTTGTTATAGAGCTGGCGTGTTGTGGATATCAAACTGGCGTGTTGTGGATATGAAGCCCGTGTGTTGTGGATATGAAGCTGGCTTGTTGTGCATATGAAGCTGATGTGTTGTGGATATGATGCTGGTGTGCTATGGATACGATGCTGGTGTGCTATGGATACGATGCTGGTGTGTTGTGGATATGAAGCTGGCGTCTTGTGGATACGAAGCTGTTGTGTTGTGGGTGTGAAGCTGGTATGTTCTACATATGAAGCTAGTATGTTGTGGATATGAAGCTGGTGTGTTGTGGATATGAAGCTGGTATGCTATGGATATGAAGCTGGCATGTTGTGGATATGGAACTGGTGCGTTGTGGTTATGAATCTGGTGCGTTGTGGATATGAAGCTGGTTGGTTGTGGGTATGAAGCTGGCATGTTGTGGATATGAAGCTGGCATGTTGTGGTTATAGAGCTGCTGCATTGTGGATATGAAGCTTGTGCGTTGTGGATATGAAGCTGGTGTGTTGTGGATATGAAGCTGGTTTTTTGTGGTTATAGAGCTGGTGTGTTGTGGGTATGAAGCTGGTCGGTTGTGTGTATGAAGTTGGTGTGATTTGGATATGCAGCTGGTGCATTGTGGACATGACACTGGTGTGTTGTGGATATGAAGCTGGTGTGTTGTGGATATAGAGCTGGTGCGTTGTGGACATGAAGCTGGCACGTTGTGGATATGAAGCTGGTGTGTTGTGGTTATGAATCTGGTGGGTTGTGGATATGTAGCTGGCGTGTTGTGGATTTGAAGCTGGCGTGTTGTGGATTTGAAGCTGGTGTATTCTGGATATGAAGCTGCCGTGTTGTGGATATGAAGCTGCCGTGTTGTGGTTGTGAAGCTGGTGTGTTGTGGGTGTGAAGCAGGTGTGTTGTACATATGTAGCTAGCGTGTTGTGAATATTAAACTGGTTTGCTATGGATATGGAGCTGGTGTGTTGTGGATGTAAAGCTGGCGTGTTGTGGATATGAAGCTGGCGTGTTGTCGATATGAAGATGGTGTGTTGTGGATATGAAGCTGGTGTGTTGTGGATATGAAGCAGGTGTGTTGTGGATATGCAGCTGGTGCATTGTGGACATGACACTGGCATGTTGTGGATATGAAGCTGGTGTGTAATGGATATGAAGCTGGTGTGTTGTGGATATGAATCTGGTGGGTTGTGGATATGTAGCTGGCGTGTTGTGGATTTGAAGCTGGTGTATTCTGGATATGAAGCTGGTGTGTTGTGGATATGAAGCTGGCGTGTTGTGGTTATGAAGCTGGTGTGTTGTGGGTGTGAAGCAGGTGTGTTGTACATATGTAGCTAGCGTGTTGTGAATATTAAACTGGTTTGCTATGGATATGGAGCTGGTGTGTTGTGGATGTAAAGCTGGCGTGTTGTGGATATGAAGCTGGCGTGTTGTGGATATGAATCTGGCGTGTTGTCGATATGAAGATGGTGTGTTGTGGATATGAAGCTGGTGTATTGTGGATATGAAGCAGGTGTGTTGTGGATATGACACTGGTGTTTTGTGGACATGTAGCTGGCGTGTTTTGGATATGAAGCTGGTGTGTTATAGATATGAAGCTGGTGCGTTGTGGATATGAAGCTGGTGTGCTATGGATGTGAAGCTGGTGCGTTGCGAATATGAAGCTGGCGCGTTGTGGATGTGTGGCTGGTGTGTTGTGGATATTGAGCTGGTGCGTTGTGGACATGAAGCTGGCGTGTTGTGGATATGAAGCTGGCGTGTTGTGGATATGAAGCTGGTGTGTTGTGGATATGAAGCTGGTGTGTTTTGGACATGAAGCTGACGTGTTGTGGTTCTGTATCTGGAATGTTGATATGAAGCTGGTGTGTTGTGGATATGTAGCTGGTGTGTTGTGGATATGTAGCTGGCGTGTTGTGGATTTGAAGCTGGTGTGTTGTGGATATGAAGCTGGCGTGTTGTGGTTTTGAAGCCGGTGTGTTGTACATATGAAGCTAGCATGTTGTGGATGTGAAGCTGGTGTGTTGTGAATATGAAGTTGGTGTGTTGTGGATATGAAACTGGTTTGCTATGGATATGAAGCTGGCGTGTTGTGTATATGAAGCCGGTGTGCTAATGATATGAAGCTGGTGTGGTGTGGTTATAGAGCTGGTGTGTTGTGGATATGAAGCTGGCGTGTTGTGGATATGAAGCCGGTGTGTTGTGGATATGAAGCCAGTGTGTTGTGGATATGAAGCCAGTGTGTTGTGGATATGAAGCTGGCTTATCGTGGATATGAAGCTGATGTGTTGTGGATATGATGCTGGTGTGCTATGGATACGATGCTGGCGTGTTGTGGATATGAAGCTGGCGTGTTGTGGATATGAAGCTGCTGTGTTGTGGGTGTGAAGCTGGTATGTTCTACATATGAAGCTAGTATGTTGTGCATATGAAGCTGGTGTGTTGTGGATATGAAGCTGGTATGCTATGGATATGAAGCTGGCATGTTGTGGATATGGAACTGGTGCGTTGTGGTTATGAATCTGGTGCGTTGTGGATATGAAGCTGGTTGGTTGTGGGTATGAAGCTGGCATGTTGTGGATATGAAGCTGGCATATTGTGGTTATAGAGCTGCTGCATTGTGGATATGAAGCTTGTGCGTAGTGGACATGTAGCTGGCGTGTTGCGGATATGAAGCTTGTGCGTTGTGGATATGAAGCTAGTGTGTCGTGAATATGAAGCTGCGTTTTGTGGTTATAGAGCTGGTGTGTTGTGGGTATGAAGCTGGTCGGTTGTGGGTATGAAGCTGGTGTGTTTTGGATATGCAGCTGGTGCATTGTGGACATGACACTGGCGTGTTATGGATATGAGGCTGATGTGTTGTGGATATAGACCTGGCACGTTGTGGATATGAAGCTGGTGTGTAATGGATATGAAGCTGGTGTGTTGTGGATATGAAACTCGTGTGTCGTGAATATGAAGCTGCGTTTTGTGGTTATAGAGCTGGTGTGTTGTGGGTATGAAGCTGGTGTGTTGTGGGTATGAAGCTGGTGTGTTTTGGATATGCAGCTGGTGCATTGTGGACATGAAACTGGCGTGTTATGGATATGAGGCTGATGTGTTGTGGATATAGACCTGGCACGTTGTGGATATGAAGCTGGTGTGTAATGGATATGAAGCTGGTGTGTTGTGGATATGAAACTCGTGTGTCGTGGTTATAGAGCTGGTGTGTTGTGGTTATGAAGCTGGTGTGTTGTGGATATGAAGCTGGTGTGTTGTGGTTATAGAGCTGGTGTGTTGTGGTTATGAAGCTGGCGTATCTTGGTTATAGAGCTGGCACCTTGTGGATGTGAAGCTGGTGTGTTGTGGATATGAAGCTGGTGTGTTGTGGATATGAAGCTGGTGTTTTGTGGTTATGAAGTTGGCGTGTTGTGGATATAGAGCTGGTGCGTTGTGGATATGAAACTCGTGTGTCGTGAATATGAAGCTGCGTTTTGTGGTTATAGAGCTGGTGTGTTGTGGGTATCAAGCTGGTCAGTTGTGGGTATGAAGATGGTGTGTTTTGGATATGCAGCTGATGCATTGTAGACATGACACTGGCGTGTTCTGGATATGAGGCTGGTGTGTTGTGGATATGAAGCTGGCGTGTTGTGGATATGAAGTTGGTGTGTCGTCAATATGAAGCTGGTGTGTTGTGGATATGAAGCTGGTGTGTTGTGGATATGAAGCTGGTGTGTTGTGGGTATGAAGCTGGTCGGTTGTGGGTATGAAGCTGGTGTGTTGTGGATATGACGCTGGTGTGTTGTGGATATAGAGCTGGTGCGTTGTGGATATGAAGCTGGTTGGTTGTGGGTATGAAGCTGGCATGTGGATATGAAGCTGGCATGTTGTGGTTATAGAGCTGCTGCATTGTGGATATGAAGCCTCTACGTTGTGGACATGTAGCTGGTGTGTTGTGGATATGAAGCTGGTGTGTTGTGGGTATGAAGCTGGTGTGTTGTGGATATGAATCTGCGTTTTGTGGTTATAGAGCTGGTGTGTTGTGGGCATGAAGCTGGTGTGTTGAGGATATGACGCTGGTGTGTTGTGGATATGAAGCTGGTGTGTTGTCGATATGAAACTGGTGCATTGTGGTTATGTAATCTGGTGCATTGTGGATATGAAGCAGCATTTTGTAGTTATAGAGCTGGTGTGTTGTGGTTATAGAGCAGCTGCATTGTGGATATGAAGCTGGTGCGTTGTGGTATAGAGCTGGCGTGTTGTGGATATGAAGCTGGTGTGTTGTGGTTATAGAGCTGGCGTGTTGTGGATATGAAGCTGGCGTGTTGTGGATATGAAGCTGGCGTGTTGTGGATATGAAGCTGGTGTGTTGAGGATATGAAGCTAGTGTGTTGTGGATATGAAGCTGGTGTGTTGTGGTTATAGAGCTGGCGTGTTGTGGATATGAAGCTGGCGTGTTGTGGATATGAAGCTGGCGTGTTGTGGATATGAAGCTGGTGTGTTGAGGATATGAAGCTGGTGTGATGTGGATATGAAGCTGGCAAGTCGTGGATATGAAGCTGTCGTGTTGTGGAAATGAAGCTGGTGTGTTGTGGATATGTAGCTGGTGTGTTGTGGTTATGTAGCTGGTGTATTGTGGATATGAAGCTGGCGTGTTGTGGATTTGAAGCTGGTGTGTGGTGAATATGAAGCTGGTGTGTTGTGGATATGAAGCTGGCGTGTTGTGGTTTTGAAGCTGGTGTGTTGTGAATATGAAACTGGTGTGTTGTGGATATGAAACTGGTTTGCTATGGATATGAAGCTGGTGTGTTGTGGATATGAAGACGGTGTGCTATGGATATGAAGCTGGCGTGTTGTGTATATGAAGCCGGTGTGCTAAGGATATGAAGCTGGTGTGGTGTGGTTATAGAGCTGGCGTGTTGTGGATATGAAGCTGGCGTGTTGTGGATATGAAGCTGGCGTGTTGTGGATATGAAGCTGGTGTGTTGTGGTTATAGAGCTGGTGTGTTGTGGATATGAAGCTGGCTTATCGTGGTTATAGAGCTGGCACCTTGTGGATGTGAAGCTGGTGTGTTGTGGATATGAAGCTGGTGTGTTGTGGATATGAAACTCGTGTGTCATGAATATGAAGCTGCGTTTTGTGGTTATAGAGCTGGTGTGTTGTGGGTATGAAGCTGGTCGGTTGTGGATATGAAGCTGGTGTGTTTTGGATATGCAGCTGGTGCCTTGTGGACATGACACTGGCGTGTTGTGGATATGAGGCTGGTGTGTTGTGGATATGAAGCTGGTGCCTTATGGACATGAAGCTGGCACGTTGTGGATATGAAGCTGGTGTGTTTTGGATATGAAGCTGGTGTGTTGTGGATATGAAGCTGGTGTGTTGTGGATATGAAACTGGTGCATTGTGGTTATGAATCTGGTGCATTGTGGATATGAGGCTGGTGTGTTGTGGATATGAGGCTGGTTTGTTGTGGTTATCGAGCTGGTATGTTATGGTTATCGAGCTGGTGTGTTGTGGATATGAAGCTGGTGTTTTGTGGTTATGAAGTTGGTGTGTTGTGGTATAGAGCTGGTGCGTTGTGGATATGAAGCTGGTGTGTTGTGGATATGAAACTGGTGCATTGTGGTTTTGAATCTGGTGCGTTGTGGATATGAAGCTGGTTGGTTGTGGGTATGAAGCTGGCATGTTGTGGATATGAAGCTGGCATGTTGTGGTTATAGAGCTGGTGTGTTGTGGGTGTGAAGCTGGTGTGTTGTGGGTGTGAAGCTGGTGTGTTGTGGATATGAAGCTGCGTTTTGTGGTTATAGAGCTGGTATGTTGTGGGTATGAAGCTGATCGGTTGTGGGTATGAAGCTGGTGTGTGTCTTGGATATGCAGCTGGTGCATTGTGGACATGACACTGGCATGTTGTGGATATGAGACTGCTGTGTTGTGGATATAGAGCTGGTGCGTTGTGGGCATGAAGCTGGCACGTTGTGGATATGAAGCTGGTGTGTTGTGGTTATAGAGCTGGTGTGTTGTGGTTATAGAGCTGGTGTGTTGTGGATATGAAGCTGGCGTGTTGTGGACATGAAGCTGGCATGTTGTGGATATGAAGCTGGTGTGTTGAGGATATGAAGCTGGTGTGTTGTGGATATGAAGCTGGTGTGTTGTGGATATGAAGCTGGTGTGTTGTCGATATGAAACTGGTGCGTTGTGGTTATGAATCTGGTGCATTGTGGATATGAAGCAGCATTTTGTGGTTATAGAGCTGGTGTGTTGTGGATATGAAGCTGGTGTGTTGTGGACATGAAGCTGGTGTGTTGTGGATATGAAGCTGGTGTGTTGTGGATATGAAGCTGGTGTGTTGTGGATATGAAGCTGGTGTGTTGTGGATATGAAGCTGGTGTGCTATGGATATGAAGCTGGTGTGTTGTGGATATGAAGCTGGTGTGTTGTGGATATGAGACTAGTGTGTTGTGGATATGAAACCGGTTTGCTGTGGATGTGAAGCTGGCGTGTTATGGATATGACTCTGGTGTGTTGTGGATATCAAGCTGGTGTGTTGTGGATATGAAGCTGGTGTGTTGTGGATATGAAACTGGTGTGCTATGGATATGAAGCTGGTGTGTTGTGGATGTGAAGCTGGTATGTTGTGGACATGAAGCTGGTGTGTTGTGGATATGTAGCTGGTGTGTTGTGGATATGTAGCTGGCGTGTTGTGGATTTGAAGCTGGTGTATTGTGGATATGAAGCTGGTGTGTTGTGGATATGAAGCCGGTGTGCTAAGGATATGAAGCTGGTGTGGTGTGGTTATGAAGCTGGTATGTTGTGGATATGAAGCTGGCGTGTTGTGGATATGAAGCTGGTGTGTTGTGGATATGAAGCTGGCTTGTTGTGGATATGAAGCTGGTGTGTTGTGGATATGAAGCTGGCTTGTTGTGGATATGAAGCTGGCGTGTTGTGGATATGAAGCTGATGTGTTGTGGATACGATGCTGGTGTGTTGTGGATATGAAGCCGGAGTGTTGTGGATTTGAAGATGGCGTGTCGTGGTTATAGAGCTGGCACGTTGTAGATGTGAAGCTGGTGTGTTGTGGATATAAAGCTGGTGTGCAATGGATGAGAAGCTGGCTTGTTGTGGACATGTAGCTGGTGTGTTGTGGATATGAAGCTGGCGTGGTGTGGACATGAAACTGGTGTGTTGTGGATATGAAGCTGGTGTGTTGTGGACATGAAACTGGCGTGTTGTGGATATGAAGCTGGTGTGTTGTGGACATGAAACTGGTGTGTTGTGGATATGAAGCTGGTGTGTTGTGGATATGAGGCTGGTGTGTTGTGGATATAGAACTGGTGCGTTGTGGATATGAAACTGGTGTGGACATGAAACTGGCATGTTATGGATATGAAGCTGGTCTGCTGTGGATATGAAGCCAGTGTGTTGTGGATATGAAGCTGTTTTTTTGTGGTTATAGAGCTGGTGTGTTGTGGGTATGAAGCTGGTCGGTTGTGGGTATGAAGCTGGTGTGTTTTGGATATGCAGCTGGTGCATTGTGGACATGACACTGGCGTGTTGTGGATATGAGGCTGGTGTGTTGTGGATATAGAACTGGTGCGTTGTGGACATGAAGCTGTTGTGTTGTGATTATAGAGCTGGTGTGTTGTATGTATGAAGCTGGTGTGTCGTGGTTATGAAGCTGGCGTATCGTGGTTACAGAGCTGGCACCTTGTGGATGTGAAGCTGGTGTGTTGTGGTTATCGAGCTGGTGTGTTGTGGATATGAAGCTGGTGTTTTGTGGATATAGAGCTGGTGTGTTGTGGATATGAAACTGGTGCGTTAGGTTATGAAGCTGGTGCGTTGTGGTTATGAAGCAGCGTTTTGTGGTTATAGCGCTGGTGTGTTGTGGGTATGAAGCTGGCATGTTGTGAATATGAAGCTGGCATGTTGTGGTTATCGAGCTGCTGCATTGTGGACATGTAGCTGGCATGTTGTGGGTATGAAGCTAGAGTGTTGTGGGTATGTAGCTAGTGTGTCATGAATGTGAAGCTGCGTTTTGTAGTTATAGAGCTGGTGTGTTGTGGGTATGAAGCTGGTCGGTTGTGGGTATGAAGCTGGTGTGTGTCTTGGATATGCAGCTGGTGCATTGTGGACATGACACTGGCGTGTTGTGGATATGAGGCTGGTGTGTTGTGGATATAGAACTGGTGCGTTGTGGACGTGAAGCTGACGTGTTGTGGGTATGAAGCTGGTGTGTTGTGGGTATGAAGCTGGTGTGTTGTGGATATGAAGCTGGTGCGTTGTGTTTATGAAGCTGGCGTGTTGTGGGTATGAATCTGGCACATTGTGGATATGAGGTTGGTGTATTGTGGTTATAGAGCTCGTGTGTTTTGGGTATGAAGCTGGCGTGTTGTGGTTCTGTAGCTGGCACGTTGTGGATGTGAAGTTGGTGTATTGTGGATATGAAGCTGGTGCGTTGTGGATATAGAGCTGGTGTGTTGTGGATATGAGGCTGGTTTGTTGTGGATATGAAACTGGTGTATTGTGGATATAAAGCTGGTGTGTTGTGGATATGAGGCTGGTGTGTTGTGGATATGAGGCTGCTGTGTTGTGGTTATCGAGCTGGTACGTTGTGGACATATAGCTGGTGTGTTGTGGATATGAAACTGGTGTGTTGTGGATATGAAGCTGGTGTGTCGTGGATATGAAGCTGGTGTGTTGTGGATATGAGGCTGGTGTCTTGTGGTTATAGAGCTGGTGTGTTGTGCATATGAAGCTGGTGTTTTGTGGATATGTAGCTGGTGTGTTGTGGATATGATGCTGGCGTTTTGTGGATATGCAGCTGGTGTGTTGTGGGTGTGAAGCTGGTGTGTTGTAGATATGAAGCTAGCATGTTGTGGATATGAAGCTGGTGTGTTGTGAATATGAAGTTGGTGTGTTGTGGATATGTAGCTGCCGTGTTGTGGATATGTAGCTGCCATGTTGTGGATATGAAGCTGGAGTGTTGTGTACATGAAGCTGGCGTGTTGTGGAAATGAAGCTGGTGTGTTGTGGATATGACGCTGACGTGTTGTGGATATGAAGCTGGTACATTATGGATATCAAGCTGGTGTGTTGTGCATTTGTAGCTGTGTTTTGTGGTGATAGAGCTGGTGTGTTGTGTGTATGAAGCTGGTGTGTTGTGCGTATGAAGCTGGTGTGTTGTGGGTATAAAGCTGGCGTGTTGTGGATATGAAGCTGGCGTGTTGTGGATATGAAGCTGGTGTGTTGTGGATATGAAACTCATGCGTTGTGGTTATGAAGCAGCGTTTTGTGGTTATACCGCTGGTGTGTTGTGGGTATGAAGCTGTTTGGTTGTGCACATGTACCTGACGTGTTGTGGATGTGAAGCTGGTGTGTTGTGGGTATAAAGCTGGTGTGTTGTGGATATGAAGCTGGTGTGTTGTAGATATAGAGCTGGTGTGTTGTCGACATGAAACGGGCGTGTTGTGGATATGAAGCTGGTCTGCTATGGATATGAAGCCAGTGTGTTGTGGATATGAAGCTAGTTTTTTGTGGTTATAGAGCTGGTGTGTTGTGGGTATAGAGCTGGTGTGTTGTGGACATGAAACTGGCATGTTGTGGATATGAAGCTGGTCTGCTATGGATATGAAGCCAGTGTGTTGTGGATATGAAGCTGGTTTTTTGTGGTTATAGAGCTGGTGTGTTGTGGGTATGAAGCTGGTTGGTTGTGGGTATGCAGCTGGCATGTTGTGGATATGAAGCTGGCATGTTGTGGTTATAGAGCTGCTGCATTGTGGATATGAAGCCTCTGCGTTGTGGACATGTAGCTGGTGTGTTGTGGATATGAAGCTGGTGTGTTGTGGATATGAAGCTGGTGTGTTATGGATATGAAGCTGTTGTGTTGTGGATATGAAGCTGGTGTGTTATGGATATGAAGCTGTTGTGTTGTGGATATGAAGCTGGTGTGTTGTGGATATGAAGCTGGTGTGTTGTGGATATGAAGCTGGTGTGTTGTGGATATGAAGCTGGTGTGTTGTAGATATGAAGCTGGTGTGTTTTGGATATGAAGCTGGTGTGTTGTGGATATGAAGATGGCGTGTCGTGATTATAGAGCTGGCACGTTGTCGATGTGAAGCTGGTGTATTGTGGATATGAAGCTGGTGTGCTGTGGATATGAAGCCAGTGTGTTGTGGGTATGAAGCTGGTGTGTTGTGGGTATGAAGCTGGTGTGATTTGGATATGCAGCTGGTGCATTGTGGACATGACACTGGCGTGTTGTGGATATGAGGCTGGTGTGTTGTGGATATAGAACTGGTGCGTTGTGGACATGAAGCTGACGTGTTGTGGATATGAAGCTGGTGTGTTGTGGTTACAGAGCTGGTGTGTTGTGGATATGAAGCTGGTGTGTTGTATATATGAAGCTGGTGTGTTGTGGGTATGAAGCTGGTGTGTTGTGGGCATGAAGCTGGTGTGTTGTGGGCATGAAGCTGGTGTGTTGTGGATATGAAGCTGGCATGTTGTGGATATGACGCTGACGTGTTGTGGATATGAAGCTGGCGTGTTGTGGATATGACGCTGGCGTGTTGTGGACATGAAGCTGGTGTGTTGTGGACATGAAGCTGGTGTGTTGTGGATATGAAGCTGGTGTGTTGTGGATATGACGCTGACGTGTTGTGGATATGAAGCTGGTACATTATGGATATCAAGCTGGCGTGTTGTGCATTTGAAGCTGTGTTTTGTGGTTATAGAGCTGGTGTGTTGTGTGTATAAAGCTGGCGTGTTGTCGATATGAAGCTGGCGTGTTGTGGTTATAGAGCTTGTGTGTTGTGGAATTGAAGCTGGTGTGTTGTGGATATGAATCTCGTGCGTTGTGGTTATGAAGCAGCGTTTCGTGGTTATAGCGCTGGTGTGTTGTGGGTATGAAGCTGTTTGGTTGTGCACATGTCCCTGACGTGTTGTGGATATGAAGCTGGTGTGTTGTGGGTATGAAGCGGGTGTGTTGTCGACTTGAAACGGGCGTGTTGTGGATATGAAGCTGGTCTGCTGCGGATATGAAGCTGGTTTTTTGTGGTTATAGAGCTGGTGTGTTGTGGGTATGAAGCTGGTCAGTTGTGGGTATGAAGCTGGTGTGATTTGGATATGCAGCTGGTGCATTGTGGACATGACACTGGCGTGTTGTGGATATGAGGCTGGTGCGTTGTGTTTATGAAGCTGGCGTGTTGTGGGTATGAATCTGGCACATTGTGGATATGAGGTTGGTGTATTGTGGTTATAGAGCTCGTGTGTTTTGGGTATGAAGCTGGCGTGTTGTGGTTATGTAGCTGGCACGTTATGGATGTGAAGTAGGTGTGTTGTGGTTATAGAGCTGGTGTGTTGTGCATATGAAGCTGGCGTATCGTGGTTATGAAGCTGGCGTGTCGTGGTTATAGAGCTGGCACCTTGTGCATACGAAGCTGGTGTGTTGTGGATATGAAGCTGGTGTGTTGTGGATATGAGGCTGGTGTGTTGTGGTTATCGAGCTGGTATGTTGTGGACATATAGCTGGTGTGCTGTGGATATGAAGCTGGTGTGTTGTGAATATGAAGCTGGTGTGTTGTGGTTATAGAGCTGGCATGTGGATGTGACGCTGGTGTGTTGTGGATATGAAGCTGGTGTGTTGTGGATATGAGGCTGGTGTCTTGTGGTTATAGAGCTGGTGTGTTGTGCATATGCAGCTGGTGTTTTGTGGATATGAAGCTGGTGTGTTGTGGATATGATGCTGGCATTTTATGGATATGCAGCTGGTGTGTTGTGGTTATGAAGCTGGTGTGTTGTGGGTGTGAAGCTGGTGTGTTGTGGGTATGAAGCTGGTGTGTTGTAGATATGAAGCTAGCATGTTGTGGATATGAAGCTGGTGTGTTGTGAATATGAAGTTGGTGTGTTGTGGATATGTAGCTGCCGTGTTGTGGATATGTAGCTGCCATGTTGTGGATATGAAGCTGGTGTGTTGTGGATATGAAGCTGGTGTGTTGTGGATATGAAGCTGGTGTGTTGTGGATATGACGCTGACGTGTTGTGGATATGAAGCTGGTGTGTTGTGGATATGACGCTGACGTGTTGTGGATATGAAGCTGGTGTGTTGTGGATATGACGCTGACTTGTTGTGGATATGAAGCTGGTACATTATGGATATCAAGCTGGCGTGTTGTGCATTTGTAGCTGTGTTTTGTGGTTATAGAGCTGGTGTGTTGTGCGTATGAAGCTGGTGTGTTGTGGGTATGAAGCTGGTGTGTTGTGGGTATGAAGCTGGCGTGTTGTGGATATGAAGCTGGCGTGTTGTGGTTATAGAGCTTGTGTGTTGTGGATATGAAGCTGGTGTGTTGTGGATATGAAGCTGGTGTGTTGTCGATATGAGGCTGGTGTGTTGTGGGTATGAAGCTGGTGTTTTGTGGTTATGAAGCTGGTGTTTTGTGGTTATGAAGTTGGTTAGTTGTGGATATGAAGCTGGTGTGTTGTGGATATGACGCTGACGTGTTGTGGATATGAAGCTGGTACATTATGGATATCAAGCTGGCGTGTTGTGCCTTTGAAGCTGTGTTTTGTGGTGATAGAGCTGGTGTGTTGTGGGTATGAAGCTGGTGTGTTGTGGGTATGAAGCTGGCACATTGTGGATATGAAACTGGTGTGTTGTGGATATAGAGCTGGTGCGTTGTGGATATGAATCTGGTGCGTTGTGGATATGAATCTGGTGCGTTGTGGATATGTAGCAGCGTTTTGTGGTTATAGAGCTGGTATGTTGTGGTTATGAAGCTGGCGTGTTGTGGATATGAAGCTGGTGTGTTGTGGTTATGAAGCTGGTGTGTTTTGGGTGTGAAGCTGGTATGTTTTGGGTGTGAAGCTGGTATTTTGTGGATATGAAGCTGGCGTGTTGTGGAAATAAAGCTGGCGTGTTGTGGATATGTAACTGGCGTTTTGTGGATAGGCAGCTGGTGTGTTTTGGATATGAAGGTGGTGTTGTGGACATGAAACTGGCGTGTTGTGGATATGAAGCTGGTCTGCTGCGGATATGAAGCTGGTTTTTTGTGGTTATAGAGCTGGTGTGTTGTGGGTATGAAGCTGGTCAGTTGTGGGTATGAAGCTGGTGTGATTTGGATATGCAGCTGGTGCATTGTGGACATGACACTGGCGTGTTGTGGGTATGAGGCTGGTGCGTTGTGTTTATGAAGCTGGCGTGTTGTGGGTATGAATCTGGCACATTGTGGATATGAGGTTGGTGTATTGTGGTTATAGAGCTCGTGTGTTTTGGGTATGAAGCTGGCGTGTTGTGGTTATGTAGCTGGCACGTTGTGGATGTGAAGTTGGTGTGTTGTGGTTATAGAGCTGGTGTGTTGTGCATATGAAGCTGGCGTATCGTGGTTATGAAGCTGGCGTGTCGTGGTTATAGAGCTGGCACCTTGTGCATACGAAGCTGGTGTGTTGTGGATATAAAGCTGGTGTGTTGTGGATATGAAGCTGGTGTGTTGTGGTTATCGAGCTGGTACGTTGTGGACATATAGCTGGTGTGCTGTGGATATGAAGCTGGTGTGTTGTGAATATGAAGCTGGTGTGTTGTGGTTATAGAGCTGGCATGTGGATGTGACGCTGGTGTGTTGTGGATATGAAGCTGGTGTGTTGTGGATATGAGGCTGGTGTCTTGTGGTTATAGAGCTGGTGTGTTGTGCATATGCAGCTGGTGTTTTGTGGATATGAAGCTGGTGTGTTGTGGATATGATGCTGGCATTTTATGGATATGCAGCTGGTGTGTTGTGGTTATGAAGCTGGTGTGTTGTGGGTGTGAAGCTGGTGTGTTGTGGGTATGAAGCTGGTGTGTTGTAGATATGAAGCTAGCATGTTGTGGATATGAAGCTGGTGTGTTGTGAATATGAAGTTGGTGTGTTGTGGATATGTAGCTGCCGTGTTGTGGATATGTAGCTGCCATGTTGTGGATATGAAGCTGGTGTGTTGTGGATATGAAGCTGGTGTGTTGTGGATATGAAGCTGGTGTGTTGTGGATATGAAGCTGGTGTGTTGTGGATATGAAGCTGGCGTGTTGTGGTTATGTAGCTGGCACGTTGTGGATGTGAAGTTGGTGTGTTGTGGTTATAGAGCTGGTGTGTTGTGCATATGAAGCTGGCGTATCGTGGTTATGAAGCTGGCGTGTCGTGGTTATAGAGCTGGCACCTTGTGCATACGAAGCTGGTGTGTTGTGGATATAAAGCTGGTGTGTTGTGGATATGAAGCTGGTGTGTTGTGGTTATCGAGCTGGTACGTTGTGGACATATAGCTGGTGTGCTGTGGATATGAAGCTGGTGTGTTGTGAATATGAAGCTGGTGTGTTGTGGTTATAGAGCTGGCATGTGGATGTGACGCTGGTGTGTTGTGGATATGAAGCTGGTGTGTTGTGGATATGAGGCTGGTGTCTTGTGGTTATAGAGCTGGTGTGTTGTGCATATGCAGCTGGTGTTTTGTGGATATGAAGCTGGTGTGTTGTGGATATGATGCTGGCATTTTATGGATATGCAGCTGGTGTGTTGTGGTTATGAAGCTGGTGTGTTGTGGGTGTGAAGCTGGTGTGTTGTGGGTATGAAGCTGGTGTGTTGTAGATATGAAGCTAGCATGTTGTGGATATGAAGCTGGTGTGTTGTGAATATGAAGTTGGTGTGTTGTGGATATGTAGCTGCCGTGTTGTGGATATGTAGCTGCCATGTTGTGGATATGAAGCTGGTGTGTTGTGGATATGAAGCTGGTGTGTTGTGGATATGAAGCTGGTGTGTTGTGGATATGATGCTGACGTGTTGTGGATATGAAGCTGGTGTGTTGTTGATATGACGCTGACGTGTTGTGGATATGAAGCTGGTGTCTTGTGGATATGACGCTGATGTGTTGTGGATATGAAGCTGGTACATTATGGATATCAAGCTGGCGTGTTGTGCATTTGTAGCTGTGTTTTGTGGTTATAGAGCTGGTGTGTTGTGCGTATGAAGCTGGTGTGTTGTGGGTATGAAGCTGGCGTGTTGTGGATATGAAGCTGGCGTGTTGTGGTTATAGAGCTTGTGTGTTGTGGATATGAAGCTGGTGTGTTGTGGATATGAAGCTGGTGTGTTGTCGATATGAAGCTGGTGTTTTGTGGTTATGAAGCTGGTGTTTTGTGGTTATGAAGTTGGTTAGTTGTGGATATGAAGCTGGTGTGTTGTGGATATGACGCTGACGTGTTGTGGATATGAAGCTGGTACATTATGGATATCAAGCTGGCGTGTTGTGCATTTGAAGCTGTGTTTTGTGGTGATAGAGCTGGTGTGTTGTGGGTATGAAGCTGGTGTGTTGTGGGTATGAAGCTGGTGTGTTGTGGGTATGAAGCTGGCACATTGTGGATATGAAGCTGGTGTGTTGTGGTTATAGAGCTGGCACATTGTGGATATGAATCTGGTGCGTTGTGGTTATGAATCTGGTGCGTTGTGGATATGAAGCTGGTGCGTTGTGGATATGAAGCTGGTGTGTTGTGGGTATGAAGCTGGTTGGTTGTGGGTATGAAGCTGGCATGTTGTGGTTATAGAGCTACTGCATTGTGGATATGAAGCTTGTGCGTAGTGGACATGTAGCTGGCGTGTTGCGGATATGAAGCTGGTGTGTTGTGGATATGAAGCTAGTGTGTTGTGGGTATGAAGCTAGTGTGTCGTGAATGTGAAGCTGCGTTTTGTGGTTATAGAACTGGTGTGTTGTGGGTATGAAGCTAGTGTGTCGTGAATGTGAAGCTGCGTTTTGTGGATATGAAGCTGGTGTGTTGTGGGTATGAAGCTGGTCAGTTGTGGGTATGAAGCTGGTGTGATTTGGATATGCAGCTGGTGCATTGTGAACATGACACTGGCGTGTTGTGGATATGAGGCTGGTGTGTTGTGGATATAGACCTGGTGCGTTGTGGACATGAAGCTGACGTGTTGTATATATGAAGCTAGTGTGTTGTATATATGAAGCTAGTGTGTTGTGGATATGAAGCTGGTGTGTTGTGCGCATGAAGCTGGTGTGTTGTGGATATGAAGCTGGTGCGTTGTGCATATTAAGCTGGCGTATCGTTGTTATGAAGCTGGCGTGTCGTGGTTATGAAGCTGGCGTGTCGTGGTTATGAAGCTGACGTGTCGTGGTTATAGAGCTGGCACGTTGTGGATATGAAGCTAGTGTGTTGTGAATATGAAGCTGATGTGTTGTGGATATGAAGCTGGTGTGTTGTGGTTATGAAGCTGGTGTGTTGTGGGTATGAAGCTGGTGTGTTGTGGATATGAAGCTGGTGTGTTGTGGGTATGAAGCTGGTGTGTTGTGGGTATGAAGCTGGTGTGTTGTGGATATGAAGCTGGTGTGTTGTGGATATGAAGCTGGTGTGTTGTGGGTATGAAGCTGGTGTGTTGTGGGTATGAAGCTGGTGTGTTGTGGTTATGCAGCTGGTGCATTGTGGACATGGCACTGGCGTGTTGTGGATATGAGGCTGGTGTGTTGTGGATATAGAGCTGGTGCGTTGTGGACATTAGGCTGGCATGTTGTGGATATGAAGCTGGTGTGTTGTGGATATGAAACTGGTGCGTTGTGGATATGAATCTGGTGCGTTGTGGATATGTAGCAGCGTTTTGTGGTTATAGAGCTGGTATGTTGTGGTTATGAAGCTGGCGTGTTGTGGATATGAAGCTGGTGTGTTTTGGGTGTGAAGCTGGTATGTTTTGGGTGTGAAGCTGGTATTTTGTGGATATGAAGCTGGCGTGTTGTGGAAATGAAGCTGGCGTGTTGTGGATATGTAACTGGCGTTTTGTGGATAGGCAGCTGGTGTGTTTTGGATATGAAGGTGGTGTGTTGTGGATATGAAGGTGGTGTGTTGTGGATATGAAGCTGGCGTGTTGTGGTTATGAAGTTGGCGTGTTGTGGTTATGAAGCTGGCGTGTCGCGGTTATAGAGCTGGCATGTCGCGGTTATAGAGCTGGCACATTGTGGATGTGAAGCTGGTGTGTTGTGGATATGAAGCTGGTGTGTTGTGGGTATGAAGCTGGTGTGTTGTGGATATGAAGCTGGAGTGTTGTGAATATGAGGCTGGTGTGTTGTGGTTATGAAGCTGGTGTGTTGTGGTATGAGGCAGGTGTGTTGTGGATATGAAGCTGGTGTGTTGTGGTAATGAATCTGGTGTGTTATGGATATGAAGCTGGTAATGAACCAGCGTTATGTGGTTATAGCGCTGGTGTGTTGTGAGTATGAGGCTGATCAGTTGTGGGTATGAAGCTGGTGTGATTTGGATATGCAGCTGGTGCATTGTGGACATGACACTGGCGTGTTGTGGATATGAGGCTGGTGTGTTGTAGATATGAAACTGGTGTGTTGTGGATATGAATCTGGTGCATTGTAGATATGAAGCAGCATTTTGTGGTTATAGAGCTGATGTGTTGTGGTTATAGAGCAGCTGCATTGTGGATATGAAGCTGGTGCGTTGTGGATATGAAGCTGGCGTGTTGTGGATATGAAGCTGGTATGCTTTGGATATGACGCTGGTGTGTTGAGGATATGAAGCTGATGTGTTGTGGATATGAAGCTGGTGCATTGTGGATATGAAGCTGGTGTGTTGTGGTTATGAAGATGGCGTGTCGTGGTTATGAAGATGGCGTGTCGTGGTTATCGAGCTGGCACGTTGTAGATGTGAAGCTGGTGTATTGTGGATATAGAGCTGGTGTGTTGTGGATATGAGGCTGGTGTGTTGTGGATATGAGGCTGGTGTGTTGTGGATATGAGGTTGGTGTCTTGTGGTTATAGAACTGGTACCTTGTGGTTATCGAGCTGGTGTGTTGTGCGTATGAAGCTGGTGTTTCGTGGTTATAAATTTGGTGTGTTGTGGATGTGAAGCTGGTGTGTTGTGAATATGAAGCTGGTGTGTTGTCGATATGAAGCTGGCATGTTGTGGGTATGAAGCTGGTGTGTTGTGAATATGAAGCTGGTGTGTTGTGGTTATAGAGCTGGCATGTGGATGTGACGCTGGTGTGTTGTGGATATGAAGCTGGTGTGTTGTGGATATGAGGCTGGTGTCTTGTGGTTATAGAGCTGGTGTGTTGTGCATATGCAGCTGGTGTTTTGTGGATATGAAGCTGGTGTGTTGTGGATATGATGCTGGCATTTTATGGATATGCAGCTGGTGTGTTGTGGTTATGAAGCTGGTGTGTTGTGGGTGTGAAGCTGGTGTGTTGTGGGTATGAAGCTGGTGTGTTGTAGATATGAAGCTAGCATGTTGTGGATATGAAGCTGGTGTGTTGTGAATATGAAGTTGGTGTGTTGTGGATATGTAGCTGCCGTGTTGTGGATATGTAGCTGCCATGTTGTGGATATGAAGCTGGTGTGTTGTGGATATGAAGCTGGTGTGTTGTGGATATGAAGCTGGTGTGTTGTGGATATGACGCTGACGTGTTGTGGATATGAAGCTGGTGTGTTGTGGATATGACGCTGACGTGTTGTGGATATGAAGCTGGTGTGTTGTGGATATGACGCTGACTTGTTGTGGATATGAAGCTGGTACATTATGGATATCAAGCTGGCGTGTTGTGCATTTGTAGCTGTGTTTTGTGGTTATAGAGCTGGTGTGTTGTGCGTATGAAGCTGGTGTGTTGTGGGTATGAAGCTGGTGTGTTGTGGGTATGAAGCTGGCGTGTTGTGGATATGAAGCTGGCGTGTTGTGGTTATAGAGCTTGTGTGTTGTGGATATGAAGCTGGTGTGTTGTGGATATGAAGCTGGTGTGTTGTCGATATGAGGCTGGTGTGTTGTGGGTATGAAGCTGGTGTTTTGTGGTTATGAAGCTGGTGTTTTGTGGTTATGAAGTTGGTTAGTTGTGGATATGAAGCTGGTGTGTTGTGGATATGACGCTGACGTGTTGTGGATATGAAGCTGGTACATTATGGATATCAAGCTGGCGTGTTGTGCCTTTGAAGCTGTGTTTTGTGGTGATAGAGCTGGTGTGTTGTGGGTATGAAGCTGGTGTGTTGTGGGTATGAAGCTGGCACATTGTGGATATGAAACTGGTGTGTTGTGGATATAGAGCTGGTGCGTTGTGGATATGAATCTGGTGCGTTGTGGATATGAATCTGGTGCGTTGTGGATATGTAGCAGCGTTTTGTGGTTATAGAGCTGGTATGTTGTGGTTATGAAGCTGGCGTGTTGTGGATATGAAGCTGGTGTGTTGTGGTTATGAAGCTGGTGTGTTTTGGGTGTGAAGCTGGTATGTTTTGGGTGTGAAGCTGGTATTTTGTGGATATGAAGCTGGCGTGTTGTGGAAATAAAGCTGGCGTGTTGTGGATATGTAACTGGCGTTTTGTGGATAGGCAGCTGGTGTGTTTTGGATATGAAGGTGGTGTTGTGGACATGAAACTGGCGTGTTGTGGATATGAAGCTGGTCTGCTGCGGATATGAAGCTGGTTTTTTGTGGTTATAGAGCTGGTGTGTTGTGGGTATGAAGCTGGTCAGTTGTGGGTATGAAGCTGGTGTGATTTGGATATGCAGCTGGTGCATTGTGGACATGACACTGGCGTGTTGTGGGTATGAGGCTGGTGCGTTGTGTTTATGAAGCTGGCGTGTTGTGGGTATGAATCTGGCACATTGTGGATATGAGGTTGGTGTATTGTGGTTATAGAGCTCGTGTGTTTTGGGTATGAAGCTGGCGTGTTGTGGTTATGTAGCTGGCACGTTGTGGATGTGAAGTTGGTGTGTTGTGGTTATAGAGCTGGTGTGTTGTGCATATGAAGCTGGCGTATCGTGGTTATGAAGCTGGCGTGTCGTGGTTATAGAGCTGGCACCTTGTGCATACGAAGCTGGTGTGTTGTGGATATAAAGCTGGTGTGTTGTGGATATGAAGCTGGTGTGTTGTGGTTATCGAGCTGGTACGTTGTGGACATATAGCTGGTGTGCTGTGGATATGAAGCTGGTGTGTTGTGAATATGAAGCTGGTGTGTTGTGGTTATAGAGCTGGCATGTGGATGTGACGCTGGTGTGTTGTGGATATGAAGCTGGTGTGTTGTGGATATGAGGCTGGTGTCTTGTGGTTATAGAGCTGGTGTGTTGTGCATATGCAGCTGGTGTTTTGTGGATATGAAGCTGGTGTGTTGTGGATATGATGCTGGCATTTTATGGATATGCAGCTGGTGTGTTGTGGTTATGAAGCTGGTGTGTTGTGGGTGTGAAGCTGGTGTGTTGTGGGTATGAAGCTGGTGTGTTGTAGATATGAAGCTAGCATGTTGTGGATATGAAGCTGGTGTGTTGTGAATATGAAGTTGGTGTGTTGTGGATATGTAGCTGCCGTGTTGTGGATATGTAGCTGCCATGTTGTGGATATGAAGCTGGTGTGTTGTGGATATGAAGCTGGTGTGTTGTGGATATGAAGCTGGTGTGTTGTGGATATGAAGCTGGCGTGTTGTGGTTATGTAGCTGGCACGTTGTGGATGTGAAGTTGGTGTGTTGTGGTTATAGAGCTGGTGTGTTGTGCATATGAAGCTGGCGTATCGTGGTTATGAAGCTGGCGTGTCGTGGTTATAGAGCTGGCACCTTGTGCATACGAAGCTGGTGTGTTGTGGATATAAAGCTGGTGTGTTGTGGATATGAAGCTGGTGTGTTGTGGTTATCGAGCTGGTACGTTGTGGACATATAGCTGGTGTGCTGTGGATATGAAGCTGGTGTGTTGTGAATATGAAGCTGGTGTGTTGTGGTTATAGAGCTGGCATGTGGATGTGACGCTGGTGTGTTGTGGATATGAGGCTGGTGTGTTGTGGATATGAAGCTGGTGTGTTGTGGATATGAAGCTGGTGTGTTGTGGATATGATGCTGACGTGTTGTGGATATGAAGCTGGTGTGTTGTTGATATGACGCTGACGTGTTGTGGATATGAAGCTGGTGTCTTGTGGATATGACGCTGATGTGTTGTGGATATGAAGCTGGTACATTATGGATATCAAGCTGGCGTGTTGTGCATTTGTAGCTGTGTTTTGTGGTTATAGAGCTGGTGTGTTGTGCGTATGAAGCTGGTGTGTTGTGGGTATGAAGCTGGCGTGTTGTGGATATGAAGCTGGCGTGTTGTGGTTATAGAGCTTGTGTGTTGTGGATATGAAGCTGGTGTGTTGTGGATATGAAGCTGGTGTGTTGTCGATATGAAGCTGGTGTTTTGTGGTTATGAAGCTGGTGTTTTGTGGTTATGAAGTTGGTTAGTTGTGGATATGAAGCTGGTGTGTTGTGGATATGACGCTGACGTGTTGTGGATATGAAGCTGGTACATTATGGATATCAAGCTGGCGTGTTGTGCATTTGAAGCTGTGTTTTGTGGTGATAGAGCTGGTGTGTTGTGGGTATGAAGCTGGTGTGTTGTGGGTATGAAGCTGGTGTGTTGTGGGTATGAAGCTGGCACATTGTGGATATGAAGCTGGTGTGTTGTGGTTATAGAGCTGGCACATTGTGGATATGAATCTGGTGCGTTGTGGTTATGAATCTGGTGCGTTGTGGATATGAAGCTGGTGCGTTGTGGATATGAAGCTGGTGTGTTGTGGGTATGAAGCTGGTTGGTTGTGGGTATGAAGCTGGCATGTTGTGGTTATAGAGCTACTGCATTGTGGATATGAAGCTTGTGCGTAGTGGACATGTAGCTGGCGTGTTGCGGATATGAAGCTGGTGTGTTGTGGATATGAAGCTAGTGTGTTGTGGGTATGAAGCTAGTGTGTCGTGAATGTGAAGCTGCGTTTTGTGGTTATAGAACTGGTGTGTTGTGGGTATGAAGCTAGTGTGTCGTGAATGTGAAGCTGCGTTTTGTGGATATGAAGCTGGTGTGTTGTGGGTATGAAGCTGGTCAGTTGTGGGTATGAAGCTGGTGTGATTTGGATATGCAGCTGGTGCATTGTGAACATGACACTGGCGTGTTGTGGATATGAGGCTGGTGTGTTGTGGATATAGACCTGGTGCGTTGTGGACATGAAGCTGACGTGTTGTATATATGAAGCTAGTGTGTTGTATATATGAAGCTAGTGTGTTGTGGATATGAAGCTGGTGTGTTGTGCGCATGAAGCTGGTGTGTTGTGGATATGAAGCTGGTGCGTTGTGCATATTAAGCTGGCGTATCGTTGTTATGAAGCTGGCGTGTCGTGGTTATGAAGCTGGCGTGTCGTGGTTATGAAGCTGACGTGTCGTGGTTATAGAGCTGGCACGTTGTGGATATGAAGCTAGTGTGTTGTGAATATGAAGCTGATGTGTTGTGGATATGAAGCTGGTGTGTTGTGGTTATGAAGCTGGTGTGTTGTGGGTATGAAGCTGGTGTGTTGTGGATATGAAGCTGGTGTGTTGTGGGTATGAAGCTGGTGTGTTGTGGGTATGAAGCTGGTGTGTTGTGGATATGAAGCTGGTGTGTTGTGGATATGAAGCTGGTGTGTTGTGGGTATGAAGCTGGTGTGTTGTGGGTATGAAGCTGGTGTGTTGTGGTTATGCAGCTGGTGCATTGTGGACATGGCACTGGCGTGTTGTGGATATGAGGCTGGTGTGTTGTGGATATAGAGCTGGTGCGTTGTGGACATTAGGCTGGCATGTTGTGGATATGAAGCTGGTGTGTTGTGGATATGAAACTGGTGCGTTGTGGATATGAATCTGGTGCGTTGTGGATATGTAGCAGCGTTTTGTGGTTATAGAGCTGGTATGTTGTGGTTATGAAGCTGGCGTGTTGTGGATATGAAGCTGGTGTGTTTTGGGTGTGAAGCTGGTATGTTTTGGGTGTGAAGCTGGTATTTTGTGGATATGAAGCTGGCGTGTTGTGGAAATGAAGCTGGCGTGTTGTGGATATGTAACTGGCGTTTTGTGGATAGGCAGCTGGTGTGTTTTGGATATGAAGGTGGTGTGTTGTGGATATGAAGGTGGTGTGTTGTGGATATGAAGCTGGCGTGTTGTGGTTATGAAGTTGGCGTGTTGTGGTTATGAAGCTGGCGTGTCGCGGTTATAGAGCTGGCATGTCGCGGTTATAGAGCTGGCACATTGTGGATGTGAAGCTGGTGTGTTGTGGATATGAAGCTGGTGTGTTGTGGGTATGAAGCTGGTGTGTTGTGGATATGAAGCTGGAGTGTTGTGAATATGAGGCTGGTGTGTTGTGGTTATGAAGCTGGTGTGTTGTGGTATGAGGCAGGTGTGTTGTGGATATGAAGCTGGTGTGTTGTGGTAATGAATCTGGTGTGTTATGGATATGAAGCTGGTAATGAACCAGCGTTATGTGGTTATAGCGCTGGTGTGTTGTGAGTATGAGGCTGATCAGTTGTGGGTATGAAGCTGGTGTGATTTGGATATGCAGCTGGTGCATTGTGGACATGACACTGGCGTGTTGTGGATATGAGGCTGGTGTGTTGTAGATATGAAACTGGTGTGTTGTGGATATGAATCTGGTGCATTGTAGATATGAAGCAGCATTTTGTGGTTATAGAGCTGATGTGTTGTGGTTATAGAGCAGCTGCATTGTGGATATGAAGCTGGTGCGTTGTGGATATGAAGCTGGCGTGTTGTGGATATGAAGCTGGTATGCTTTGGATATGACGCTGGTGTGTTGAGGATATGAAGCTGATGTGTTGTGGATATGAAGCTGGTGCATTGTGGATATGAAGCTGGTGTGTTGTGGTTATGAAGATGGCGTGTCGTGGTTATGAAGATGGCGTGTCGTGGTTATCGAGCTGGCACGTTGTAGATGTGAAGCTGGTGTATTGTGGATATAGAGCTGGTGTGTTGTGGATATGAGGCTGGTGTGTTGTGGATATGAGGCTGGTGTGTTGTGGATATGAGGTTGGTGTCTTGTGGTTATAGAACTGGTACCTTGTGGTTATCGAGCTGGTGTGTTGTGCGTATGAAGCTGGTGTTTCGTGGTTATAAATTTGGTGTGTTGTGGATGTGAAGCTGGTGTGTTGTGAATATGAAGCTGGTGTGTTGTCGATATGAAGCTGGCATGTTGTGGGTATGAAGCTGGTGTGTTATGGATATGAAGCCAGTGTGTTGAGGGTATGAAGCTAGTGTGTCGTGAATATGAAGCTGCGTTTTGTGGTTATAGAGCTGGTGTGTTGTGGGTATGAATTTGGTGTGTTTTGGATATGCAGCTGGTGTTTTGTGGGCATGACACTGGCATGTTGTGGATATGAGGCTATTGTGTTGTGGATATAGAGCTGGTGCGTTGTGGATATGAAGCCGGCACGTTGTGGATATGAAGCTGGTGCGTTGTGGTGATGAATCTGGTGCGTTGTGGATATGTAGCAGCGTTTTGTGGTTATAGAGCTGGTGGGTTGTGGATATGAAGCTGGTGTGTTGTGGATATGAAGCTGGTGTGTTGTGGATATGATGCTGACGTGTTGTGGATATGAAGCTGGTACATTATGGATATCAAGCTGGCGGGTTGTGCATTTGAACCTGCGTTTTCTGGTTAAAGAACTGGTGTGTTGTGGGTATGAAGCTGGCGTGTTGTGGGTATGAAGCTGGTGTGTTGTGGGTATGAATCTGGCGTGTTGTGGATATGAAGCTGGCGTGTTGTGGTTATAGAGCTTGTGTGTTGTGGATATGAAACTGGTGCGTTGTGGTTATGAATCTGGTGCGTTGTGTATATGAAGCTGGTGCATTGTGGTTATGAAGCTGGTGTGATGTGGATATGAAGCTGGCGTATTGTGGAGATGAAGCTGGCGTGTTGTGGATATGAATTGGTGTGTTATGGATATGAAGCTGGCGTGTTGTGGATATGAAGCCGGTGTGCTATGGACATGAAGCTGGCGTGTTGAGGATATGAAGTGGATGTGTTGTGGATTTGAAGCTGGTGTGTTGTGGATATGAAGCCTGTGTGTTATGGATATGAAGCTGGCGTGTCGTGGTTATGAAGCTGGCGTGTTGTGGTTATGAAGCTGGTGTGTTGTGGTTATAGAGCTGGCACGTTGTGGATGTGAAGCTGGTGCGTTGTGGATATGAAGCTGGTGCGTTGTGGATATGAAGCTAGTGCGTTGTGGATAAGAGGTTGGTGTCTTATGGTTAAACAACTGGTACGTTGTGGTTATCGAAGCTGGTGTGTTATGGATATGAAGCTGGTGTTTTGTGGATATAGAGCTGGTGCATTGTGGATATGAAGCTGGTGTGTTTTGGATATGCAGCTGGTGCATTGTGGACATAACACTGGCATGTTGTGGATATGAGGCGGGTGTGTTGTGGATATAGAGCTGGTGTGTTGTATGTATGAAGCTGGTGTGTTGTGGGTATGAAGCTGGTGTGTTGTGGATATAGAGCTGGTGCGTTGTGTTTATGAAGCTGGCGTGTTGTGGGTATGAAGCTGGTAGGTTGTGGATATGAAGCTGGTGTGTTGTGGATATGAGGCTGGTGTGTTGTGGATATGAGGCTGGTATGTTGTTGATATGAGGCTGGTGTCTTGTGGACATATAGCTAGTGTGTCGTGAATATGAAGCTGCATTTTGTGGATACAGAGCTGCTGTGTTGTGAATATGAAGCAGCGTATTGTTGTTATAAAGCTGGTGTGTTTTGGATATGAAGCTGGCGTGTTGTGACTTTGAAGCTGGCACATTGTGGGTATGAAGCTGGTGTGTTGTGGATAGGAAGCTGGTGTGTTGTGGATATGAAGCTGGTGTGTTGGGGATATGTAGCTGGTGTGTTGTGGATATGCAGCTGCTGTGTTGTGATTATTGAGCTGGTGCGTTGTGGATATGAAGCTGGTGCGTTGTGGGTATGAAGCTGGTGTTTTGTGAATTTGAAGCTGGTGCATTGTTGTCATGAATCTGGTGCTTTGTGGATATGAAGTTGGCGTGTTGTGGAAATTAAGCTGGCGTGTTGTGGATATGAAGCTGGCGTGTTGTGGATATGAAGCTGGTGTGTTGTGGATATAAAGCTGGTGTGTTGTGGTTATGTTGCTCGCGTGTTGTGGATATGAAGTTGGTGTACTGTGCTTATAGAGCTGGTGTGTTGTGGATATGAAGCTGCCGTGTTGTGTATATGAAACTGGTGTGTTCTGGATATGAATCTGGTGCGTTGTGGTTCTGAATCTGGTGTGTTGTGGATATGAAACTGGTGTGTTGTGGATATGAAGCTGGTGTGTTGTGGTTATGAATCTGGTGCGTTGTGGATATGAAGCTGGTGCGGTGTGGTTATAGAGCTGGTGTGTTGTAGATATGATACTGGTGCGTTGTGGTTATGAATCTGGTGTGTTTTGGATATGAAGCAGCGTTATGTGGTTATAGAGCTGGTGTGTTGTGGGTATGAAGCTGGCGTGTTGTGGATATGAAGCTGGTGTGCTATGGATATGAAGCTGGCATGTTGAGGATGTGAAGCTGGTGTGTTGTGGTTATGAAGCTGGTGTGTTTTGGGTGTGAAGCTGGTGTGTTGTGGTTATTAAGCTGGTGTGTTGTGGGTGTGAAGCTGGTGTGTTGTAGATATGAAGCTAGCATGTTGTGGATATGAAGCTGGTGTGTTCTGAATATGAAGTTGGTGTGTTGCGGATATGAAGCTGGTGTGTTGTGGATATGAAGCTGCCGTGTTGTGGATATGAAGCTGGTGTGTTGTGGATATGAAGCTGGCATGTTGTGGTTTCAAGCTGGTGTGCTGTGGATATGAGGCTGGTTTGTTAGGGATATGAAGCTGGCAAGTTGCGGATATGAAGCTGGCATGTTGTGGATATGAAGTTGGTGTGCTTTGGATATGAAGCTGGCGTGTTGTGGATATGAAGCTGGTGTGCTATGGATATGAAGCTGGCATGTTGAGGATGTGAAGCTGGTGTGTTGTGGTTATGAAGCTGGTATGTTGTAAATATGAATCTAGCATGTTGTGGATATGAAGCTGGTCTGTTGTGAATATGAAGCTGGTGTGTTGTGGATATAAAGCAGGTGTGTTGAGGATATGAAGCTGGTGTGTTGTGGATATAAAGCTGGTGTGTTGTGGATATAAAGCTGGCGTTTTGTGGATATGCATCTGGTGTGTTGTGGGTGTGGAGCTAGTGCGTTGTGGATAAGAGGTTGGTGTCTTATGGTTAAACAACTGGTACGTTGTGGTTATCGAAGCTGGTGTGTTATGGATATGAAGCTGGTGTTTTGTGGATATAGAGCTGGTGCATTGTGGATATGAAGCTGTGTTTTGTGGTTATAGAGCTGGTGTGTTGTGGATATGAAGCTGGTGTGTTGTGGGTATGAAGCTGGTGTGTTGTGGTTATGAATCTGGTGTGTTGTGGTTATAGAGCTGGTATGTTGTGGATATGAAGCTGGTGTGTTGTGGGTATGAAGCTGGTGTGTTGTGGTTATGAATCTGGTGTGTTGTGGTTATAGAGCTGGTATGTTGTGGATATGAAGCTGGTGTGTTGTGGTTATAGAGCTGGTGTGTTGTGGATATGAAGCTGGTGTGTTGTGGATATGAAGCTGGTGTGTTGTAGATATGATACTGGTGCGTTGTGGTTATGAATCTGGTGTGTTTTGGATATGAAGCAGCATTTTGTGGTTATAGAGCTGGTGTGTTGTGGGTATGAAGCTGGCGTGTTGTGGATATAGAGCAGCTGGCGTGTTGTGGATATGAAGCTGGCGTGTTGTGGACATGAAGCTGGCGTGTTGTGGACATGAAGCTGGCGTGTTGTAGATATGAAGTTGGTTTGCTATGGATATGAAGCTAGCGTGTTGTGGATATGAAGCTGGTGTGCTATGGATATGAAGCTGGCATGTTGAGGATGTGAAGCTGGTGTGTTGTGGTTATGAAGCTGGTGTGTTTTGGGTGTGAAGCTGGTGTGTTGTGGTTATTAAGCTGGTGTGTTGTGGGTGTGAAGCTGGTGTGTTGTAGATATGAAGCAAGTAAGTTGTGGATATGAAGCTGGTGTGTTATGAATATGAAGTTGGTGTGTTGCGGATATGAAGCTGGTGTGTTGTGGATATGAAGCTGCCGTGTTGTGGATATGAAGCTGGTGTGTTGAGGATATGAAGCTGGCATGTTGTGGTTTCAAGCTGGTGTGCTGTGGATATGAGGCTGGTTTGTTAGGGATATGAAGCTGACATGTTGCGGATATGAAGCTGGCATGTTGTGGATATGAAGTTGGTGTGCTTTGGATATGAAGCTGGCGTGTTGTGGATATGAAGCTGGTGTGCTATGGATATGAAGCTGGCATGTTGAGGATGTGAAGCTGGTGTGTTGTGGTTATGAAGCTGGTGAGTTTTGGGTGTGAAGCTGGTATGTTGTAAATATGAATCTAGCATGTTGTGGATATGAAGCTGGTCTGTTGTGAATATGAAGCTGGTGTGTTGTGGATATAAAGCTGGTGTGTTGTGGATATAAAGCTGGCGTTTTGTGGATATGCATCTGGTGTGTTGTGGGTGTGGAGCTAGTGCGTTGTGGATATGAAGCTGGTGTGTTGTAGATATGAAGCTACCATGTTGTGGATATGGCGCTGATATGTTGTGAATATGAAGTTGGTGCGTTGTGGATATGAAGCTGGTGGCGTTGTGGTTATGAAGCAGCGTTTTGTGGGTATAGCGCTGGTGTGTTGTGGGCATGAAGCTGGTTGGTTGTGGCTATGAAGCTGGCATGTTGTGGGTATGAAGCTGGCATGTTGTGGATATGAAGCTGGCAAGTTGTGGTTATAGAGCTGCTGCATTGTGGATATGAAGCTTGTGCGTTGTGGACATGTAGCTGGCGTGTTGTGGATATGAAGCTGGTGTGTTGTGGATATGAAGCTAGTGTGTCGTGAATATGAAGCTGCGTTTTGTGGTTATAGAGCTGGTGTGTTGTGGGTATGAAGCTGGTCGGTTGTGGGTATGAAGTTGGTTTGTTTTGGATATGCAGCTGGTGCATTGTGGACATGACACTGTCGTGTTGTGGATATGAGGCTGGTGTGTTGTGGATATAGAGCTGGTGTGTTCTGGATATGAAGCTGGCGTGTTGTGGATATGAAGCTGGTGTCCTATGGATGTGAAGCTGGCGTGTTGAGGATATGAAGCTGGTGTGTTGTGGATATAGAGCTGGTGTGTTGTGGATATAAAGCTGGTGTGTTGTGGATATGAAGCTAGCACGTTGTGGATATGAAGGTAGTATGCTGTAGATATGAAGCTGGCACATTGTGGATATGAAGATGGTGTGTTGTTGTTTTGAAGCTGGTGTGTTGTGGTTATGAAGCTGGCGTGTTGTGGTTCTGGCGCTGGCACGTTGTGGTTGTGAAGCTGGTGTGTTGTGGATATGAAACTGGTGTGTTGTGGTCACAGAGGTGGCACGTTGTGGGTAAGAAGCTGGTGTGTTGTGGATATAGAGCTGGTGTGTTGTGGATATAGAGCTGGTGTGTTGTGGATATAGAGCTGGTGTGTTGTGGATATAGAGCTGGTGTGTTGTGGACATGAAGGTGGCGTGTTGTGGATATGAAGCTGGTGTGCTATGGATATGAAGCTGGCATGTTGAGGATGTGAAGCTGGTGTGTTGTGGTTATGAAGCTGGTGAGTTTTGGGTGTGAAGCTGGTATGTTGTAAATATGAATCTAGCATGTTGTGGATATGAAGCTGGTCTGTTGTGAATATGAAGCTGGTGTGTTGTGGATATAAAGCAGGTGTGTTGAGGATATGAAGCTGGTGTGTTGTGGATATAAAGCTGGTGTGTTGTGGATATAAAGCTGGCGTTTTGTGGATATGCATCTGGTGTGTTGTGGGTGTGGAGCTAGTGCGTTGTGGATATGAAGCTGGTGTGTTGTAGATATGAAGGTACCATGTTGTGGATATGGCGCTGATATGTTGTGAATATGAAGTTGGTGCGTTGTGGATATGAAGCTGGTGGCGTTGTGGTTATGAAGCAGCGTTTTGTGGTTATAGCGCTGGTGTGTTGTGGGCATGAAGCTGGTTGGTTGTGGCTATGAAGCTGGCATGTTGTGGGTATGAAGCGGGCATGTTGTGGATATGAAGCTGGCAAGTTGTGGTTATCGAGCTGCTGCATTGTGGATATGAAGCTTGTGCGTTGTGGACATGTAGCTGGCGTGTTGTGGATATGAAGCTGGTGTGTTGTGGATATGAAGCTAGTGTGTCGTGAATATGAAGCTGCGTTTTGTGGTTATAGAGCTGGTGTGTTGTGGGTATGAAGCTGGTCGGTTGTGGGTATGAAGTTGGTTTGTTTTGGATATGCAGCTGGTGCATTGTGGACATGACACTGTCGTGTTGTGGATATGAGGCTGGTGTGTTGCGGATATGAAGCTGGCGTGTTGTGGATATGAAGCTGGTGTCCTATGGATGTGAAGCTGGCGTGTTGAGGATATGAAGCTGGTGTGTTGTGGATATAGAGCTGGTGTGTTGTGGATATGAAGCTAGCGTGTTGTGGATATGAAGCAGGTGTCCTATGGATGTGAAGCTGGCGTGTTGAGGATATGAAGCTGGTGTGTTGTGGATATAGAGCTGGTGTGTTGTGGATATAGAGCTGGTGTGTTGTGGATATAAAGCTGGTGTGTTGTGGATATGAAGCTAGCACGTTGTGGATATGAAGGTAGTATGTTGTGGATATGAAGCTGGCACATTGTGGATATGAAGATGGTGATTTGTTGTTTTGAAGCTGGTGTGTTGTGGTTATGAAGCTGGCGTGTTGTGGTTCTGGCGCTGGCACGTTGTGGTTGTGAAGCTGGCACGTTGTGGGTAAGAAGCTGGTGTGTTGTGGATATAGAGCTGGTGTGTTGTGGACATGAAGCTAGTGTGTTGTGGGTATGAAGCTGGTGTGTTGTGGATATGAAGCTGGTCTGTTGTGGATATGAAGCTGGTGTGTTGTGGGTATGAAGCTGGTGTGTTGTGGGTATGAAGCTGCTCGGTTGTGGGCATGAAGCTGGTGTGTTTTGGATATGAAGCTGGTGTGTTGTGGATATGACGCTGGTGTGTTGTGGGTATGGAGCTGGTGTGTTGTCGATATGAAGCTGGTGTGTTGTGGATATGAAGCTGGTGTGTTGTGGATATGACGTTGGTGTGTTGTGGGTATGGAGCTGCTCGGTTGTGGGCATGAAGCTGGTGTGTTTTGGATATGAAACTGGTGTGTTGTGGGTATGAAGCTGGTCGGTTGTGGGTATGAAGCTGGTGTGATTTGGATATGCAGCTGGTGCATTGTGGACATGACACTGGCGTGTTGTGTATATGAGGCTGGTGTGTTGTGGATATAGACCTGGTGTGTTGTAGATATGAAACTGGTGCGTTGTGGTTATGAATCTGGTGTGTTTTGGATATGAAGCAGCGTTTTGTGGTTATAGAGCTGGTGTGTTGTGGGTATGAAGCTGGCGTGTTGTAGATATGAAGTTGGTTTGCTATGGATATGAAGCTGGCATGTTGAGGATATGAAGCTGGTGTGTTGTGGATATGAAGCTGCTGTGTTGTGGATATGAAGCTGATGTGTTGTGGATATGAAGCTGGTGTGTTGAGGATATGAAGCTGGTGTGTTGTGGATATGAAGCTGATGTGTTGTGGATATAAAGCTGGTGTGTTGAGGATATGAAGCTGGCGTGTTGTGGATATGAAGCTGGCGTGTTGTGGATATGAAGCTGGCGTGTTGTGGATATGAAGCTGGCGTTTTGTGGATATGCAGCTCATGTGTTGTGGTTATGAAGCTGGTGTGTTATGAATATGAAGTTGGTGTGTTGTGGATATGAAGCTGGTGTGTTGTGGATATGAAGCTGGTGTGTTGTGGATATGAAGCTGGTGTGTTGTAGATATGAAGCTGGTGTGTTGTGGATATGAAGCTAGTATGTTGTGGATATGAATCTGGTTTGTTGCGAATATGAAGCTGGTGTGTTGTGGATATGAAGCTGGTGTGTTGTGGATATGTAGCTGCCGTGTTGAGGATATGAAGGTGGTGTGTTGTGAATATGAACTTGGTGTGTTGTGGGTATGAAGCTGGTGTGTTGTGGTTATGAAGCTGGCGTGTTTTGGATATACAGCTGGTGCATTGTGGACATGACACTTGTGTGTTGTGGATATAGAGCTGGTGCGTTGTGGTTATGAAGCTGGTGTGTTGTGGATATGAAACTCGTGTGTTGTGTTTTTGAAACTGGTGTGTTCTGGATATGAATCTGGTGTGTTGTGGTTCTGAATCTGGTGTGTTGTGGATATGAATCTGGTGCATTGTAGATATGAAGTTGGTGTGTTGTGGACATGAAGCTGGTGTGTTATGGATATGAAGCTGGCGTGTTGTGCATATGAAGCTAGTGTGCTTTGGATATGAAGCTTGTGTGTTGAGGATATGAAGCTGATGTGTTGTGGATATGAAGCTGGTGCATTGTGGATATGAAGCTGGTGTGTTGTGGTTATGAAGATGGCGTGTCGTGGTTATGAAGATGGCGTGTCGTGGTTATAGAGCTGGCACGTTGTAGATGTGAAGCTGGTGTATTGTGGATATAGAGCTGGTGTGTTGTGGATATGAGGCTGGTGTGTTGTGGATATGAGGCTGGTGTGTTGTGGATATGAGGTTGGTGTCTTGTGGTTATAGAACTGGTACCTTGTGGTTATCGAGCTGGTGTGTTGTGCGTATGAAGCTGGTGTTTTGTGGTTATAAATTTGGTGTGTTGTGGATGTAGAGCTGGTGGGTTGTGGTTTTGAAGCTGGTGTGTTGTGAATATGAAGCTGGTGTGTTGTCGATATGAAGCTGGCATGTTGAGGGTATGAAGCTAGTGTGTCGTGAATATGAAGCTGCGTTTTGTGGTTATAGAGCTGGTGTGTTGTGGGTATGAATTTGGTGTGTTTTGGATATGCAGCTGGTGTTTTGTGGGCATGACACTGGCATGTTGTGGATATGAGGCTATTGTGTTGTGGATATAGAGCTGGTGCATTGTGGACATGAAGCCGGCACGTTGTGGATATGAAGCTGGTGTGTTGCGGTGATGAATCTGGTGCGTTGTGGATATGTAGCAGCGTTTTGTGGTTATAGAGCTGGTGGGTTGTGGGTATGAAGCTGGTGCGTTGTGGATATGAAGCTGGTGTGTTGTGGATATGAAGCTGGTGTGTTGTTGATATGAAGCTGGTGTGTTGTGGATATGATGCTGACGTGTTGTGGATATGAAGCTGGTACATTATGGATATCAAGCTGGTGGGTTGTGCATTTGAACCTGCGTTTTCTGGTTAAAGAACTGGTGTGTTGTGGGTATGAAGCTGGCGTGTTGTGGGTATGAAGCTGGTGTGTTGTGGGTATGAAGCTGGCGTGTTGTGGATATGAAGCTGGCGTGTTGAGGATATGAAGCTGGCGTGTTGAGGATATGAAGTGGATGTGTTGTGGATTTGAAGCTGGTGTGTTGTGGATATGAAGCCTGTGTGTTGTGGATATGAAGCTGGCGTGTCGTGGTTATGAAGCTGGCGTGTTGTGGATATGAAGCTGGTGTGTTGTGGTTATAGAGCTGGCACGTTGTGGATGTGAAGCTGGTGCGTTGTGGATATGAAGTTGGTGTGTTGTGAATATGAAGCTGGTGTGTTGTGGATATGAAGCTGGTGCGTTGTGGATATGAAGCTGGTGCATTGTGGATATGAAGCTGGTGCGTTGTGGATATGAAGCTGGTGTGTTGTGGATAAGAAGTTGGTGTCTTATGGTTAAACAACTGGTACGTTGTGGTTATCGAAGCTGGTGTGTTATGGATATGAAGCTGGTGTTTTGTGGATATAGAGCTGGTGCATTGTGGATATGAAGCTGTGTTTTGTGGTTATAGAGCTGGTGTGTTGTGGATATGAAGCTGGTGTGTTGTGGATATGAAGCTGGTCGGTTGTGGGTATGAAGCTGGTGTGTTTTGGATATGCAGCTGGTGCATTGTGGACATAACACTGGCATGTTGTGGATATGAGGCGGGTGTGTTGTGGATATAGATCTGGTGTGTTGTATGTATGAAGCTGGTGTGTTGTGGGTATGAAGCTGGTGTGTTGTGGATATAGAGCTGGTGCGTTGTGGATATGAAGCTGGCGTGTTGTGGATATGAATTGGTGTGTTATGGATATGAAGCTGGCGTGTTGTGGATATGAAGCCGGTGTGCTGTGGACATGAAGCTGGCGTGTCGAGGATATGAAGTGGATGTGTTGTGGATTTGAAGCTGGTGTGTTGTGGATATGAAGCCTGTGTGTTGTGGATATGAAGCTGGCGTGTCGTGGTTATGAAGCTGGCGTGTTGTGGATGTGAAGCTGGTGTGTTGTGGTTATAGAGCTGGCACGTTGTGGATATGAAGCTGGTGCATTGTGGATATGAAGTTGGTGTGTTGTGAATATGAAGCTGGTGTGTTGTGGATATGAAGCTGGTGCGTTGTGGATATGAAGCTGGTGCATTGTGGATATGAAGCTGGTGCGTTGTGGATATGAAGCTGGTGTGTTGTGGATAAGAAGTTGGTGTCTTATGGTTAAACAACTGGTACGTTGTGGTTATCGAAGCTGGTGTGTTATGGATATGAAGCTGGTGTTTTGTGGATATAGAGCTGGTGCATTGTGGATATGAAGCTGTGTTTTGTGGTTATAGAGCTGGTGTGTTGTGGATATGAAGCTGGTGTGTTGTGGATATGAAGCTGGTCGGTTGTGGGTATGAAGCTGGTGTGTTTTGGATATGCAGCTGGTGCATTGTGGACATAACACTGGCATGTTGTGGATATGAGGCGGGTGTGTTGTGGATATAGATCTGGTGTGTTGTATGTATGAAGCTGGTGTGTTGTGGGTATGAAGCTGGTGTGTTGTGGATATAGAGCTGGTGCGTTGTGGATATGAAGCTGGCGTGTTGTGGATATGAATTGGTGTGTTATGGATATGAAGCTGGCGTGTTGTGGATATGAAGCCGGTGTGCTGTGGACATGAAGCTGGCGTGTCGAGGATATGAAGTGGATGTGTTGTGGATTTGAAGCTGGTGTGTTGTGGATATGAAGCCTGTGTGTTGTGGATATGAAGCTGGCGTGTCGTGGTTATGAAGCTGGCGTGTTGTGGATGTGAAGCTGGTGTGTTGTGGTTATAGAGCTGGCACGTTGTGGATGTGAAGCTGGTGCATTGTGGATATGAAGTTGGTGTGTTGTGAATATGAAGCTGGTGTGTTGTGGATATGAAGCTGGTGCGTTGTGGATATGAAGCTGGTGCATTGTGGATATGAAGCTGGTGCGTTGTGGATATGAAGCTGGTGTGTTGTGGATAAGAAGTTGGTGTCTTATGGTTAAACAACTGGTACGTTGTGGTTATCGAAGCTGGTGTGTTATGGATATGAAGCTGGTGTTTTGTGGATATAGAGCTGGTGCATTGTGGATATGAAGCTGTGTTTTGTGGTTATAGAGCTGGTGTGTTGTGGATATGAAGCTGGTGTGTTGTGGATATGAAGCTGGTCGGTTGTGGGTATGAAGCTGGTGTGTTTTGGATATGCAGCTGGTGCATTGTGGACATAACACTGGCATGTTGTGGATATGAGGCGGGTGTGTTGTGGATATAGATCTGGTGTGTTGTATGTATGAAGCTGGTGTGTTGTGGGTATGAAGCTGGTGTGTTGTGGATATAGAGCTGGTGCGTTGTGTTTATGAAGCTGGCGTGTTGTGGGTATGAAGCTGGTAGGTTGTGGATATGAAGCTGGTGTGTTGTGGATATGAGGCTGGTGTGTTGTGGATATGAGGCTGGTATGTTGTTGATATGAGGCTGGTGTCTTGTGGACATATAGCTAGTGTGTCGTGGATATAGAGCTGCTGTGTTGTGGATATGAAGCAGCGTATTGTTGTTATAAAGCTGGTGTGTTTTGGATATGAAGCTGGCGTGTTGTGACTTTGAAGCTGGCACATTGTGGGTATGAAGCTGGTGTGTTGTGGATATGAAGCTGGTGTGTTGTGGATATGAAGCTGGTGTGTTGGGGATATGTAGCTGGTGTGTTGTGGATATGCAGCTGCTGTGTTGTGATTATTGAGCTGGTGCGTTGTGGATATGAAGCTGGTGCGTTGTGGGTATGAAGCTGCTGTGTTCTGGATATGAATCTGGTGCGTTGTGGTTCTGAATCTGCTGTGTTGTGGATATGAAGCTGGCGTGTTGTGGATATGAAGCTGGTGTCCTATGGATGTGAAGCTGGCGTGTTGAGGATATGAAGCTGGTGTGTTGTGGATATAGAGCTGGTGTGTTGTGGATATAAAGCTGGTGTGTTGTGGATATGAAGCTAGCACGTTGTGGATATGAAGGTAGTATGCTGTAGATATGAAGCTGGCACATTGTGGATATGAAGATGGTGTGTTGTTGTTTTGAAGCTGGTGTGTTGTGGTTATGAAGCTGGCGTGTTGTGGTTCTGGCGCTGGCACGTTGTGGTTGTGAAGCTGGTGTGTTGTGGATATGAAACTGGTGTGTTGTGGTCACAGAGGTGGCACGTTGTGGGTAAGAAGCTGGTGTGTTGTGGATATAGAGCTGGTGTGTTGTGGATATAGAGCTGGTGTGTTGTGGATATAGAGCTGGTGTGTTGTGGATATAGAGCTGGTGTGTTGTGGACATGAAGGTGGCGTGTTGTGGATATGAAGCTGGTGTGCTATGGATATGAAGCTGGCATGTTGAGGATGTGAAGCTGGTGTGTTGTGGTTATGAAGCTGGTGAGTTTTGGGTGTGAAGCTGGTATGTTGTAAATATGAATCTAGCATGTTGTGGATATGAAGCTGGTCTGTTGTGAATATGAAGCTGGTGTGTTGTGGATATAAAGCAGGTGTGTTGAGGATATGAAGCTGGTGTGTTGTGGATATAAAGCTGGTGTGTTGTGGATATAAAGCTGGCGTTTTGTGGATATGCATCTGGTGTGTTGTGGGTGTGGAGCTAGTGCGTTGTGGATATGAAGCTGGTGTGTTGTAGATATGAAGGTACCATGTTGTGGATATGGCGCTGATATGTTGTGAATATGAAGTTGGTGCGTTGTGGATATGAAGCTGGTGGCGTTGTGGTTATGAAGCAGCGTTTTGTGGTTATAGCGCTGGTGTGTTGTGGGCATGAAGCTGGTTGGTTGTGGCTATGAAGCTGGCATGTTGTGGGTATGAAGCTGGCAAGTTGTGGATATGAAGCTGGCAAGTTGTGGTTACAGAGCTGCTGCATTGTGGATATGAAGCTTGTGCGTTGTGGACATGTAGCTGGCGTGTTGTGGATATGAAGCTGGTGTGTTGTGGATATGAAGCTAGTGTGTCGTGAATATGAAGCTGCGTTTTGTGGTTATAGAGCTGGTGTGTTGTGGGTATGAAGCTGGTCGGTTGTGGGTATGAAGTTGGTTTGTTTTGGATATGCAGCTGGTGCATTGTGGACATGACACTGTCGTGTTGTGGATATGAGGCTGGTGTGTTGCGGATATGAAGCTGGCGTGTTGTGGATATGAAGCTGGTGTCCTATGGATGTGAAGCTGGCGTGTTGAGGATATGAAGCTGGTGTGTTGTGGATATAGAGCTGGTGTGTTGTGGATATGAAGCTAGCGTGTTGTGGATATGAAGCAGGTGTCCTATGGATGTGAAGCTGGCGTGTTGAGGATATGAAGCTGGTGTGTTGTGGATATAGAGCTGGTGTGTTGTGGATATAGAGCTGGTGTGTTGTGGATATAAAGCTGGTGTGTTGTGGATATGAATTGGTGTGTTATGGATATGAAGCTGGCGTGTTGTGGATATGAAGCCGGTGTGCTATGGACATGAAGCTGGCGTGTTGAGGATATGAAGTGGATGTGTTGTGGATTTGAAGCTGGTGTGTTGTGGATATGAAGCTGGTGCGTTGTGGATATGAAGCTGGTGCATTGTGGATATGAAGCTGGTGCGTTGTGGATATGAAGCTGGTGTGTTGTGGATAAGAAGTTGGTGTCTTATGGTTAAACAACTGGTACGTTGTGGTTATCGAAGCTGGTGTGTTATGGATATGAAGCTGGTGTTTTGTGGATATAGAGCTGGTGCATTGTGGATATGAAGCTGTGTTTTGTGGTTATAGAGCTGGTGTGTTGTGGATATGAAGCTGGTGTGTTGTGGATATGAAGCTGGTCGGTTGTGGGTATGAAGCTGGTGTGTTTTGGATATGCAGCTGGTGCATTGTGGACATAACACTGGCATGTTGTGGATATGAGGCGGGTGTGTTGTGGATATAGATCTGGTGTGTTGTATGTATGAAGCTGGTGTGTTGTGGGTATGAAGCTGGTGTGTTGTGGATATAGAGCTGGTGCGTTGTGTTTATGAAGCTGGCGTGTTGTGGGTATGAAGCTGGTAGGTTGTGGATATGAAGCTGGTGTGTTGTGGATATGAGGCTGGTGTGTTGTGGATATGAGGCTGGTATGTTGTTGATATGAGGCTGGTGTCTTGTGGACATATAGCTAGTGTGTCGTGGATATAGAGCTGCTGTGTTGTGGATATGAAGCAGCGTATTGTTGTTATAAAGCTGGTGTGTTTTGGATATGAAGCTGGCGTGTTGTGACTTTGAAGCTGGCACATTGTGGGTATGAAGCTGGTGTGTTGTGGATATGAAGCTGGTGTGTTGTGGATATTAAGCTGGTGTGTTGGGGATATGTAGCTGGTGTGTTGTGGATATGCAGCTGCTGTGTTGTGATTATTGAGCTGGTGCGTTGTGGATATGAAGCTGGTGCGTTGTGGGTATGAAGCTGCTGTGTTCTGGATATGAATCTGGTGCGTTGTGGTTCTGAATCTGCTGTGTTGTGGATATGAAGCTGGTGTTTTGTGAATTTGAAGCTGGTGCGTTGTTGTCATGAATCTGGTGCTTTGTGGATATGAAGTTGGCGTGTTGTGGATATGAAGCTGGCGTGTTGTGGATATGAAGCTGGCGTGTTGTGGATATGAAGCTGGTGTGTTGTGGATATAAAGCTGGTGTGTTGTGGTTATGTTGCTCGCGTGTTGTGGATATGAAGTTGGTGTACTGTGCTTATAGAGCTGGTGTGTTGTGGATATGAAGCTGCCGTGTTGTGTATATGAAACTGGTGTGTTCTGGATATGAATCTGGTGCGTTGTGGATATGAAGCTGGCATGTTGTCGGTATGAAGCTGGCATGTTGTGGGTGTGAAGCTAGTGTGTTGAGGGTATGAAGCTAGTGTGTCATGAATATGAAGCTGCGTTTTGTGGTTATAGAGCTGGTATGTTGTGGGTATGAAGCTGGTCGGTTGTGGGTATGAAGTTGGTGTATTTTGAATCTGCAGCTGGTGCATTGTGGACATGACACTGGCGTGTTGTGGATATAGAGCTGGTGTGTTCTGGGTATGAAGCTGGTCAGTTGTGGGTATGAAGTTGGTGTGTTTATAATATGCAGCTGGTGCATTGTGGACATGACACTGGCACGTTGTGGATATGAGGCTGGTTTGCTATGGATATGAAGCTGGCGTGTTGTGGATATGAAGCTGGTGTGCTATGGATATGAAGCTGGTGTGTTTTGGGTATGAAGCTGGTGTGTTGTGGGTATGAAGCTGGTTTGCTATGGATATGAAGCTGGCGTGTTGTGGATATGAAGCTGGTGTGCTATGGATATGAAGCTGGCATGTTGAGGATATGAAGCTGGTGCGTTTTGGGTATGAAGCTGGTGTGTTGTGGGTATGAAGCTCGTGTGTTGTAGATATGAAGCTGGCGTGTTGTATATATAAAGCTGGTGTGTTGTGGATATGAAGCTGGCGTTTTGTGGGTGTGAAGCTGGTGTGTTGTGGATATAGAGTTGGTGTGTTGTGGATATAAAGCTGGTGTGTTGTGGATATGAAGCTAGCACGATGTGGATATGAAGGTAGTATGTTGTAGATATGAAGCTGGCACATTGTGGATATGAAGATGGTGTGTTGTTGTTTTGAAGCTGGTTTGTTGTGGTTATGAAGCTGGCGTGTTGTGGTTCTGGCGCTGGCACGTTGTGGTTGTGAAGCTGGTGTGTTGTGGATATGAAACTGGTGTGATGTGGTCACAGAGGTGGCACGTTGTGGGTAAGAAGCTGGTGTGTTGTGGATATAGAGCTGGTGTGTTGTGGATATAGAGCTGGTGTGTTGTGGACATGAAGCTAGTGTGTTGTGGATATTAAGCTGGTGTGTTGTGGATATGAAGCTGGTGTGTTGTGGATATGAAGCTGGTGTGTTGTGGTTATGAAGCTGGTGTGTTGAGGATATGAAGCTGGTGTGTTGTGGATATGAAGCTGGTGTGTTGAGGATATGAAGCTGGTGTGTTGTGGATATGAAGCTGGTGTGTTGTGGATATGAAGCTGGTGTGTTGTGGATATGAAGCTGGTGTGTTGAGGATATGAAGCTGGTGTGTTGTGGATATGAAGCTGGTGTGTTGTGGATATGAAGCTGGTGTGTTGAGGATATGAAGCTGGCGTTTTGTGGATATGCAGCTCATGTGTTGTGGTTATGAAGCTGGTGTGTTATGAATATGAAGTTGGTGTGTTGTGGATATGAAGCAGGTGTGTTGTGGATATGAAGCTGGTGTGTTGTGGATATGAAGTTGGTGTGCTTTCGATATGAAGCTGGCGTGTTGTGGATATGAAGCTGGCGTGTTGAGGATATGAAGCTGGTGAGTTTTGGGTGTGAAGCTGGTATGTTGTAGATATGAAGCTAGCATGTTGTGGATATGAAGCTGGTCTGTTGTGGATATGAAGCTGGCGTGATGTGGATATGAAGCTGGTGTGTTGTAGATATGAAGCTGGCGTTTTGTGGATATGACTCTGGTGTGTTATGGTTATTAAGCTGGTGTGTTGTAGGTGTGAAGCTGGTGTGTTGTAGATATGAAGCTGGTGTGTTGTGGGTGTGAAGCTGATGTGTTGTAGATATGAAGCTGGTGTGTTGTAGATATGAAGCTGGTGTGTTGTGGATATGAAGCTGGTGTGTTGTGGTTATGAAGCTGGCGTGTTTTGGATATGAAGCTGGTGTGTTGTGGATATACAGCTGGTGCATTGTGGACATGACACTGGTGTGTTGTGTTTATGAGGGTGGTGTGTTGTGGATATAGAACTGGTGTGTTGTGGATATGCAGCTGGTGTGTTGTGGGTGTGAAGCTGGTGTGTTGTAGATATGAAACTCGTGTGTTGTGTTTTTGAAACTGGTGTGTTCTGGATATGAATCTGGTGCGTTGTGGTTCTGAATCTGGTGTGTTGTGGATATGAAGCTGGTGCGTTGTGGATATGAAGCTGGTGCGTTGTGGATATGAAGCTGGTGCGTTGTGGATATGAAGCTGGTGTGTTGTATATATAAAGCTGGTGTGTTGTGGATATGAAGCTGGTGTGTTGTGGATATGAAGCTGGTGTGTTGAGGATATGAAGCTGGTGTGTTGTGGATATGAAGCTGGTGTGTTGTGGATATGAAGCTGGTGTGTTGTGGATATGAGGCTGATGTGTTGTGGTAATAGAGCTGGTGTGTTTAAATGAAGCTGGCGTGTTGTGGATATGAAGCTGGTGTGTTTTGCGTGTTAAGCTGGTATGTTGTGGATATGAAGCTGGTATGTTGAGGATATGAAGCTGGTGTGTTGTGGATATGAAGCTGGTGTGTTGTGGATATGAAGCTGGTGTGTTGAGGATATGAAGCTGGTGTGTTGTGGATATGAAGCTGGTGTGTTGTGGATATGAAGCTGGTGTGTTGTGGATATGAAGCTGGCGTTTTGTGGATATGCAGCTCATGTGTTGTGGTTATGAAGCTGGTGTGTTATGAATATGAAGTTGGTGTGTTGTGGATATGAAGCAGGTGTGTTGTGGATATGAAGCTGGTGTGTTGTGGATATGAAGTTGGTGTGCTTTCGATATGAAGCTGGCGTGTTGTGGATATGAAGCTGGCGTGTTGAGGATATGAAGCTGGTGAGTTTTGGGTGTGAAGCTGGTATGTTGTAGATATGAAGCTAGCATGTTGTGGATATGAAGCTGGTCTGTTGTGGATATGAAGCTGGCGTGATGTGGATATGAAGCTGGTGTGTTGTAGATATGAAGCTGGCATTTTGTGGATATGACTCTGGTGTGTTATGGTTATTAAGCTGGTGTGTTGTAGGTGTGAAGCTGGTGTGTTGTAGATATGAAGCTGGTGTGTTGTGGGTGTGAAGCTGATGTGTTGTAGATATGAAGCTGGTGTGTTGTAGATATGAAGCTGGTGTGTTGTGGATATGAAGCTGGTGTATTGTGGTTATGAAGCTGGCGTGTTTTGGATATGAAGCTGGTGTGTTGTGGATATACAGCTGGTGCATTGTGGACATGACACTGGTGTGTTGTGTTTATGAGGGTGGTGTGTTGTGGATATAGAACTGGTGTGTTGTGGATATGCAGCTGGTGTGTTGTGGGTGTGAAGCTGGTGTGTTGTAGATATGAAACTCGTGTGTTGTGTTTTTGAAACTGGTGTGTTCTGGATATGAATCTGGTGTGTTGTGGATATGAAGCTGGTGCGTTGTGGATATGAAGCTGGTGCGTTGTGGATATGAAGCTGGTGTGTTGTATATATAAAGCTGGTGTGTTGTGGATATGAAGCTGGCGTTTTGTGGGTGTGAAGCTGGTGTGTTGTAGATATGAAGCTACCATGTTGTGGATGTGAAGCTGGTGTGTTGTGAATATGAAGTTGGTGTGTTGTGGGTATGAAGCTGGTGTGTTGTAGGTGTGAAGCTGGTGTGTTGTAGATATGAAGCTAGCATGTTGTGGATATGAAGCTGGTGTGTTGTGGATATGACGCTGATGTGTTGTGGATATGAAGCTGGTACATTATGGATATCAGGCTGGTGTGTTTTGCATATGAAACTGGTGCGTTGTGATTATGAATCTAGTGCGTTGTGGTTATGAAGCAGCGTTTTGTGGTTTTCGAGCTGGTGGGTTGTGGGTATAAAGCTGGCATGTTGTGGATATGAAGCTGGCATGTTGTGGTTATAGAGCTGCTGCATTGTGGATATGAAGCTTGTGCGTTGTGGACATGTAGCTGGTGTGTTGTGGATATGAAGCTGGTGTGTTGTGGATATGAGGCTGGCATGTTGTGGGTATGAAGCTAGTCTGTTGTGGATATGAAGCTAGTGTGTCGTGAATATGAAGCTGCGTTTTGTGGTTATAGAGCTGGTATGTTGTGGGTATGAAGCTGGTCGGTTGTGGGTATGAAGTTGGTGTGTTTTGAATCTGCAGCTGGTGCATTGTGGACATGACACTGGCGTGTTGTGGATATGAAGCTGGTGTATTGTGAATATAGAACTGGTGCGTTGTGGTTATAGAGCTGGTGTGTTGTGGATATGAAGCTGGTGTGTTGTGAATATAGAACTGGTGCGTTGTGGTTATAGAGCTGGTGTGTTGTGGATATGAAGCTGGTGTGTTGTGAATATAGAACTGGCGCGTTGTGGTTATAGAGCTGGTGTGTTGTGGATATGAAGCTGGCATTTTGTGGATATAGAGCTGGTGTGTTGTGGATATGTAGCTGGTATGTTGTGGATATGAAGCTGGTGTGTTGTGGATATGAAGCTGGTGTGTTGTGGATATGAAGCTGCCGTGTTGTGGATATGAAGCTGGCGTGTTGTGGATATGAAGTTGGTGTGCTTTCGATATGAAGCTGGCGTGTTGTGGATATGAAGCTGGCGTGTTGAGGATATGAAGCTGGTGAGTTTTGGGTGTGAAGCTGGTATGTTGTAGAAATGAAGCTAGTATGTTGTGGATATGAATCTGGTCTGTTGTGACTATGAAGCTGGGTGTTGTGGATATGAAGCTGGCGTGATGTGGATATGAAGCTGGTGTGTTGTAGATATGAAGCTAGCATGTTGTGTATATGAATCTGGTTTATTGCGAATATGAAGTTGGTGTGTTGTGGATATGAAGCTGGTGTGTTGTGGATATGTAGCTGCCGTATTGAGGATATGAAGGTGGTGTGTTGTGAATATGAAGGTGGTGTGTTGTGGATATGAAGCTGGTGTGTTGTTGTTATGAAGCTAGTATATCGTGAATATGAAGCTGCGTTTTGTGGTGATAGAGCTGGTGTGATGTGGGTATGAAGCTGGTGTGTTGTGGATATGAAGCTGGTCGGTTGTGGGTATGAAGCTGGTGTGTTTTGGATATGCAGCTGGTGCATTGTGGACATAACACTGGCATGTTGTGGATATGAGGCGGGTGTGTTGTGGATATAGATCTGGTGTGTTGTATGTATGAAGCTGGTGTGTTGTGGGTATGAAGCTGGTGTGTTGTGGATATAGAGCTGGTGCGTTGTGGATATGAAGCTGGCGTGTTGTGGATATGAATTGGTGTGTTATGGATATGAAGCTGGCGTGTTGTGGATATGAAGCCGGTGTGCTGTGGACATGAAGCTGGCGTGTCGAGGATATGAAGTGGATGTGTTGTGGATTTGAAGCTGGTGTGTTGTGGATATGAAGCCTGTGTGTTGTGGATATGAAGCTGGCGTGTCGTGGTTATGAAGCTGGCGTGTTGTGGATGTGAAGCTGGTGTGTTGTGGTTATAGAGCTGGCACGTTGTGGATGTGAAGCTGGTGCATTGTGGATATGAAGTTGGTGTGTTGTGAATATGAAGCTGGTGTGTTGTGGATATGAAGCTGGTGCGTTGTGGATATGAAGCTGGTGCATTGTGGATATGAAGCTGGTGCGTTGTGGATATGAAGCTGGTGTGTTGTGGATAAGAAGTTGGTGTCTTATGGTTAAACAACTGGTACGTTGTGGTTATCGAAGCTGGTGTGTTATGGATATGAAGCTGGTGTTTTGTGGATATAGAGCTGGTGCATTGTGGATATGAAGCTGTGTTTTGTGGTTATAGAGCTGGTGTGTTGTGGATATGAAGCTGGTGTGTTGTGGATATGAAGCTGGTCGGTTGTGGGTATGAAGCTGGTGTGTTTTGGATATGCAGCTGGTGCATTGTGGACATAACACTGGCATGTTGTGGATATGAGGCGGGTGTGTTGTGGATATAGATCTGGTGTGTTGTATGTATGAAGCTGGTGTGTTGTGGGTATGAAGCTGGTGTGTTGTGGATATAGAGCTGGTGCGTTGTGTTTATGAAGCTGGCGTGTTGTGGGTATGAAGCTGGTAGGTTGTGGATATGAAGCTGGTGTGTTGTGGATATGAGGCTGGTGTGTTGTGGATATGAGGCTGGTATGTTGTTGATATGAGGCTGGTGTCTTGTGGACATATAGCTAGTGTGTCGTGGATATAGAGCTGCTGTGTTGTGGATATGAAGCAGCGTATTGTTGTTATAAAGCTGGTGTGTTTTGGATATGAAGCTGGCGTGTTGTGACTTTGAAGCTGGCACATTGTGGGTATGAAGCTGGTGTGTTGTGGATATGAAGCTGGTGTGTTGTGGATATGAAGCTGGTGTGTTGGGGATATGTAGCTGGTGTGTTGTGGATATGCAGCTGCTGTGTTGTGATTATTGAGCTGGTGCGTTGTGGATATGAAGCTGGTGCGTTGTGGGTATGAAGCTGCTGTGTTCTGGATATGAATCTGGTGCGTTGTGGTTCTGAATCTGCTGTGTTGTGGATATGAAGCTGGCGTGTTGTGGATATGAAGCTGGTGTCCTATGGATGTGAAGCTGGCGTGTTGAGGATATGAAGCTGGTGTGTTGTGGATATAGAGCTGGTGTGTTGTGGATATAAAGCTGGTGTGTTGTGGATATGAAGCTAGCACGTTGTGGATATGAAGGTAGTATGCTGTAGATATGAAGCTGGCACATTGTGGATATGAAGATGGTGTGTTGTTGTTTTGAAGCTGGTGTGTTGTGGTTATGAAGCTGGCGTGTTGTGGTTCTGGCGCTGGCACGTTGTGGTTGTGAAGCTGGTGTGTTGTGGATATGAAACTGGTGTGTTGTGGTCACAGAGGTGGCACGTTGTGGGTAAGAAGCTGGTGTGTTGTGGATATAGAGCTGGTGTGTTGTGGATATAGAGCTGGTGTGTTGTGGATATAGAGCTGGTGTGTTGTGGATATAGAGCTGGTGTGTTGTGGACATGAAGGTGGCGTGTTGTGGATATGAAGCTGGTGTGCTATGGATATGAAGCTGGCATGTTGAGGATGTGAAGCTGGTGTGTTGTGGTTATGAAGCTGGTGAGTTTTGGGTGTGAAGCTGGTATGTTGTAAATATGAATCTAGCATGTTGTGGATATGAAGCTGGTCTGTTGTGAATATGAAGCTGGTGTGTTGTGGATATAAAGCAGGTGTGTTGAGGATATGAAGCTGGTGTGTTGTGGATATAAAGCTGGTGTGTTGTGGATATAAAGCTGGCGTTTTGTGGATATGCATCTGGTGTGTTGTGGGTGTGGAGCTAGTGCGTTGTGGATATGAAGCTGGTGTGTTGTAGATATGAAGGTACCATGTTGTGGATATGGCGCTGATATGTTGTGAATATGAAGTTGGTGCGTTGTGGATATGAAGCTGGTGGCGTTGTGGTTATGAAGCAGCGTTTTGTGGTTATAGCGCTGGTGTGTTGTGGGCATGAAGCTGGTTGGTTGTGGCTATGAAGCTGGCATGTTGTGGGTATGAAGCTGGCAAGTTGTGGATATGAAGCTGGCAAGTTGTGGTTACAGAGCTGCTGCATTGTGGATATGAAGCTTGTGCGTTGTGGACATGTAGCTGGCGTGTTGTGGATATGAAGCTGGTGTGTTGTGGATATGAAGCTAGTGTGTCGTGAATATGAAGCTGCGTTTTGTGGTTATAGAGCTGGTGTGTTGTGGGTATGAAGCTGGTCGGTTGTGGGTATGAAGTTGGTTTGTTTTGGATATGCAGCTGGTGCATTGTGGACATGACACTGTCGTGTTGTGGATATGAGGCTGGTGTGTTGCGGATATGAAGCTGGCGTGTTGTGGATATGAAGCTGGTGTCCTATGGATGTGAAGCTGGCGTGTTGAGGATATGAAGCTGGTGTGTTGTGGATATAGAGCTGGTGTGTTGTGGATATGAAGCTAGCGTGTTGTGGATATGAAGCAGGTGTCCTATGGATGTGAAGCTGGCGTGTTGAGGATATGAAGCTGGTGTGTTGTGGATATAGAGCTGGTGTGTTGTGGATATAGAGCTGGTGTGTTGTGGATATAAAGCTGGTGTGTTGTGGATATGAATTGGTGTGTTATGGATATGAAGCTGGCGTGTTGTGGATATGAAGCCGGTGTGCTATGGACATGAAGCTGGCGTGTTGAGGATATGAAGTGGATGTGTTGTGGATTTGAAGCTGGTGTGTTGTGGATATGAAGCTGGTGTGTTGTGGATATGAAGCTGGTGTGTTGTGGATATGAAGCTGGCGTGTTGAGGATATGAAGTGGATGTGTTGTGGATTTGAAGCTGGTGTGTTGTGGATATGAAGCCTGTGTGTTGTGGATATGAAGCTGGCGTGTCGTGGTTATGAAGCTGGCGTGTTGTGGATATGAAGCTGGTGTGTTGTGGTTATAGAGCTGGCACGTTGTGGATGTGAAGCTGGTGCGTTGTGGATATGAAGTTGGTGTGTTGTGAATATGAAGCTGGTGTGTTGTGGATATGAAGCTGGTGCGTTGTGGATATGAAGCTGGTGCATTGTGGATATGAAGCTGGTGCGTTGTGGATATGAAGCTGGTGTGTTGTGGATAAGAAGTTGGTGTCTTATGGTTAAACAACTGGTACGTTGTGGTTATCGAAGCTGGTGTGTTATGGATATGAAGCTGGTGTTTTGTGGATATAGAGCTGGTGCATTGTGGATATGAAGCTGTGTTTTGTGGTTATAGAGCTGGTGTGTTGTGGATATGAAGCTGGTCGGTTGTGGGTATGAAGCTGGTGTGTTTTGGATATGCAGCTGGTGCATTGTGGACATAACACTGGCATGTTGTGGATATGAGGCGGGTGTGTTGTGGATATAGATCTGGTGTGTTGTATGTATGAAGCTGGTGTGTTGTGGGTATGAAGCTGGTGTGTTGTGGATATAGAGCTGGTGCGTTGTGGATATGAAGCTGGCGTGTTGTGGATATGAATTGGTGTGTTATGGATATGAAGCTGGTGTGTTTTGGATATGAAGCAGCGTTTTGTGGTTATAGAGCTGGTGTGTTGTGGGTATGAAGCTGGCGTGTTGTAGATATGAAGTTGGTTTGCTATGGATATGAAGCTGGCATGTTGAGGATATGAAGCTGGTGTGTTGTGGATATGAAGCTGCTGTGTTGTGGATATGAAGCTGATGTGTTGTGGATATGAAGCTGGTGTGTTGAGGATATGAAGCTGGTGTGTTGTGGATATGAAGCTGATGTGTTGTGGATATAAAGCTGGTGTGTTGAGGATATGAAGCTGGCGTGTTGTGGATATGAAGCTGGCGTGTTGTGGATATGAAGCTGGCGTGTTGTGGATATGAAGCTGGCGTTTTGTGGATATGCAGCTCATGTGTTGTGGTTATGAAGCTGGTGTGTTATGAATATGAAGTTGGTGTGTTGTGGATATGAAGCTGGTGTGTTGTGGATATGAAGCTGGTGTGTTGTGGATATGAAGCTGGTGTGTTGTAGATATGAAGCTGGTGTGTTGTGGATATGAAGCTAGTATGTTGTGGATATGAATCTGGTTTGTTGCGAATATGAAGCTGGTGTGTTGTGGATATGAAGCTGGTGTGTTGTGGATATGTAGCTGCCGTGTTGAGGATATGAAGGTGGTGTGTTGTGAATATGAACTTGGTGTGTTGTGGGTATGAAGCTGGTGTGTTGTGGTTATGAAGCTGGCGTGTTTTGGATATACAGCTGGTGCATTGTGGACATGACACTTGTGTGTTGTGGATATAGAGCTGGTGCGTTGTGGTTATGAAGCTGGTGTGTTGTGGATATGAAACTCGTGTGTTGTGTTTTTGAAACTGGTGTGTTCTGGATATGAATCTGGTGTGTTGTGGTTCTGAATCTGGTGTGTTGTGGATATGAATCTGGTGCATTGTAGATATGAAGTTGGTGTGTTGTGGACATGAAGCTGGTGTGTTATGGATATGAAGCTGGCGTGTTGTGCATATGAAGCTAGTGTGCTTTGGATATGAAGCTTGTGTGTTGAGGATATGAAGCTGATGTGTTGTGGATATGAAGCTGGTGCATTGTGGATATGAAGCTGGTGTGTTGTGGTTATGAAGATGGCGTGTCGTGGTTATGAAGATGGCGTGTCGTGGTTATAGAGCTGGCACGTTGTAGATGTGAAGCTGGTGTATTGTGGATATAGAGCTGGTGTGTTGTGGATATGAGGCTGGTGTGTTGTGGATATGAGGCTGGTGTGTTGTGGATATGAGGTTGGTGTCTTGTGGTTATAGAACTGGTACCTTGTGGTTATCGAGCTGGTGTGTTGTGCGTATGAAGCTGGTGTTTTGTGGTTATAAATTTGGTGTGTTGTGGATGTAGAGCTGGTGGGTTGTGGTTTTGAAGCTGGTGTGTTGTGAATATGAAGCTGGTGTGTTGTCGATATGAAGCTGGCATGTTGAGGGTATGAAGCTAGTGTGTCGTGAATATGAAGCTGCGTTTTGTGGTTATAGAGCTGGTGTGTTGTGGGTATGAATTTGGTGTGTTTTGGATATGCAGCTGGTGTTTTGTGGGCATGACACTGGCATGTTGTGGATATGAGGCTATTGTGTTGTGGATATAGAGCTGGTGCATTGTGGACATGAAGCCGGCACGTTGTGGATATGAAGCTGGTGTGTTGCGGTGATGAATCTGGTGCGTTGTGGATATGTAGCAGCGTTTTGTGGTTATAGAGCTGGTGGGTTGTGGGTATGAAGCTGGTGCGTTGTGGATATGAAGCTGGTGTGTTGTGGATATGAAGCTGGTGTGTTGTTGATATGAAGCTGGTGTGTTGTGGATATGATGCTGACGTGTTGTGGATATGAAGCTGGTACATTATGGATATCAAGCTGGTGGGTTGTGCATTTGAACCTGCGTTTTCTGGTTAAAGAACTGGTGTGTTGTGGGTATGAAGCTGGCGTGTTGTGGGTATGAAGCTGGTGTGTTGTGGGTATGAAGCTGGCGTGTTGTGGATATGAAGCTGGCGTGTTGAGGATATGAAGCTGGCGTGTTGAGGATATGAAGTGGATGTGTTGTGGATTTGAAGCTGGTGTGTTGTGGATATGAAGCCTGTGTGTTGTGGATATGAAGCTGGCGTGTCGTGGTTATGAAGCTGGCGTGTTGTGGATATGAAGCTGGTGTGTTGTGGTTATAGAGCTGGCACGTTGTGGATGTGAAGCTGGTGCGTTGTGGATATGAAGTTGGTGTGTTGTGAATATGAAGCTGGTGTGTTGTGGATATGAAGCTGGTGCGTTGTGGATATGAAGCTGGTGCATTGTGGATATGAAGCTGGTGCGTTGTGGATATGAAGCTGGTGTGTTGTGGATAAGAAGTTGGTGTCTTATGGTTAAACAACTGGTACGTTGTGGTTATCGAAGCTGGTGTGTTATGGATATGAAGCTGGTGTTTTGTGGATATAGAGCTGGTGCATTGTGGATATGAAGCTGTGTTTTGTGGTTATAGAGCTGGTGTGTTGTGGATATGAAGCTGGTGTGTTGTGGATATGAAGCTGGTCGGTTGTGGGTATGAAGCTGGTGTGTTTTGGATATGCAGCTGGTGCATTGTGGACATAACACTGGCATGTTGTGGATATGAGGCGGGTGTGTTGTGGATATAGATCTGGTGTGTTGTATGTATGAAGCTGGTGTGTTGTGGGTATGAAGCTGGTGTGTTGTGGATATAGAGCTGGTGCGTTGTGGATATGAAGCTGGCGTGTTGTGGATATGAATTGGTGTGTTATGGATATGAAGCTGGCGTGTTGTGGATATGAAGCCGGTGTGCTGTGGACATGAAGCTGGCGTGTCGAGGATATGAAGTGGATGTGTTGTGGATTTGAAGCTGGTGTGTTGTGGATATGAAGCCTGTGTGTTGTGGATATGAAGCTGGCGTGTCGTGGTTATGAAGCTGGCGTGTTGTGGATGTGAAGCTGGTGTGTTGTGGTTATAGAGCTGGCACGTTGTGGATATGAAGCTGGTGCATTGTGGATATGAAGTTGGTGTGTTGTGAATATGAAGCTGGTGTGTTGTGGATATGAAGCTGGTGCGTTGTGGATATGAAGCTGGTGCATTGTGGATATGAAGCTGGTGCGTTGTGGATATGAAGCTGGTGTGTTGTGGATAAGAAGTTGGTGTCTTATGGTTAAACAACTGGTACGTTGTGGTTATCGAAGCTGGTGTGTTATGGATATGAAGCTGGTGTTTTGTGGATATAGAGCTGGTGCATTGTGGATATGAAGCTGTGTTTTGTGGTTATAGAGCTGGTGTGTTGTGGATATGAAGCTGGTGTGTTGTGGATATGAAGCTGGTCGGTTGTGGGTATGAAGCTGGTGTGTTTTGGATATGCAGCTGGTGCATTGTGGACATAACACTGGCATGTTGTGGATATGAGGCGGGTGTGTTGTGGATATAGATCTGGTGTGTTGTATGTATGAAGCTGGTGTGTTGTGGGTATGAAGCTGGTGTGTTGTGGATATAGAGCTGGTGCGTTGTGGATATGAAGCTGGCGTGTTGTGGATATGAATTGGTGTGTTATGGATATGAAGCTGGCGTGTTGTGGATATGAAGCCGGTGTGCTGTGGACATGAAGCTGGCGTGTCGAGGATATGAAGTGGATGTGTTGTGGATTTGAAGCTGGTGTGTTGTGGATATGAAGCCTGTGTGTTGTGGATATGAAGCTGGCGTGTCGTGGTTATGAAGCTGGCGTGTTGTGGATGTGAAGCTGGTGTGTTGTGGTTATAGAGCTGGCACGTTGTGGATGTGAAGCTGGTGCATTGTGGATATGAAGTTGGTGTGTTGTGAATATGAAGCTGGTGTGTTGTGGATATGAAGCTGGTGCGTTGTGGATATGAAGCTGGTGCATTGTGGATATGAAGCTGGTGCGTTGTGGATATGAAGCTGGTGTGTTGTGGATAAGAAGTTGGTGTCTTATGGTTAAACAACTGGTACGTTGTGGTTATCGAAGCTGGTGTGTTATGGATATGAAGCTGGTGTTTTGTGGATATAGAGCTGGTGCATTGTGGATATGAAGCTGTGTTTTGTGGTTATAGAGCTGGTGTGTTGTGGATATGAAGCTGGTGTGTTGTGGATATGAAGCTGGTCGGTTGTGGGTATGAAGCTGGTGTGTTTTGGATATGCAGCTGGTGCATTGTGGACATAACACTGGCATGTTGTGGATATGAGGCGGGTGTGTTGTGGATATAGATCTGGTGTGTTGTATGTATGAAGCTGGTGTGTTGTGGGTATGAAGCTGGTGTGTTGTGGATATAGAGCTGGTGCGTTGTGTTTATGAAGCTGGCGTGTTGTGGGTATGAAGCTGGTAGGTTGTGGATATGAAGCTGGTGTGTTGTGGATATGAGGCTGGTGTGTTGTGGATATGAGGCTGGTATGTTGTTGATATGAGGCTGGTGTCTTGTGGACATATAGCTAGTGTGTCGTGGATATAGAGCTGCTGTGTTGTGGATATGAAGCAGCGTATTGTTGTTATAAAGCTGGTGTGTTTTGGATATGAAGCTGGCGTGTTGTGACTTTGAAGCTGGCACATTGTGGGTATGAAGCTGGTGTGTTGTGGATATGAAGCTGGTGTGTTGTGGATATGAAGCTGGTGTGTTGGGGATATGTAGCTGGTGTGTTGTGGATATGCAGCTGCTGTGTTGTGATTATTGAGCTGGTGCGTTGTGGATATGAAGCTGGTGCGTTGTGGGTATGAAGCTGCTGTGTTCTGGATATGAATCTGGTGCGTTGTGGTTCTGAATCTGCTGTGTTGTGGATATGAAGCTGGCGTGTTGTGGATATGAAGCTGGTGTCCTATGGATGTGAAGCTGGCGTGTTGAGGATATGAAGCTGGTGTGTTGTGGATATAGAGCTGGTGTGTTGTGGATATAAAGCTGGTGTGTTGTGGATATGAAGCTAGCACGTTGTGGATATGAAGGTAGTATGCTGTAGATATGAAGCTGGCACATTGTGGATATGAAGATGGTGTGTTGTTGTTTTGAAGCTGGTGTGTTGTGGTTATGAAGCTGGCGTGTTGTGGTTCTGGCGCTGGCACGTTGTGGTTGTGAAGCTGGTGTGTTGTGGATATGAAACTGGTGTGTTGTGGTCACAGAGGTGGCACGTTGTGGGTAAGAAGCTGGTGTGTTGTGGATATAGAGCTGGTGTGTTGTGGATATAGAGCTGGTGTGTTGTGGATATAGAGCTGGTGTGTTGTGGATATAGAGCTGGTGTGTTGTGGACATGAAGGTGGCGTGTTGTGGATATGAAGCTGGTGTGCTATGGATATGAAGCTGGCATGTTGAGGATGTGAAGCTGGTGTGTTGTGGTTATGAAGCTGGTGAGTTTTGGGTGTGAAGCTGGTATGTTGTAAATATGAATCTAGCATGTTGTGGATATGAAGCTGGTCTGTTGTGAATATGAAGCTGGTGTGTTGTGGATATAAAGCAGGTGTGTTGAGGATATGAAGCTGGTGTGTTGTGGATATAAAGCTGGTGTGTTGTGGATATAAAGCTGGCGTTTTGTGGATATGCATCTGGTGTGTTGTGGGTGTGGAGCTAGTGCGTTGTGGATATGAAGCTGGTGTGTTGTAGATATGAAGGTACCATGTTGTGGATATGGCGCTGATATGTTGTGAATATGAAGTTGGTGCGTTGTGGATATGAAGCTGGTGGCGTTGTGGTTATGAAGCAGCGTTTTGTGGTTATAGCGCTGGTGTGTTGTGGGCATGAAGCTGGTTGGTTGTGGCTATGAAGCTGGCATGTTGTGGGTATGAAGCTGGCAAGTTGTGGATATGAAGCTGGCAAGTTGTGGTTACAGAGCTGCTGCATTGTGGATATGAAGCTTGTGCGTTGTGGACATGTAGCTGGCGTGTTGTGGATATGAAGCTGGTGTGTTGTGGATATGAAGCTAGTGTGTCGTGAATATGAAGCTGCGTTTTGTGGTTATAGAGCTGGTGTGTTGTGGGTATGAAGCTGGTCGGTTGTGGGTATGAAGTTGGTTTGTTTTGGATATGCAGCTGGTGCATTGTGGACATGACACTGTCGTGTTGTGGATATGAGGCTGGTGTGTTGCGGATATGAAGCTGGCGTGTTGTGGATATGAAGCTGGTGTCCTATGGATGTGAAGCTGGCGTGTTGAGGATATGAAGCTGGTGTGTTGTGGATATAGAGCTGGTGTGTTGTGGATATGAAGCTAGCGTGTTGTGGATATGAAGCAGGTGTCCTATGGATGTGAAGCTGGCGTGTTGAGGATATGAAGCTGGTGTGTTGTGGATATAGAGCTGGTGTGTTGTGGATATAGAGCTGGTGTGTTGTGGATATAAAGCTGGTGTGTTGTGGATATGAATTGGTGTGTTATGGATATGAAGCTGGCGTGTTGTGGATATGAAGCCGGTGTGCTATGGACATGAAGCTGGCGTGTTGAGGATATGAAGTGGATGTGTTGTGGATTTGAAGCTGGTGTGTTGTGGATATGAAGCTGGTGCGTTGTGGATATGAAGCTGGTGCATTGTGGATATGAAGCTGGTGCGTTGTGGATATGAAGCTGGTGTGTTGTGGATAAGAAGTTGGTGTCTTATGGTTAAACAACTGGTACGTTGTGGTTATCGAAGCTGGTGTGTTATGGATATGAAGCTGGTGTTTTGTGGATATAGAGCTGGTGCATTGTGGATATGAAGCTGTGTTTTGTGGTTATAGAGCTGGTGTGTTGTGGATATGAAGCTGGTGTGTTGTGGATATGAAGCTGGTCGGTTGTGGGTATGAAGCTGGTGTGTTTTGGATATGCAGCTGGTGCATTGTGGACATAACACTGGCATGTTGTGGATATGAGGCGGGTGTGTTGTGGATATAGATCTGGTGTGTTGTATGTATGAAGCTGGTGTGTTGTGGGTATGAAGCTGGTGTGTTGTGGATATAGAGCTGGTGCGTTGTGTTTATGAAGCTGGCGTGTTGTGGGTATGAAGCTGGTAGGTTGTGGATATGAAGCTGGTGTGTTGTGGATATGAGGCTGGTGTGTTGTGGATATGAGGCTGGTATGTTGTTGATATGAGGCTGGTGTCTTGTGGACATATAGCTAGTGTGTCGTGGATATAGAGCTGCTGTGTTGTGGATATGAAGCAGCGTATTGTTGTTATAAAGCTGGTGTGTTTTGGATATGAAGCTGGCGTGTTGTGACTTTGAAGCTGGCACATTGTGGGTATGAAGCTGGTGTGTTGTGGATATGAAGCTGGTGTGTTGTGGATATTAAGCTGGTGTGTTGGGGATATGTAGCTGGTGTGTTGTGGATATGCAGCTGCTGTGTTGTGATTATTGAGCTGGTGCGTTGTGGATATGAAGCTGGTGCGTTGTGGGTATGAAGCTGCTGTGTTCTGGATATGAATCTGGTGCGTTGTGGTTCTGAATCTGCTGTGTTGTGGATATGAAGCTGGTGTTTTGTGAATTTGAAGCTGGTGCGTTGTTGTCATGAATCTGGTGCTTTGTGGATATGAAGTTGGCGTGTTGTGGATATGAAGCTGGCGTGTTGTGGATATGAAGCTGGCGTGTTGTGGATATGAAGCTGGTGTGTTGTGGATATAAAGCTGGTGTGTTGTGGTTATGTTGCTCGCGTGTTGTGGATATGAAGTTGGTGTACTGTGCTTATAGAGCTGGTGTGTTGTGGATATGAAGCTGCCGTGTTGTGTATATGAAACTGGTGTGTTCTGGATATGAATCTGGTGCGTTGTGGATATGAAGCTGGCATGTTGTCGGTATGAAGCTGGCATGTTGTGGGTGTGAAGCTAGTGTGTTGAGGGTATGAAGCTAGTGTGTCATGAATATGAAGCTGCGTTTTGTGGTTATAGAGCTGGTATGTTGTGGGTATGAAGCTGGTCGGTTGTGGGTATGAAGTTGGTGTATTTTGAATCTGCAGCTGGTGCATTGTGGACATGACACTGGCGTGTTGTGGATATAGAGCTGGTGTGTTCTGGGTATGAAGCTGGTCAGTTGTGGGTATGAAGTTGGTGTGTTTATAATATGCAGCTGGTGCATTGTGGACATGACACTGGCACGTTGTGGATATGAGGCTGGTTTGCTATGGATATGAAGCTGGCGTGTTGTGGATATGAAGCTGGTGTGCTATGGATATGAAGCTGGTGTGTTTTGGGTATGAAGCTGGTGTGTTGTGGGTATGAAGCTGGTTTGCTATGGATATGAAGCTGGCGTGTTGTGGATATGAAGCTGGTGTGCTATGGATATGAAGCTGGCATGTTGAGGATATGAAGCTGGTGCGTTTTGGGTATGAAGCTGGTGTGTTGTGGGTATGAAGCTCGTGTGTTGTAGATATGAAGCTGGCGTGTTGTATATATAAAGCTGGTGTGTTGTGGATATGAAGCTGGCGTTTTGTGGGTGTGAAGCTGGTGTGTTGTGGATATAGAGTTGGTGTGTTGTGGATATAAAGCTGGTGTGTTGTGGATATGAAGCTAGCACGATGTGGATATGAAGGTAGTATGTTGTAGATATGAAGCTGGCACATTGTGGATATGAAGATGGTGTGTTGTTGTTTTGAAGCTGGTTTGTTGTGGTTATGAAGCTGGCGTGTTGTGGTTCTGGCGCTGGCACGTTGTGGTTGTGAAGCTGGTGTGTTGTGGATATGAAACTGGTGTGATGTGGTCACAGAGGTGGCACGTTGTGGGTAAGAAGCTGGTGTGTTGTGGATATAGAGCTGGTGTGTTGTGGATATAGAGCTGGTGTGTTGTGGACATGAAGCTAGTGTGTTGTGGATATTAAGCTGGTGTGTTGTGGATATGAAGCTGGTGTGTTGTGGATATGAAGCTGGTGTGTTGTGGTTATGAAGCTGGTGTGTTGAGGATATGAAGCTGGTGTGTTGTGGATATGAAGCTGGTGTGTTGAGGATATGAAGCTGGTGTGTTGTGGATATGAAGCTGGTGTGTTGTGGATATGAAGCTGGTGTGTTGTGGATATGAAGCTGGTGTGTTGAGGATATGAAGCTGGTGTGTTGTGGATATGAAGCTGGTGTGTTGTGGATATGAAGCTGGTGTGTTGAGGATATGAAGCTGGCGTTTTGTGGATATGCAGCTCATGTGTTGTGGTTATGAAGCTGGTGTGTTATGAATATGAAGTTGGTGTGTTGTGGATATGAAGCAGGTGTGTTGTGGATATGAAGCTGGTGTGTTGTGGATATGAAGTTGGTGTGCTTTCGATATGAAGCTGGCGTGTTGTGGATATGAAGCTGGCGTGTTGAGGATATGAAGCTGGTGAGTTTTGGGTGTGAAGCTGGTATGTTGTAGATATGAAGCTAGCATGTTGTGGATATGAAGCTGGTCTGTTGTGGATATGAAGCTGGCGTGATGTGGATATGAAGCTGGTGTGTTGTAGATATGAAGCTGGCGTTTTGTGGATATGACTCTGGTGTGTTATGGTTATTAAGCTGGTGTGTTGTAGGTGTGAAGCTGGTGTGTTGTAGATATGAAGCTGGTGTGTTGTGGGTGTGAAGCTGATGTGTTGTAGATATGAAGCTGGTGTGTTGTAGATATGAAGCTGGTGTGTTGTGGATATGAAGCTGGTGTGTTGTGGTTATGAAGCTGGCGTGTTTTGGATATGAAGCTGGTGTGTTGTGGATATACAGCTGGTGCATTGTGGACATGACACTGGTGTGTTGTGTTTATGAGGGTGGTGTGTTGTGGATATAGAACTGGTGTGTTGTGGATATGCAGCTGGTGTGTTGTGGGTGTGAAGCTGGTGTGTTGTAGATATGAAACTCGTGTGTTGTGTTTTTGAAACTGGTGTGTTCTGGATATGAATCTGGTGCGTTGTGGTTCTGAATCTGGTGTGTTGTGGATATGAAGCTGGTGCGTTGTGGATATGAAGCTGGTGCGTTGTGGATATGAAGCTGGTGCGTTGTGGATATGAAGCTGGTGTGTTGTATATATAAAGCTGGTGTGTTGTGGATATGAAGCTGGTGTGTTGTGGATATGAAGCTGGTGTGTTGAGGATATGAAGCTGGTGTGTTGTGGATATGAAGCTGGTGTGTTGTGGATATGAAGCTGGTGTGTTGTGGATATGAGGCTGATGTGTTGTGGTAATAGAGCTGGTGTGTTTAAATGAAGCTGGCGTGTTGTGGATATGAAGCTGGTGTGTTTTGCGTGTTAAGCTGGTATGTTGTGGATATGAAGCTGGTATGTTGAGGATATGAAGCTGGTGTGTTGTGGATATGAAGCTGGTGTGTTGTGGATATGAAGCTGGTGTGTTGAGGATATGAAGCTGGTGTGTTGTGGATATGAAGCTGGTGTGTTGTGGATATGAAGCTGGTGTGTTGTGGATATGAAGCTGGCGTTTTGTGGATATGCAGCTCATGTGTTGTGGTTATGAAGCTGGTGTGTTATGAATATGAAGTTGGTGTGTTGTGGATATGAAGCAGGTGTGTTGTGGATATGAAGCTGGTGTGTTGTGGATATGAAGTTGGTGTGCTTTCGATATGAAGCTGGCGTGTTGTGGATATGAAGCTGGCGTGTTGAGGATATGAAGCTGGTGAGTTTTGGGTGTGAAGCTGGTATGTTGTAGATATGAAGCTAGCATGTTGTGGATATGAAGCTGGTCTGTTGTGGATATGAAGCTGGCGTGATGTGGATATGAAGCTGGTGTGTTGTAGATATGAAGCTGGCATTTTGTGGATATGACTCTGGTGTGTTATGGTTATTAAGCTGGTGTGTTGTAGGTGTGAAGCTGGTGTGTTGTAGATATGAAGCTGGTGTGTTGTGGGTGTGAAGCTGATGTGTTGTAGATATGAAGCTGGTGTGTTGTAGATATGAAGCTGGTGTGTTGTGGATATGAAGCTGGTGTATTGTGGTTATGAAGCTGGCGTGTTTTGGATATGAAGCTGGTGTGTTGTGGATATACAGCTGGTGCATTGTGGACATGACACTGGTGTGTTGTGTTTATGAGGGTGGTGTGTTGTGGATATAGAACTGGTGTGTTGTGGATATGCAGCTGGTGTGTTGTGGGTGTGAAGCTGGTGTGTTGTAGATATGAAACTCGTGTGTTGTGTTTTTGAAACTGGTGTGTTCTGGATATGAATCTGGTGTGTTGTGGATATGAAGCTGGTGCGTTGTGGATATGAAGCTGGTGCGTTGTGGATATGAAGCTGGTGTGTTGTATATATAAAGCTGGTGTGTTGTGGATATGAAGCTGGCGTTTTGTGGGTGTGAAGCTGGTGTGTTGTAGATATGAAGCTACCATGTTGTGGATGTGAAGCTGGTGTGTTGTGAATATGAAGTTGGTGTGTTGTGGGTATGAAGCTGGTGTGTTGTAGGTGTGAAGCTGGTGTGTTGTAGATATGAAGCTAGCATGTTGTGGATATGAAGCTGGTGTGTTGTGGATATGACGCTGATGTGTTGTGGATATGAAGCTGGTACATTATGGATATCAGGCTGGTGTGTTTTGCATATGAAACTGGTGCGTTGTGATTATGAATCTAGTGCGTTGTGGTTATGAAGCAGCGTTTTGTGGTTTTCGAGCTGGTGGGTTGTGGGTATAAAGCTGGCATGTTGTGGATATGAAGCTGGCATGTTGTGGTTATAGAGCTGCTGCATTGTGGATATGAAGCTTGTGCGTTGTGGACATGTAGCTGGTGTGTTGTGGATATGAAGCTGGTGTGTTGTGGATATGAGGCTGGCATGTTGTGGGTATGAAGCTAGTCTGTTGTGGATATGAAGCTAGTGTGTCGTGAATATGAAGCTGCGTTTTGTGGTTATAGAGCTGGTATGTTGTGGGTATGAAGCTGGTCGGTTGTGGGTATGAAGTTGGTGTGTTTTGAATCTGCAGCTGGTGCATTGTGGACATGACACTGGCGTGTTGTGGATATGAAGCTGGTGTATTGTGAATATAGAACTGGTGCGTTGTGGTTATAGAGCTGGTGTGTTGTGGATATGAAGCTGGTGTGTTGTGAATATAGAACTGGTGCGTTGTGGTTATAGAGCTGGTGTGTTGTGGATATGAAGCTGGTGTGTTGTGAATATAGAACTGGCGCGTTGTGGTTATAGAGCTGGTGTGTTGTGGATATGAAGCTGGCATTTTGTGGATATAGAGCTGGTGTGTTGTGGATATGTAGCTGGTATGTTGTGGATATGAAGCTGGTGTGTTGTGGATATGAAGCTGGTGTGTTGTGGATATGAAGCTGCCGTGTTGTGGATATGAAGCTGGCGTGTTGTGGATATGAAGTTGGTGTGCTTTCGATATGAAGCTGGCGTGTTGTGGATATGAAGCTGGCGTGTTGAGGATATGAAGCTGGTGAGTTTTGGGTGTGAAGCTGGTATGTTGTAGAAATGAAGCTAGTATGTTGTGGATATGAATCTGGTCTGTTGTGACTATGAAGCTGGGTGTTGTGGATATGAAGCTGGCGTGATGTGGATATGAAGCTGGTGTGTTGTAGATATGAAGCTAGCATGTTGTGTATATGAATCTGGTTTATTGCGAATATGAAGTTGGTGTGTTGTGGATATGAAGCTGGTGTGTTGTGGATATGTAGCTGCCGTATTGAGGATATGAAGGTGGTGTGTTGTGAATATGAAGGTGGTGTGTTGTGGATATGAAGCTGGTGTGTTGTTGTTATGAAGCTAGTATATCGTGAATATGAAGCTGCGTTTTGTGGTGATAGAGCTGGTGTGATGTGGGTATGAAGCTGGTGTGTTGTGGATATGAAGCTGGTCGGTTGTGGGTATGAAGCTGGTGTGTTTTGGATATGCAGCTGGTGCATTGTGGACATAACACTGGCATGTTGTGGATATGAGGCGGGTGTGTTGTGGATATAGATCTGGTGTGTTGTATGTATGAAGCTGGTGTGTTGTGGGTATGAAGCTGGTGTGTTGTGGATATAGAGCTGGTGCGTTGTGGATATGAAGCTGGCGTGTTGTGGATATGAATTGGTGTGTTATGGATATGAAGCTGGCGTGTTGTGGATATGAAGCCGGTGTGCTGTGGACATGAAGCTGGCGTGTCGAGGATATGAAGTGGATGTGTTGTGGATTTGAAGCTGGTGTGTTGTGGATATGAAGCCTGTGTGTTGTGGATATGAAGCTGGCGTGTCGTGGTTATGAAGCTGGCGTGTTGTGGATGTGAAGCTGGTGTGTTGTGGTTATAGAGCTGGCACGTTGTGGATGTGAAGCTGGTGCATTGTGGATATGAAGTTGGTGTGTTGTGAATATGAAGCTGGTGTGTTGTGGATATGAAGCTGGTGCGTTGTGGATATGAAGCTGGTGCATTGTGGATATGAAGCTGGTGCGTTGTGGATATGAAGCTGGTGTGTTGTGGATAAGAAGTTGGTGTCTTATGGTTAAACAACTGGTACGTTGTGGTTATCGAAGCTGGTGTGTTATGGATATGAAGCTGGTGTTTTGTGGATATAGAGCTGGTGCATTGTGGATATGAAGCTGTGTTTTGTGGTTATAGAGCTGGTGTGTTGTGGATATGAAGCTGGTGTGTTGTGGATATGAAGCTGGTCGGTTGTGGGTATGAAGCTGGTGTGTTTTGGATATGCAGCTGGTGCATTGTGGACATAACACTGGCATGTTGTGGATATGAGGCGGGTGTGTTGTGGATATAGATCTGGTGTGTTGTATGTATGAAGCTGGTGTGTTGTGGGTATGAAGCTGGTGTGTTGTGGATATAGAGCTGGTGCGTTGTGTTTATGAAGCTGGCGTGTTGTGGGTATGAAGCTGGTAGGTTGTGGATATGAAGCTGGTGTGTTGTGGATATGAGGCTGGTGTGTTGTGGATATGAGGCTGGTATGTTGTTGATATGAGGCTGGTGTCTTGTGGACATATAGCTAGTGTGTCGTGGATATAGAGCTGCTGTGTTGTGGATATGAAGCAGCGTATTGTTGTTATAAAGCTGGTGTGTTTTGGATATGAAGCTGGCGTGTTGTGACTTTGAAGCTGGCACATTGTGGGTATGAAGCTGGTGTGTTGTGGATATGAAGCTGGTGTGTTGTGGATATGAAGCTGGTGTGTTGGGGATATGTAGCTGGTGTGTTGTGGATATGCAGCTGCTGTGTTGTGATTATTGAGCTGGTGCGTTGTGGATATGAAGCTGGTGCGTTGTGGGTATGAAGCTGCTGTGTTCTGGATATGAATCTGGTGCGTTGTGGTTCTGAATCTGCTGTGTTGTGGATATGAAGCTGGCGTGTTGTGGATATGAAGCTGGTGTCCTATGGATGTGAAGCTGGCGTGTTGAGGATATGAAGCTGGTGTGTTGTGGATATAGAGCTGGTGTGTTGTGGATATAAAGCTGGTGTGTTGTGGATATGAAGCTAGCACGTTGTGGATATGAAGGTAGTATGCTGTAGATATGAAGCTGGCACATTGTGGATATGAAGATGGTGTGTTGTTGTTTTGAAGCTGGTGTGTTGTGGTTATGAAGCTGGCGTGTTGTGGTTCTGGCGCTGGCACGTTGTGGTTGTGAAGCTGGTGTGTTGTGGATATGAAACTGGTGTGTTGTGGTCACAGAGGTGGCACGTTGTGGGTAAGAAGCTGGTGTGTTGTGGATATAGAGCTGGTGTGTTGTGGATATAGAGCTGGTGTGTTGTGGATATAGAGCTGGTGTGTTGTGGATATAGAGCTGGTGTGTTGTGGACATGAAGGTGGCGTGTTGTGGATATGAAGCTGGTGTGCTATGGATATGAAGCTGGCATGTTGAGGATGTGAAGCTGGTGTGTTGTGGTTATGAAGCTGGTGAGTTTTGGGTGTGAAGCTGGTATGTTGTAAATATGAATCTAGCATGTTGTGGATATGAAGCTGGTCTGTTGTGAATATGAAGCTGGTGTGTTGTGGATATAAAGCAGGTGTGTTGAGGATATGAAGCTGGTGTGTTGTGGATATAAAGCTGGTGTGTTGTGGATATAAAGCTGGCGTTTTGTGGATATGCATCTGGTGTGTTGTGGGTGTGGAGCTAGTGCGTTGTGGATATGAAGCTGGTGTGTTGTAGATATGAAGGTACCATGTTGTGGATATGGCGCTGATATGTTGTGAATATGAAGTTGGTGCGTTGTGGATATGAAGCTGGTGGCGTTGTGGTTATGAAGCAGCGTTTTGTGGTTATAGCGCTGGTGTGTTGTGGGCATGAAGCTGGTTGGTTGTGGCTATGAAGCTGGCATGTTGTGGGTATGAAGCTGGCAAGTTGTGGATATGAAGCTGGCAAGTTGTGGTTACAGAGCTGCTGCATTGTGGATATGAAGCTTGTGCGTTGTGGACATGTAGCTGGCGTGTTGTGGATATGAAGCTGGTGTGTTGTGGATATGAAGCTAGTGTGTCGTGAATATGAAGCTGCGTTTTGTGGTTATAGAGCTGGTGTGTTGTGGGTATGAAGCTGGTCGGTTGTGGGTATGAAGTTGGTTTGTTTTGGATATGCAGCTGGTGCATTGTGGACATGACACTGTCGTGTTGTGGATATGAGGCTGGTGTGTTGCGGATATGAAGCTGGCGTGTTGTGGATATGAAGCTGGTGTCCTATGGATGTGAAGCTGGCGTGTTGAGGATATGAAGCTGGTGTGTTGTGGATATAGAGCTGGTGTGTTGTGGATATGAAGCTAGCGTGTTGTGGATATGAAGCAGGTGTCCTATGGATGTGAAGCTGGCGTGTTGAGGATATGAAGCTGGTGTGTTGTGGATATAGAGCTGGTGTGTTGTGGATATAGAGCTGGTGTGTTGTGGATATAAAGCTGGTGTGTTGTGGATATGAATTGGTGTGTTATGGATATGAAGCTGGCGTGTTGTGGATATGAAGCCGGTGTGCTATGGACATGAAGCTGGCGTGTTGAGGATATGAAGTGGATGTGTTGTGGATTTGAAGCTGGTGTGTTGTGGATATGAAGCTGGTGTGTTGTGGATATGAAGCTGGTGTGTTGTGGATATGAAGCTGGCGTGTTGAGGATATGAAGTGGATGTGTTGTGGATTTGAAGCTGGTGTGTTGTGGATATGAAGCCTGTGTGTTGTGGATATGAAGCTGGCGTGTCGTGGTTATGAAGCTGGCGTGTTGTGGATATGAAGCTGGTGTGTTGTGGTTATAGAGCTGGCACGTTGTGGATGTGAAGCTGGTGCGTTGTGGATATGAAGTTGGTGTGTTGTGAATATGAAGCTGGTGTGTTGTGGATATGAAGCTGGTGCGTTGTGGATATGAAGCTGGTGCATTGTGGATATGAAGCTGGTGCGTTGTGGATATGAAGCTGGTGTGTTGTGGATAAGAAGTTGGTGTCTTATGGTTAAACAACTGGTACGTTGTGGTTATCGAAGCTGGTGTGTTATGGATATGAAGCTGGTGTTTTGTGGATATAGAGCTGGTGCATTGTGGATATGAAGCTGTGTTTTGTGGTTATAGAGCTGGTGTGTTGTGGATATGAAGCTGGTGTGTTGTGGATATGAAGCTGGTCGGTTGTGGGTATGAAGCTGGTGTGTTTTGGATATGCAGCTGGTGCATTGTGGACATAACACTGGCATGTTGTGGATATGAGGCGGGTGTGTTGTGGATAAGAAGTTGGTGTCTTATGGTTAAACAACTGGTACGTTGTGGTTATCGAAGCTGGTGTGTTATGGATATGAAGCTGGTGTTTTGTGGATATAGAGCTGGTGCATTGTGGATATGAAGCTGTGTTTTGTGGTTATAGAGCTGGTGTGTTGTGGATATGAAGCTGGTGTGTTGTGGATATGAAGCTGGTCGGTTGTGGGTATGAAGCTGGTGTGTTTTGGATATGCAGCTGGTGCATTGTGGACATAACACTGGCATGTTGTGGATATGAGGCGGGTGTGTTGTGGATATAGATCTGGTGTGTTGTATGTATGAAGCTGGTGTGTTGTGGGTATGAAGCTGGTGTGTTGTGGATATAGAGCTGGTGCGTTGTGTTTATGAAGCTGGCGTGTTGTGGGTATGAAGCTGGTAGGTTGTGGATATGAAGCTGGTGTGTTGTGGATATGAGGCTGGTGTGTTGTGGATATGAGGCTGGTATGTTGTTGATATGAGGCTGGTGTCTTGTGGACATATAGCTAGTGTGTCGTGGATATAGAGCTGCTGTGTTGTGGATATGAAGCAGCGTATTGTTGTTATAAAGCTGGTGTGTTTTGGATATGAAGCTGGCGTGTTGTGACTTTGAAGCTGGCACATTGTGGGTATGAAGCTGGTGTGTTGTGGATATGAAGCTGGTGTGTTGTGGATATGAAGCTGGTGTGTTGGGGATATGTAGCTGGTGTGTTGTGGATATGCAGCTGCTGTGTTGTGATTATTGAGCTGGTGCGTTGTGGATATGAAGCTGGTGCGTTGTGGGTATGAAGCTGCTGTGTTCTGGATATGAATCTGGTGCGTTGTGGTTCTGAATCTGCTGTGTTGTGGATATGAAGCTGGCGTGTTGTGGATATGAAGCTGGTGTCCTATGGATGTGAAGCTGGCGTGTTGAGGATATGAAGCTGGTGTGTTGTGGATATAGAGCTGGTGTGTTGTGGATATAAAGCTGGTGTGTTGTGGATATGAAGGTAGTATGCTGTAGATATGAAGCTGGCACATTGTGGATATGAAGATGGTGTGTTGTTGTTTTGAAGCTGGTGTGTTGTGGTTATGAAGCTGGCGTGTTGTGGTTCTGGCGCTGGCACGTTGTGGTTGTGAAGCTGGTGTGTTGTGGATATGAAACTGGTGTGTTGTGGTCACAGAGGTGGCACGTTGTGGGTAAGAAGCTGGTGTGTTGTGGATATAGAGCTGGTGTGTTGTGGATATAGAGCTGGTGTGTTGTGGATATAGAGCTGGTGTGTTGTGGATATAGAGCTGGTGTGTTGTGGACATGAAGGTGGCGTGTTGTGGATATGAAGCTGGTGTGCTATGGATATGAAGCTGGCATGTTGAGGATGTGAAGCTGGTGTGTTGTGGTTATGAAGCTGGTGAGTTTTGGGTGTGAAGCTGGTATGTTGTAAATATGAATCTAGCATGTTGTGGATATGAAGCTGGTCTGTTGTGAATATGAAGCTGGTGTGTTGTGGATATAAAGCAGGTGTGTTGAGGATATGAAGCTGGTGTGTTGTGGATATAAAGCTGGTGTGTTGTGGATATAAAGCTGGCGTTTTGTGGATATGCATCTGGTGTGTTGTGGGTGTGGAGCTAGTGCGTTGTGGATATGAAGCTGGTGTGTTGTAGATATGAAGGTACCATGTTGTGGATATGGCGCTGATATGTTGTGAATATGAAGTTGGTGCGTTGTGGATATGAAGCTGGTGGCGTTGTGGTTATGAAGCAGCGTTTTGTGGTTATAGCGCTGGTGTGTTGTGGGCATGAAGCTGGTTGGTTGTGGCTATGAAGCTGGCATGTTGTGGGTATGAAGCTGGCAAGTTGTGGATATGAAGCTGGCAAGTTGTGGTTACAGAGCTGCTGCATTGTGGATATGAAGCTTGTGCGTTGTGGACATGTAGCTGGCGTGTTGTGGATATGAAGCTGGTGTGTTGTGGATATGAAGCTAGTGTGTCGTGAATATGAAGCTGCGTTTTGTGGTTATAGAGCTGGTGTGTTGTGGGTATGAAGCTGGTCGGTTGTGGGTATGAAGTTGGTTTGTTTTGGATATGCAGCTGGTGCATTGTGGACATGACACTGTCGTGTTGTGGATATGAGGCTGGTGTGTTGCGGATATGAAGCTGGCGTGTTGTGGATATGAAGCTGGTGTCCTATGGATGTGAAGCTGGCGTGTTGAGGATATGAAGCTGGTGTGTTGTGGATATAGAGCTGGTGTGTTGTGGATATGAAGCTAGCGTGTTGTGGATATGAAGCAGGTGTCCTATGGATGTGAAGCTGGCGTGTTGAGGATATGAAGCTGGTGTGTTGTGGATATAGAGCTGGTGTGTTGTGGATATAGAGCTGGTGTGTTGTGGATATAAAGCTGGTGTGTTGTGGATATGAATTGGTGTGTTATGGATATGAAGCTGGCGTGTTGTGGATATGAAGCCGGTGTGCTATGGACATGAAGCTGGCGTGTTGAGGATATGAAGTGGATGTGTTGTGGATTTGAAGCTGGTGTGTTGTGGATATGAAGCTGGTGTGTTGTGGATATGAAGCTGGTGTGTTGTGGATATGAAGCTGGCGTGTTGAGGATATGAAGTGGATGTGTTGTGGATTTGAAGCTGGTGTGTTGTGGATATGAAGCCTGTGTGTTGTGGATATGAAGCTGGCGTGTCGTGGTTATGAAGCTGGCGTGTTGTGGATATGAAGCTGGTGTGTTGTGGTTATAGAGCTGGCACGTTGTGGATGTGAAGCTGGTGCGTTGTGGATATGAAGTTGGTGTGTTGTGAATATGAAGCTGGTGTGTTGTGGATATGAAGCTGGTGCGTTGTGGATATGAAGCTGGTGCATTGTGGATATGAAGCTGGTGCGTTGTGGATATGAAGCTGGTGTGTTGTGGATAAGAAGTTGGTGTCTTATGGTTAAACAACTGGTACGTTGTGGTTATCGAAGCTGGTGTGTTATGGATATGAAGCTGGTGTTTTGTGGATATAGAGCTGGTGCATTGTGGATATGAAGCTGTGTTTTGTGGTTATAGAGCTGGTGTGTTGTGGATATGAAGCTGGTCGGTTGTGGGTATGAAGCTGGTGTGTTTTGGATATGCAGCTGGTGCATTGTGGACATAACACTGGCATGTTGTGGATATGAGGCGGGTGTGTTGTGGATATAGATCTGGTGTGTTGTATGTATGAAGCTGGTGTGTTGTGGGTATGAAGCTGGTGTGTTGTGGATATAGAGCTGGTGCGTTGTGTTTATGAAGCTGGCGTGTTGTGGGTATGAAGCTGGTAGGTTGTGGATATGAAGCTGGTGTGTTGTGGATATGAGGCTGGTGTGTTGTGGATATGAGGCTGGTATGTTGTTGATATGAGGCTGGTGTCTTGTGGACATATAGCTAGTGTGTCGTGGATATAGAGCTGCTGTGTTGTGGATATGAAGCAGCGTATTGTTGTTATAAAGCTGGTGTGTTTTGGATATGAAGCTGGCGTGTTGTGACTTTGAAGCTGGCACATTGTGGGTATGAAGCTGGTGTGTTGTGGATATGAAGCTGGTGTGTTGTGGATATTAAGCTGGTGTGTTGGGGATATGTAGCTGGTGTGTTGTGGATATGCAGCTGCTGTGTTGTGATTATTGAGCTGGTGCGTTGTGGATATGAAGCTGGTGCGTTGTGGGTATGAAGCTGCTGTGTTCTGGATATGAATCTGGTGCGTTGTGGTTCTGAATCTGCTGTGTTGTGGATATGAAGCTGGTGTTTTGTGAATTTGAAGCTGGTGCGTTGTTGTCATGAATCTGGTGCTTTGTGGATATGAAGTTGGCGTGTTGTGGATATGAAGCTGGCGTGTTGTGGATATGAAGCTGGCGTGTTGTGGATATGAAGCTGGTGTGTTGTGGATATAAAGCTGGTGTGTTGTGGTTATGTTGCTCGCGTGTTGTGGATATGAAGTTGGTGTACTGTGCTTATAGAGCTGGTGTGTTGTGGATATGAAGCTGCCGTGTTGTGTATATGAAACTGGTGTGTTCTGGATATGAATCTGGTGCGTTGTGGATATGAAGCTGGCATGTTGTCGGTATGAAGCTGGCATGTTGTGGGTGTGAAGCTAGTGTGTTGAGGGTATGAAGCTAGTGTGTCATGAATATGAAGCTGCGTTTTGTGGTTATAGAGCTGGTATGTTGTGGGTATGAAGCTGGTCGGTTGTGGGTATGAAGTTGGTGTATTTTGAATCTGCAGCTGGTGCATTGTGGACATGACACTGGCGTGTTGTGGATATAGAGCTGGTGTGTTCTGGGTATGAAGCTGGTCAGTTGTGGGTATGAAGTTGGTGTGTTTATAATATGCAGCTGGTGCATTGTGGACATGACACTGGCACGTTGTGGATATGAGGCTGGTTTGCTATGGATATGAAGCTGGCGTGTTGTGGATATGAAGCTGGTGTGCTATGGATATGAAGCTGGTGTGTTTTGGGTATGAAGCTGGTGTGTTGTGGGTATGAAGCTGGTTTGCTATGGATATGAAGCTGGCGTGTTGTGGATATGAAGCTGGTGTGCTATGGATATGAAGCTGGCATGTTGAGGATATGAAGCTGGTGCGTTTTGGGTATGAAGCTGGTGTGTTGTGGGTATGAAGCTCGTGTGTTGTAGATATGAAGCTGGCGTGTTGTATATATAAAGCTGGTGTGTTGTGGATATGAAGCTGGCGTTTTGTGGGTGTGAAGCTGGTGTGTTGTGGATATAGAGTTGGTGTGTTGTGGATATAAAGCTGGTGTGTTGTGGATATGAAGCTAGCACGATGTGGATATGAAGGTAGTATGTTGTAGATATGAAGCTGGCACATTGTGGATATGAAGATGGTGTGTTGTTGTTTTGAAGCTGGTTTGTTGTGGTTATGAAGCTGGCGTGTTGTGGTTCTGGCGCTGGCACGTTGTGGTTGTGAAGCTGGTGTGTTGTGGATATGAAACTGGTGTGATGTGGTCACAGAGGTGGCACGTTGTGGGTAAGAAGCTGGTGTGTTGTGGATATAGAGCTGGTGTGTTGTGGATATAGAGCTGGTGTGTTGTGGACATGAAGCTAGTGTGTTGTGGATATTAAGCTGGTGTGTTGTGGATATGAAGCTGGTGTGTTGTGGATATGAAGCTGGTGTGTTGTGGTTATGAAGCTGGTGTGTTGTGGATATGAAGCTGGTGTGTTGAGGATATGAAGCTGGTGTGTTGTGGATATGAAGCTGGTGTGTTGTGGATATGAAGCTGGTGTGTTGTGGATATGAAGCTGGTGTGTTGAGGATATGAAGCTGGTGTGTTGTGGATATGAAGCTGGTGTGTTGTGGATATGAAGCTGGTGTGTTGAGGATATGAAGCTGGCGTTTTGTGGATATGCAGCTCATGTGTTGTGGTTATGAAGCTGGTGTGTTATGAATATGAAGTTGGTGTGTTGTGGATATGAAGCAGGTGTGTTGTGGATATGAAGCTGGTGTGTTGTGGATATGAAGTTGGTGTGCTTTCGATATGAAGCTGGCGTGTTGTGGATATGAAGCTGGCGTGTTGAGGATATGAAGCTGGTGAGTTTTGGGTGTGAAGCTGGTATGTTGTAGATATGAAGCTAGCATGTTGTGGATATGAAGCTGGTCTGTTGTGGATATGAAGCTGGCGTGATGTGGATATGAAGCTGGTGTGTTGTAGATATGAAGCTGGCGTTTTGTGGATATGACTCTGGTGTGTTATGGTTATTAAGCTGGTGTGTTGTAGGTGTGAAGCTGGTGTGTTGTAGATATGAAGCTGGTGTGTTGTGGGTGTGAAGCTGATGTGTTGTAGATATGAAGCTGGTGTGTTGTAGATATGAAGCTGGTGTGTTGTGGATATGAAGCTGGTGTGTTGTGGTTATGAAGCTGGCGTGTTTTGGATATGAAGCTGGTGTGTTGTGGATATACAGCTGGTGCATTGTGGACATGACACTGGTGTGTTGTGTTTATGAGGGTGGTGTGTTGTGGATATAGAACTGGTGTGTTGTGGATATGCAGCTGGTGTGTTGTGGGTGTGAAGCTGGTGTGTTGTAGATATGAAACTCGTGTGTTGTGTTTTTGAAACTGGTGTGTTCTGGATATGAATCTGGTGCGTTGTGGTTCTGAATCTGGTGTGTTGTGGATATGAAGCTGGTGCGTTGTGGATATGAAGCTGGTGCGTTGTGGATATGAAGCTGGTGCGTTGTGGATATGAAGCTGGTGTGTTGTATATATAAAGCTGGTGTGTTGTGGATATGAAGCTGGTGTGTTGTGGATATGAAGCTGGTGTGTTGAGGATATGAAGCTGGTGTGTTGTGGATATGAAGCTGGTGTGTTGTGGATATGAAGCTGGTGTGTTGTGGATATGAGGCTGATGTGTTGTGGTAATAGAGCTGGTGTGTTTAAATGAAGCTGGCGTGTTGTGGATATGAAGCTGGTGTGTTTTGCGTGTTAAGCTGGTATGTTGTGGATATGAAGCTGGTATGTTGAGGATATGAAGCTGGTGTGTTGTGGATATGAAGCTGGTGTGTTGTGGATATGAAGCTGGTGTGTTGAGGATATGAAGCTGGTGTGTTGTGGATATGAAGCTGGTGTGTTGTGGATATGAAGCTGGTGTGTTGTGGATATGAAGCTGGCGTTTTGTGGATATGCAGCTCATGTGTTGTGGTTATGAAGCTGGTGTGTTATGAATATGAAGTTGGTGTGTTGTGGATATGAAGCAGGTGTGTTGTGGATATGAAGCTGGTGTGTTGTGGATATGAAGTTGGTGTGCTTTCGATATGAAGCTGGCGTGTTGTGGATATGAAGCTGGCGTGTTGAGGATATGAAGCTGGTGTGTTGTGGATATAGAGCTGGTGTGTTGTGGATATAGAGCTGGTGTGTTGTGGATATAAAGCTGGTGTGTTGTGGATATGAATTGGTGTGTTATGGATATGAAGCTGGCGTGTTGTGGATATGAAGCCGGTGTGCTATGGACATGAAGCTGGCGTGTTGAGGATATGAAGTGGATGTGTTGTGGATTTGAAGCTGGTGTGTTGTGGATATGAAGCTGGTGTGTTGTGGATATGAAGCTGGTGTGTTGTGGATATGAAGCTGGCGTGTTGAGGATATGAAGTGGATGTGTTGTGGATTTGAAGCTGGTGTGTTGTGGATATGAAGCCTGTGTGTTGTGGATATGAAGCTGGCGTGTCGTGGTTATGAAGCTGGCGTGTTGTGGATATGAAGCTGGTGTGTTGTGGTTATAGAGCTGGCACGTTGTGGATGTGAAGCTGGTGCGTTGTGGATATGAAGTTGGTGTGTTGTGAATATGAAGCTGGTGTGTTGTGGATATGAAGCTGGTGCGTTGTGGATATGAAGCTGGTGCATTGTGGATATGAAGCTGGTGCGTTGTGGATATGAAGCTGGTGTGTTGTGGATAAGAAGTTGGTGTCTTATGGTTAAACAACTGGTACGTTGTGGTTATCGAAGCTGGTGTGTTATGGATATGAAGCTGGTGTTTTGTGGATATAGAGCTGGTGCATTGTGGATATGAAGCTGTGTTTTGTGGTTATAGAGCTGGTGTGTTGTGGATATGAAGCTGGTGTGTTGTGGATATGAAGCTGGTCGGTTGTGGGTATGAAGCTGGTGTGTTTTGGATATGCAGCTGGTGCATTGTGGACATAACACTGGCATGTTGTGGATATGAGGCGGGTGTGTTGTGGATAAGAAGTTGGTGTCTTATGGTTAAACAACTGGTACGTTGTGGTTATCGAAGCTGGTGTGTTATGGATATGAAGCTGGTGTTTTGTGGATATAGAGCTGGTGCATTGTGGATATGAAGCTGTGTTTTGTGGTTATAGAGCTGGTGTGTTGTGGATATGAAGCTGGTGTGTTGTGGATATGAAGCTGGTCGGTTGTGGGTATGAAGCTGGTGTGTTTTGGATATGCAGCTGGTGCATTGTGGACATAACACTGGCATGTTGTGGATATGAGGCGGGTGTGTTGTGGATATAGATCTGGTGTGTTGTATGTATGAAGCTGGTGTGTTGTGGGTATGAAGCTGGTGTGTTGTGGATATAGAGCTGGTGCGTTGTGTTTATGAAGCTGGCGTGTTGTGGGTATGAAGCTGGTAGGTTGTGGATATGAAGCTGGTGTGTTGTGGATATGAGGCTGGTGTGTTGTGGATATGAGGCTGGTATGTTGTTGATATGAGGCTGGTGTCTTGTGGACATATAGCTAGTGTGTCGTGGATATAGAGCTGCTGTGTTGTGGATATGAAGCAGCGTATTGTTGTTATAAAGCTGGTGTGTTTTGGATATGAAGCTGGCGTGTTGTGACTTTGAAGCTGGCACATTGTGGGTATGAAGCTGGTGTGTTGTGGATATGAAGCTGGTGTGTTGTGGATATGAAGCTGGTGTGTTGGGGATATGTAGCTGGTGTGTTGTGGATATGCAGCTGCTGTGTTGTGATTATTGAGCTGGTGCGTTGTGGATATGAAGCTGGTGCGTTGTGGGTATGAAGCTGCTGTGTTCTGGATATGAATCTGGTGCGTTGTGGTTCTGAATCTGCTGTGTTGTGGATATGAAGCTGGCGTGTTGTGGATATGAAGCTGGTGTCCTATGGATGTGAAGCTGGCGTGTTGAGGATATGAAGCTGGTGTGTTGTGGATATAGAGCTGGTGTGTTGTGGATATAAAGCTGGTGTGTTGTGGATATGAAGGTAGTATGCTGTAGATATGAAGCTGGCACATTGTGGATATGAAGATGGTGTGTTGTTGTTTTGAAGCTGGTGTGTTGTGGTTATGAAGCTGGCGTGTTGTGGTTCTGGCGCTGGCACGTTGTGGTTGTGAAGCTGGTGTGTTGTGGATATGAAACTGGTGTGTTGTGGTCACAGAGGTGGCACGTTGTGGGTAAGAAGCTGGTGTGTTGTGGATATAGAGCTGGTGTGTTGTGGATATAGAGCTGGTGTGTTGTGGATATAGAGCTGGTGTGTTGTGGATATAGAGCTGGTGTGTTGTGGACATGAAGGTGGCGTGTTGTGGATATGAAGCTGGTGTGCTATGGATATGAAGCTGGCATGTTGAGGATGTGAAGCTGGTGTGTTGTGGTTATGAAGCTGGTGAGTTTTGGGTGTGAAGCTGGTATGTTGTAAATATGAATCTAGCATGTTGTGGATATGAAGCTGGTCTGTTGTGAATATGAAGCTGGTGTGTTGTGGATATAAAGCAGGTGTGTTGAGGATATGAAGCTGGTGTGTTGTGGATATAAAGCTGGTGTGTTGTGGATATAAAGCTGGCGTTTTGTGGATATGCATCTGGTGTGTTGTGGGTGTGGAGCTAGTGCGTTGTGGATATGAAGCTGGTGTGTTGTAGATATGAAGGTACCATGTTGTGGATATGGCGCTGATATGTTGTGAATATGAAGTTGGTGCGTTGTGGATATGAAGCTGGTGGCGTTGTGGTTATGAAGCAGCGTTTTGTGGTTATAGCGCTGGTGTGTTGTGGGCATGAAGCTGGTTGGTTGTGGCTATGAAGCTGGCATGTTGTGGGTATGAAGCTGGCAAGTTGTGGATATGAAGCTGGCAAGTTGTGGTTACAGAGCTGCTGCATTGTGGATATGAAGCTTGTGCGTTGTGGACATGTAGCTGGCGTGTTGTGGATATGAAGCTGGTGTGTTGTGGATATGAAGCTAGTGTGTCGTGAATATGAAGCTGCGTTTTGTGGTTATAGAGCTGGTGTGTTGTGGGTATGAAGCTGGTCGGTTGTGGGTATGAAGTTGGTTTGTTTTGGATATGCAGCTGGTGCATTGTGGACATGACACTGTCGTGTTGTGGATATGAGGCTGGTGTGTTGCGGATATGAAGCTGGCGTGTTGTGGATATGAAGCTGGTGTCCTATGGATGTGAAGCTGGCGTGTTGAGGATATGAAGCTGGTGTGTTGTGGATATAGAGCTGGTGTGTTGTGGATATGAAGCTAGCGTGTTGTGGATATGAAGCAGGTGTCCTATGGATGTGAAGCTGGCGTGTTGAGGATATGAAGCTGGTGTGTTGTGGATATAGAGCTGGTGTGTTGTGGATATAGAGCTGGTGTGTTGTGGATATAAAGCTGGTGTGTTGTGGATATGAATTGGTGTGTTATGGATATGAAGCTGGCGTGTTGTGGATATGAAGCCGGTGTGCTATGGACATGAAGCTGGCGTGTTGAGGATATGAAGTGGATGTGTTGTGGATTTGAAGCTGGTGTGTTGTGGATATGAAGCTGGTGTGTTGTGGATATGAAGCTGGTGTGTTGTGGATATGAAGCTGGCGTGTTGAGGATATGAAGTGGATGTGTTGTGGATTTGAAGCTGGTGTGTTGTGGATATGAAGCCTGTGTGTTGTGGATATGAAGCTGGCGTGTCGTGGTTATGAAGCTGGCGTGTTGTGGATATGAAGCTGGTGTGTTGTGGTTATAGAGCTGGCACGTTGTGGATGTGAAGCTGGTGCGTTGTGGATATGAAGTTGGTGTGTTGTGAATATGAAGCTGGTGTGTTGTGGATATGAAGCTGGTGCGTTGTGGATATGAAGCTGGTGCATTGTGGATATGAAGCTGGTGCGTTGTGGATATGAAGCTGGTGTGTTGTGGATAAGAAGTTGGTGTCTTATGGTTAAACAACTGGTACGTTGTGGTTATCGAAGCTGGTGTGTTATGGATATGAAGCTGGTGTTTTGTGGATATAGAGCTGGTGCATTGTGGATATGAAGCTGTGTTTTGTGGTTATAGAGCTGGTGTGTTGTGGATATGAAGCTGGTCGGTTGTGGGTATGAAGCTGGTGTGTTTTGGATATGCAGCTGGTGCATTGTGGACATAACACTGGCATGTTGTGGATATGAGGCGGGTGTGTTGTGGATATAGATCTGGTGTGTTGTATGTATGAAGCTGGTGTGTTGTGGGTATGAAGCTGGTGTGTTGTGGATATAGAGCTGGTGCGTTGTGTTTATGAAGCTGGCGTGTTGTGGGTATGAAGCTGGTAGGTTGTGGATATGAAGCTGGTGTGTTGTGGATATGAGGCTGGTGTGTTGTGGATATGAGGCTGGTATGTTGTTGATATGAGGCTGGTGTCTTGTGGACATATAGCTAGTGTGTCGTGGATATAGAGCTGCTGTGTTGTGGATATGAAGCAGCGTATTGTTGTTATAAAGCTGGTGTGTTTTGGATATGAAGCTGGCGTGTTGTGACTTTGAAGCTGGCACATTGTGGGTATGAAGCTGGTGTGTTGTGGATATGAAGCTGGTGTGTTGTGGATATTAAGCTGGTGTGTTGGGGATATGTAGCTGGTGTGTTGTGGATATGCAGCTGCTGTGTTGTGATTATTGAGCTGGTGCGTTGTGGATATGAAGCTGGTGCGTTGTGGGTATGAAGCTGCTGTGTTCTGGATATGAATCTGGTGCGTTGTGGTTCTGAATCTGCTGTGTTGTGGATATGAAGCTGGTGTTTTGTGAATTTGAAGCTGGTGCGTTGTTGTCATGAATCTGGTGCTTTGTGGATATGAAGTTGGCGTGTTGTGGATATGAAGCTGGCGTGTTGTGGATATGAAGCTGGCGTGTTGTGGATATGAAGCTGGTGTGTTGTGGATATAAAGCTGGTGTGTTGTGGTTATGTTGCTCGCGTGTTGTGGATATGAAGTTGGTGTACTGTGCTTATAGAGCTGGTGTGTTGTGGATATGAAGCTGCCGTGTTGTGTATATGAAACTGGTGTGTTCTGGATATGAATCTGGTGCGTTGTGGATATGAAGCTGGCATGTTGTCGGTATGAAGCTGGCATGTTGTGGGTGTGAAGCTAGTGTGTTGAGGGTATGAAGCTAGTGTGTCATGAATATGAAGCTGCGTTTTGTGGTTATAGAGCTGGTATGTTGTGGGTATGAAGCTGGTCGGTTGTGGGTATGAAGTTGGTGTATTTTGAATCTGCAGCTGGTGCATTGTGGACATGACACTGGCGTGTTGTGGATATAGAGCTGGTGTGTTCTGGGTATGAAGCTGGTCAGTTGTGGGTATGAAGTTGGTGTGTTTATAATATGCAGCTGGTGCATTGTGGACATGACACTGGCACGTTGTGGATATGAGGCTGGTTTGCTATGGATATGAAGCTGGCGTGTTGTGGATATGAAGCTGGTGTGCTATGGATATGAAGCTGGTGTGTTTTGGGTATGAAGCTGGTGTGTTGTGGGTATGAAGCTGGTTTGCTATGGATATGAAGCTGGCGTGTTGTGGATATGAAGCTGGTGTGCTATGGATATGAAGCTGGCATGTTGAGGATATGAAGCTGGTGCGTTTTGGGTATGAAGCTGGTGTGTTGTGGGTATGAAGCTCGTGTGTTGTAGATATGAAGCTGGCGTGTTGTATATATAAAGCTGGTGTGTTGTGGATATGAAGCTGGCGTTTTGTGGGTGTGAAGCTGGTGTGTTGTGGATATAGAGTTGGTGTGTTGTGGATATAAAGCTGGTGTGTTGTGGATATGAAGCTAGCACGATGTGGATATGAAGGTAGTATGTTGTAGATATGAAGCTGGCACATTGTGGATATGAAGATGGTGTGTTGTTGTTTTGAAGCTGGTTTGTTGTGGTTATGAAGCTGGCGTGTTGTGGTTCTGGCGCTGGCACGTTGTGGTTGTGAAGCTGGTGTGTTGTGGATATGAAACTGGTGTGATGTGGTCACAGAGGTGGCACGTTGTGGGTAAGAAGCTGGTGTGTTGTGGATATAGAGCTGGTGTGTTGTGGATATAGAGCTGGTGTGTTGTGGACATGAAGCTAGTGTGTTGTGGATATTAAGCTGGTGTGTTGTGGATATGAAGCTGGTGTGTTGTGGATATGAAGCTGGTGTGTTGTGGTTATGAAGCTGGTGTGTTGTGGATATGAAGCTGGTGTGTTGAGGATATGAAGCTGGTGTGTTGTGGATATGAAGCTGGTGTGTTGTGGATATGAAGCTGGTGTGTTGTGGATATGAAGCTGGTGTGTTGAGGATATGAAGCTGGTGTGTTGTGGATATGAAGCTGGTGTGTTGTGGATATGAAGCTGGTGTGTTGAGGATATGAAGCTGGCGTTTTGTGGATATGCAGCTCATGTGTTGTGGTTATGAAGCTGGTGTGTTATGAATATGAAGTTGGTGTGTTGTGGATATGAAGCAGGTGTGTTGTGGATATGAAGCTGGTGTGTTGTGGATATGAAGTTGGTGTGCTTTCGATATGAAGCTGGCGTGTTGTGGATATGAAGCTGGCGTGTTGAGGATATGAAGCTGGTGAGTTTTGGGTGTGAAGCTGGTATGTTGTAGATATGAAGCTAGCATGTTGTGGATATGAAGCTGGTCTGTTGTGGATATGAAGCTGGCGTGATGTGGATATGAAGCTGGTGTGTTGTAGATATGAAGCTGGCGTTTTGTGGATATGACTCTGGTGTGTTATGGTTATTAAGCTGGTGTGTTGTAGGTGTGAAGCTGGTGTGTTGTAGATATGAAGCTGGTGTGTTGTGGGTGTGAAGCTGATGTGTTGTAGATATGAAGCTGGTGTGTTGTAGATATGAAGCTGGTGTGTTGTGGATATGAAGCTGGTGTGTTGTGGTTATGAAGCTGGCGTGTTTTGGATATGAAGCTGGTGTGTTGTGGATATACAGCTGGTGCATTGTGGACATGACACTGGTGTGTTGTGTTTATGAGGGTGGTGTGTTGTGGATATAGAACTGGTGTGTTGTGGATATGCAGCTGGTGTGTTGTGGGTGTGAAGCTGGTGTGTTGTAGATATGAAACTCGTGTGTTGTGTTTTTGAAACTGGTGTGTTCTGGATATGAATCTGGTGCGTTGTGGTTCTGAATCTGGTGTGTTGTGGATATGAAGCTGGTGCGTTGTGGATATGAAGCTGGTGCGTTGTGGATATGAAGCTGGTGCGTTGTGGATATGAAGCTGGTGTGTTGTATATATAAAGCTGGTGTGTTGTGGATATGAAGCTGGTGTGTTGTGGATATGAAGCTGGTGTGTTGAGGATATGAAGCTGGTGTGTTGTGGATATGAAGCTGGTGTGTTGTGGATATGAAGCTGGTGTGTTGTGGATATGAGGCTGATGTGTTGTGGTAATAGAGCTGGTGTGTTTAAATGAAGCTGGCGTGTTGTGGATATGAAGCTGGTGTGTTTTGCGTGTTAAGCTGGTATGTTGTGGATATGAAGCTGGTATGTTGAGGATATGAAGCTGGTGTGTTGTGGATATGAAGCTGGTGTGTTGTGGATATGAAGCTGGTGTGTTGAGGATATGAAGCTGGTGTGTTGTGGATATGAAGCTGGTGTGTTGTGGATATGAAGCTGGTGTGTTGTGGATATGAAGCTGGCGTTTTGTGGATATGCAGCTCATGTGTTGTGGTTATGAAGCTGGTGTGTTATGAATATGAAGTTGGTGTGTTGTGGATATGAAGCAGGTGTGTTGTGGATATGAAGCTGGTGTGTTGTGGATATGAAGTTGGTGTGCTTTCGATATGAAGCTGGCGTGTTGTGGATATGAAGCTGGCGTGTTGAGGATATGAAGCTGGTGAGTTTTGGGTGTGAAGCTGGTATGTTGTAGATATGAAGCTAGCATGTTGTGGATATGAAGCTGGTCTGTTGTGGATATGAAGCTGGCGTGATGTGGATATGAAGCTGGTGTGTTGTAGATATGAAGCTGGCATTTTGTGGATATGACTCTGGTGTGTTATGGTTATTAAGCTGGTGTGTTGTAGGTGTGAAGCTGGTGTGTTGTAGATATGAAGCTGGTGTGTTGTGGGTGTGAAGCTGATGTGTTGTAGATATGAAGCTGGTGTGTTGTAGATATGAAGCTGGTGTGTTGTGGATATGAAGCTGGTGTATTGTGGTTATGAAGCTGGCGTGTTTTGGATATGAAGCTGGTGTGTTGTGGATATACAGCTGGTGCATTGTGGACATGACACTGGTGTGTTGTGTTTATGAGGGTGGTGTGTTGTGGATATAGAACTGGTGTGTTGTGGATATGCAGCTGGTGTGTTGTGGGTGTGAAGCTGGTGTGTTGTAGATATGAAACTCGTGTGTTGTGTTTTTGAAACTGGTGTGTTCTGGATATGAATCTGGTGTGTTGTGGATATGAAGCTGGTGCGTTGTGGATATGAAGCTGGTGCGTTGTGGATATGAAGCTGGTGTGTTGTATATATAAAGCTGGTGTGTTGTGGATATGAAGCTGGCGTTTTGTGGGTGTGAAGCTGGTGTGTTGTAGATATGAAGCTACCATGTTGTGGATGTGAAGCTGGTGTGTTGTGAATATGAAGTTGGTGTGTTGTGGGTATGAAGCTGGTGTGTTGTAGGTGTGAAGCTGGTGTGTTGTAGATATGAAGCTAGCATGTTGTGGATATGAAGCTGGTGTGTTGTGGATATGACGCTGATGTGTTGTGGATATGAAGCTGGTACATTATGGATATCAGGCTGGTGTGTTTTGCATATGAAACTGGTGCGTTGTGATTATGAATCTAGTGCGTTGTGGTTATGAAGCAGCGTTTTGTGGTTTTCGAGCTGGTGGGTTGTGGGTATAAAGCTGGCATGTTGTGGATATGAAGCTGGCATGTTGTGGTTATAGAGCTGCTGCATTGTGGATATGAAGCTTGTGCGTTGTGGACATGTAGCTGGTGTGTTGTGGATATGAAGCTGGTGTGTTGTGGATATGAGGCTGGCATGTTGTGGGTATGAAGCTAGTCTGTTGTGGATATGAAGCTAGTGTGTCGTGAATATGAAGCTGCGTTTTGTGGTTATAGAGCTGGTATGTTGTGGGTATGAAGCTGGTCGGTTGTGGGTATGAAGTTGGTGTGTTTTGAATCTGCAGCTGGTGCATTGTGGACATGACACTGGCGTGTTGTGGATATGAAGCTGGTGTATTGTGAATATAGAACTGGTGCGTTGTGGTTATAGAGCTGGTGTGTTGTGGATATGAAGCTGGTGTGTTGTGAATATAGAACTGGTGCGTTGTGGTTATAGAGCTGGTGTGTTGTGGATATGAAGCTGGTGTGTTGTGAATATAGAACTGGCGCGTTGTGGTTATAGAGCTGGTGTGTTGTGGATATGAAGCTGGCATTTTGTGGATATAGAGCTGGTGTGTTGTGGATATGTAGCTGGTATGTTGTGGATATGAAGCTGGTGTGTTGTGGATATGAAGCTGGTGTGTTGTGGATATGAAGCTGCCGTGTTGTGGATATGAAGCTGGCGTGTTGTGGATATGAAGTTGGTGTGCTTTCGATATGAAGCTGGCGTGTTGTGGATATGAAGCTGGCGTGTTGAGGATATGAAGCTGGTGAGTTTTGGGTGTGAAGCTGGTATGTTGTAGATATGAAGCTAGTATGTTGTGGATATGAATCTGGTCTGTTGTGACTATGAAGCTGGGTGTTGTGGATATGAAGCTGGCGTGATGTGGATATGAAGCTGGTGTGTTGTAGATATGAAGCTAGCATGTTGTAGATATGAATCTGGTTTATTGCGAATATGAAGTTGGTGTGTTGTGGATATGAAGCTGGTGTGTTGTGGATATGAAGCTGGTGTGTTGTGGATATGTAGCTGCCGTATTGAGGATATGAAGGTGGTGTGTTGTGAATATGAAGGTGGTGTGTTGTGGATATGAAGCTGGTGTGTTGTTGTTATGAAGCTAGTATATCGTGAATATGAAGCTGCGTTTTGTGGTGATAGAGCTGGTGTGATGTGGGTATGAAGCTGGTCGGTTGTGGGTATGAAGTTGGTGTCTTTTGGATATGTAGCTGGTACATTGTGGACATGGCACTGTCGTGTTGTGGATATGAGGCTGGTGTGTTGTGGATATAGAGCTGGTGCGTTGTGGACATGAAGCTGGCACGTTGTGGATATGAAGCTGGTGTGTTGTGGATATGAAGCTGTTGTATTATGGATATGAAGCTGGCGTGTTGTGGATATGAAGCTGGTGTGTTGTGGATATAGAGCTGGTGTGTTGTGGATGTGAAGCTAGCGTGTTGTGGATATGAAGCTAGCACATTGTGGATATGAACGTGGTATGTTGTAGATATGAAGCTGGCACGTTGTGGATATGAAGCTGGTGTGTTGTTGTTTTGAAGCTGGTGTGTTGTGGTTATGAAGCTGGCGTGTTGTGGTTTCTGGCACTGGCACGTTGTGGCTGTGAAGCTGGTGTGTTGTGGATATGAAACTGGTGTGTTGTAGTCACAGAGGTGGCACGTTGTGGGTAAGAAGCTGGTGTGTTGTGGATATAGAGCTGGTGTGTTGTGGATATAGAGCTGGTGAGTTGTGGATATGAAGCTGGCGTGTTGTGGATATGAAGCTGGCGTGTTGTGGTTTTCGAGCTGGTGTGTTGAGGGTATGAAGCTGGTCGGTTGTGGGTATGAAGTTGGTGTGTTTTGAATATGCAGCTGGTGCATTGTGGACATGACACTGGCGTGTTGTGGATATGAGGCTGGTATGTTGTGGAGATAGAGCTGGTATATTGTGGACATGAAGCTGGCACGTTGTGGATATGAAGCTGGTGTGTTGTGGATATGAAGCTGGTGTGTTGTGGATATGAAGCTGGTGTGTTGTGAATATAAAGCTGGCACGTTGTGCATATGAAGCTGGCGTGTTGTAGATATGAAGCTGGTGTGTTGCGGATATGAAGCTGGCACGTTGTGGATATGAAGCTGGTATGTTGTGGATATGAAGCTGGTATGTTGTGTATATGAACCAGGAACGTTGTGGATATGAAGCCGGTGTGTTGTTGTTTTGAAGCTGGTGTGTTGTGGTTATGAAGCTGGCGTGTTGTGGTTATTAATCTGGTGTCTTGTGGTTACTGAGCTAGTGTGAAGCTGGTGTGTTGTGGACGTGGAGCTGGCACGTTGTGGATATGAAGCTGGTGTGCTATAGATATGAAGCTGGTGTGTTGTGGATATGAAGCTGGTATGTTGTGGATATGAAGCTGGCACGTTGTGGATATGAAGGTGGTGTGCTATAGATATGAAGTTGGTGTGTTGTGGATATATAGCCGGCGTATTGTGGATATCAAGCTGGTGTGTTGTGGATATGAAGCTGGTATGTTGTGGATATGAAGCTGGCGTGTTGTGGATATGAAGCTGGTGTGTTGTGGATATGAAGCTGGTGTGTTGTGGATATGAAGCTGGCACGTTGTGGATATGAAGCTTGTGTGTTGTGGATATGAAGCTGGTGTGTTATGGATATGAAGCTGGCGTGTTGTGGATATGAAGCTGGCACGTTGTGCATATGAAGCTGGCGTGTTGCGGATATGAAGCTGGCGTGTTCTGGATATGAAGCTGGCACGTTGTGGATATGAAGCTTGTATGTTGTGGATATGAAGCTGGCGTGTTGTGGACATGAAGCTGGCGTGTTGTAGATATGAAGTTGGTTTGCTATGGATATGAAGCTAGCGTGTTCTGGATATGAAGCTGGCACGTTGTGGATATGAAGCTGGTGTGTTGTGGATATGAAGCTGGCATGTTGAGGATGTGAAGCTGGTGTGTTGTGGTTATGAAGCTGGTGTGTTTTGGGTGTGAAGCTGGTGTGTTGTGGTTATTAAGCTGGTGTGTTGTGGGTGTGAAGCTGGTGTGTTGTAGATATGAAGCTAGCATGTTGTGGATATGAAGCTGGTGTGTTATGAATATGAAGTTGGTGTGTTGTGGATATGAAGCTGGCATGTTGTGGTTTCAAGCTGGTGTGCTGTGGATATGAGGCTGGTTTGTTAGGGATATGAAGCTGGCATGTTGCGGATATGAAGCTGGCATGTTGTGGATATGAAGTTGGTGTGCTTTGGATATGAAGCTGGCGTGTTGTGGATTTGAAGCTGGTGTGTTGTGGTTATGAAGCTGGTGAGGTTTGGGTGTGAAGCTGGTGTGTTGTAAATATGAATCTAGCATGTTGTGGATATGATGCTGGTGTGTTGTGGATATAAAGCTGGTGTGTTGTGGATATAAAGCTGGCGTTTTGTGGATATGCATCTGGTGTGTTGTGGGTGTGGAGCTAGTGCGTTGTGGATATGAAGCTGGTGTGTTGTAGATATGAAGCTACCATGTTGTGGATATGGCGCTGATATGTTGTGAATATGAAGTTGGTGCGTTGTGGATATGAAGCTGGTGGCGTTGTGGTTATGAAGCAGCATTTTGTGGTTATAGCGCTGGTGTGTTGTGGGCATGAAGCTGGTTGGTTGTGGCTATGAAGCTGGCATGTTGTGGGTATGAAGCTGGCATGTTGTGGATATGAAGCTGGCAAGTTGTGGTTATAGAGCTGCTGCATTGTGGATATGAAGCTTGTGCGTTGTGGACATGTAGCTGGCGTGTTGTGGATATGAAGCTGGTGTGTTGTGGATATGAAGCTAGTGTGTCGTGAATATGAAGCTGCGTTTTGTGGTTATAGAGCTGGTGTGTTGTGGGTATGAAGCTGGTCGGTTGTGGGTATGAAGTTGGTTTGTTTTGGATATGCAGCTGGTGCATTGTGGACATGACACTGTCGTGTTGTGGATATGAGGCTGGTGTGTTGTGGATATAGAACTGGTGTGTTATGGATATGAAGCTGGCGTGTTGTGGATATGAAGCTGGTGTCCTATGGATGTGAAGCTGGCGTGTTGAGGATATGAAGCTGGTGTGTTGTGGATATAAAGCTGGTGTGTTGTGGATATGATGCTAGCACGTTGTGGATATGAAGGTAGTATGTTGTAGATATGAAGCTGGCACATTGTGGATATGAAGATGGTGTGTTGTTGTTTTGAAGCTGGTGTGTTGTGGTTATGAAGCTGGCGTGTTGTGGTTCTGGCGCTGGCACGTTGTGGTTGTGAAGCTGGTGAGTTGTGGATATGAAACTGGTGTGATGTGGTCACAGAGGTGGCACGTTGTGGGTAAGAAGCTGGTGTGTTGTGGATATAGAGCTGGTGTGTTGTGGATATTGAGCTGGCCAGTTGTGGATATACAGCTCATGTGTTGTGGTTATGAAGCTGGTGTGTTATGAATATGAAGTTGGTGTGTTGTGGATATGAAGCTGGTGTGTTGTGGATATGAAGCTGGTGTGTTGTGGATATGAAGCTGGTGTGTTGTGGATATGAAGCTGGTGTGTTGAGGATATGAAGCTGGTGTGTTGTGGATATGAAGCTGGCGTTTTGTGGATATGCAGCTCATGTGTTGTGGTTATGAAGCTGGTGTGTTATGAATATGAAGTTGGTGTGTTGTGGATATGAAGCAGGTGTGTTGTGGATATGAAGCAGGTGTGTTGTGGATATGAAGCTGGTGTGTTGTGGATATGAAGCTGGTGTGCTTTCGATATGAAGCTGGCGTGTTGTGGATATGAAGCTGGCGTGTTGAGGATATGAAGCTGGTGAGCTTTGGGTGTGAAGCTGGTATGTTGTAGATATGAAGCTAGCATGTTGTGGATATGAAGCTGGTCTGTTGTGGATATGAAGCTGGCGTGTTGTGGATATGAAGCTGGCGTGTTGTGGATATGAAGCTGGTGTGTTGTGGATATGAAGCTGGTGTGTTGTGGATATGAAGCTGGTCTGTTGTGGATATGAAGCTGGCGTGATGTGGATATGAAGCTGGTGTGTTGTAGATATGAAGCTGGCGTTTTGTGGATATGACTCTGGTGTGTTATGGTTATTAAGCTGGTGTGTTGTAGGTGTGAAGCTGGTGTGTTGTAGATATGAATCTGGTGTGTTGTGGGTGTGAAGCTGATGTGTTGTAGATATGAAGCTGGTGTGTTGTGGATATGAAGGTGGTGTGTTGTGGGTATGAAGCTGGTGTGTTGTGGTTATGAAGCTGGCGTGTTTTGGATATGAAGCTGGTGTGTTGTGAATATACAGCTGGTGCATTGTGGACATGACACTGGTGTGTTGTGGATATGAGGGTGGTGTGTTGTGGATATAGAACTGGTGTGTTGTGGTTATGCAGCTGGTGTGTTGTGGGTGTGAAGCTGGTGTGTTGTCGATATGAAACTCGTGTGTTGTGTTTTTGAAACTGGTGTGTTCTGGATATGAATCTGGTGCGTTGTGGTTCTGAATCTGGTGTGTTGTGGATATGAAGCTGGTGTATTGCGGATATGAAGTTGGTGCGTTGTGGATATGAAGGTGGTGCGTTGTGGATATGAAGCTGGTGTGTTGTATATATAAAGCTGGTGTGTTGTGGATATGAAGCTGGCGTTTTGTGGGTGTGAAGCTGGTGTGTTGTAGATATGAAGCTGGTGTGTTGTAGATATGAAGCTACCATGTTGTGGATGTGAAGCTGGTGTGTTGTGAATATGAAGTTGGTGTGTTGTGGGTATGAAGCTGGTGTGTTGTAGGTGTGAAGCTGGTGTGTTGTAGATATGAAGCTAGCATGTTGTGGATACGAAGCTGGTGTGTTGTGGATATGACGCTGATGTGTTGTCGATATGAAGCTGGTACATTATGGATATGAGGCTGGTGTGTTTTGCATATGAAACTGGTGCGTTGTGATTATGAATCTAGTGCGTTGTGGATATGAAGCTAGTGCGTTGTGGTTATGAAGCAGCGTTTTGTGGTTTTCGAGCTGGTGGGTTGTGGGTATAAAGCTGGCATGTTGTGGATATGAAGCTGGCATGTTGTAGTTATAGAGCTGCTGCATTGTGGATATGAAGCTTGTGCGTTGTGGATATGAGGCTGGCGTGTTGTGGATATGAAGCTGGTGTGTTGTGGATATGAGGCTGGCATGTTGTGGGTATGAAGCTAGTCTGTTGAGGGTATGAAGCTAGTGTGTCATGAATATGAAGCTGCGTTTTGTGGTTATAGAGCTGGTATGTTGTGGGTATGAAGCTGGTCGGTTGTGGGTATGAAGTTGGTGTGTTTTGAATCTGCAGCTGGTGCATTGTGGACATGACACTGGCGTGTTGAGGATATGAAGCTGGTGTGTTGTGGATATGAAGCTGGTGTGTTGTGGATATAGAGCTGGTGTGTTGTGGATGTGAAGCTGATGTGTTGTGGATATAGAGCTGGTGTGTTATGGATGTGAAGCTGGTGTGTTGTGGATATGAAGCTGGTGTGTTGTGGATATAGAGCTGGTGTGTTGTGGATGTGAAGCTGGCGTGTTGTGGATATAGAGCTGGTGTGGTATGGATGTGAAGCTGGTGTGTTGTGGATATGAATCTAGTGCGTTGTGGATATGAAGCTGGTGCGTTGTGGTTATGAAGCAGCGTTTTGTGGTTTTAGAGCTGGTGGGTTGTGGGTATGAAGCTGGCATGTTGTCGATATGAAGCTGGCATGTTGTGGGTATGAAGCCAGTGTGTTGAGGGTATGAAGCTAGTGTGTCATGAATATGAAGCTGCGTTTTGTGGTTATAGAGCTGGTATGTTGTGGGTATGAAGCTGGTCGGTTGTGGGTATGAAGTTGGTGTGTTTTGAATCTGCAGCTGGTGCATTGTGGACATGACACTGGCGTGTTGTGGATATGAGGCTGGTGTGTTGTGGATATAGAACTGGTGTGTTCTGGGTATGAAGCTGGTCAGTTGTGGGTATGAAGTTGGTGTGTTTATAATATGCAGCTGGTGCATTGTGGACATGACACTGGCACGTTGTGGATATGAGGCTGGTGTGTTGTGGACATGAAGCTGGCGTGTTGTAGATATGAAGGTGGTGTGTTGTGGATATGATGAAGCTGGTCGGTTGTGGGTATGAAGTTGGTGTGTTTTGGATATGCAGCTGGTACATTGTGGACATGGCACTGTCGTGTTGTGGATATGAGGCTGGTGTGTTGTGGATATAGAGCTGGTGCGTTGTGGACATGAAGCTGGCACGTTGTGGATATGAAGCTGGTGTGTTGTGGATATGAAGCTGGTGTATTATGGATATGAAGCTGGCATGTTGTGGATATGAAGCTGGTGTGTTGTGGATATAGAGCTGGTGTGTTGTGGATATGAAGCTAGCGTGTTGTGGATATGAAGCTAGCACATTGTGGATATGAACGTGGTATGTTGTAGATATGAAGCTGGTGTGTTGTGGTTATGAAGCTGGCGTGTTGTGGTTTCTGGCACTGGCACGTTGTGGCTGTGAAGCTGGTGTGTTGTGGATATGAAACTGGTGTGTTGTAGTCACAGAGGTGGCACGTTGTGGGTAAGAAGCTGGTGTGTTGTGGATATAAAGCTGGTGTGTTGTGGATATGGAGCTGGTGTGTTGTGGACATGTAGCTGGTGTGTTTTGGATATGAAGCTGGCGTGTTGTGGTTTTCGAGCTGGTGTGTTGAGGGTATGAAGCTGGTCGGTTGTGGGTATGAAGTTGGTGTGTTTTGAATATGCAGCTGGTGCATTGTGGACATGACACTGGCGTGTTGTGGATATGAGGCTGGTGTGTTGTGGAGATAGAGCTGGTGTATTGTGGACATGAAGCTGGCACGTTGTGGATATGAAGCTGGTGGGTTGTGGATATGAAGCTGGTGTGTTGTGAATATAAAGCTGGCACGTTGTGCATATGAAGCTGGCGTGTTGCGCACATGAAGCTGGTGTGTTGTGGATATGAAGCTGGTGTGTTGCGGATATGAAGCTGGCACGTTGTGGATATGAAGCTGGCACGTTGCGGATATGAGGCTGGTGTGTTGTGGATATGAGGCTGGTGTGTTGTGGATATGAGGCTGTTGTCTTTTGGTTATAGAGCTGGTGTGTTGTTTAAATGAAGCTGGTGTGTTGTGGAAATGAAGCTGGCGCGTTGTGGATATGAAGCTGGTGTTCTATGGATATGAAAGTGGTGTGTGGATATGAAGCTGATATGTTGTGGATATGAAGCTGGCACGTTGTGGATATGAAGCTGGTGTGTTGTGGATATGAAGCTGGTGTGTTGTGGATAAGAAGCTGCCACGTTGTGGATATGAAGCTGGTATGTTGTGGTATGAAGCTGGCACGTTGTGAATATGAAGCTGGTATGTTGTGGACGTGGAGCTGGCACGTTGTGGATATGAAGCTGGTGTGTTGTGATTTTGAAGCTGGTGTGTTGTGGTTATGAAAGTGGTGTATGGATATGAAGCTGGTATGTTGTGGATATGAAGCTGGTACGTTGTGGATATGAAGCTGGCACGTTGTGGATATGAAGCTGGTGTGTTGTGATTTTGAAGCTGGTGTGTTGTGGATGTGAAGCTGGTGTGTTGTGCATATGAAGCTGGCACGTTGTGCATATGAAGCTGGCGTGTTGCGGATATGAAGCTGGTGTGTCGTGTATATGAACCAGGCACGTTGTGGTTATGAAGCTGGTATGTTGTGTATATGAACCAAGCACGTTGTGGATATGAAGCTGGTGTGTTGTGGTTATGAAGCTGGCACGTTGTGGATATGAAGCTGGCACGTTGTGGATATGATGCTGGTGTGTTGTGGATATAAAGCTGGTGTGTTGTGGATATAAAGCTGGCGTTTTGTGGATATGCATCTGGTGTGTTGTGGGTGTGGAGCTAGTGCGTTGTGGATATGAAGCTGGTGTGTTGTAGATATGAAGCTACCATGTTGTGGATATGGCGCTGATATGTTGTGAATATGAAGTTGGTGCGTTGTGGATATGAAGCTGGTGGCGTTGTGGTTATGAAGCTTGTATGTTGTGGATATGAAGCTGGCGTGTTGTGGACATGAAGCTGGCGTGTTGTAGATATGAAGTTGGTTTGCTATGGATATGAAGCTAGCGTGTTCTGGATATGAAGCTGGCACGTTGTGGATATGAAGCTGGTGTGTTGTGGATATGAAGCTGGCATGTTGAGGATGTGAAGCTGGTGTGTTGTGGTTATGAAGCTGGTGTGTTTTGGGTGTGAAGCTGGTGTGTTGTGGTTATTAAGCTGGTGTGTTGTGGGTGTGAAGCTGGTGTGTTGTAGATATGAAGCTAGCATGTTGTGGATATGAAGCTGGTGTGTTATGAATATGAAGTTGGTGTGTTGTGGATATGAAGCTGGCATGTTGTGGTTTCAAGCTGGTGTGCTGTGGATATGAGGCTGGTTTGTTAGGGATATGAAGCTGGCATGTTGCGGATATGAAGCTGGCATGTTGTGGATATGAAGTTGGTGTGCTTTGGATATGAAGCTGGCGTGTTGTGGATTTGAAGCTGGTGTGTTGTGGTTATGAAGCTGGTGAGGTTTGGGTGTGAAGCTGGTGTGTTGTAAATATGAATCTAGCATGTTGTGGATATGATGCTGGTGTGTTGTGGATATAAAGCTGGTGTGTTGTGGATATAAAGCTGGCGTTTTGTGGATATGCATCTGGTGTGTTGTGGGTGTGGAGCTAGTGCGTTGTGGATATGAAGCTGGTGTGTTGTAGATATGAAGCTACCATGTTGTGGATATGGCGCTGATATGTTGTGAATATGAAGTTGGTGCGTTGTGGATATGAAGCTGGTGGCGTTGTGGTTATGAAGCAGCATTTTGTGGTTATAGCGCTGGTGTGTTGTGGGCATGAAGCTGGTTGGTTGTGGCTATGAAGCTGGCATGTTGTGGGTATGAAGCTGGCATGTTGTGGATATGAAGCTGGCAAGTTGTGGTTATAGAGCTGCTGCATTGTGGATATGAAGCTTGTGCGTTGTGGACATGTAGCTGGCGTGTTGTGGATATGAAGCTGGTGTGTTGTGGATATGAAGCTAGTGTGTCGTGAATATGAAGCTGCGTTTTGTGGTTATAGAGCTGGTGTGTTGTGGGTATGAAGCTGGTCGGTTGTGGGTATGAAGTTGGTTTGTTTTGGATATGCAGCTGGTGCATTGTGGACATGACACTGTCGTGTTGTGGATATGAGGCTGGTGTGTTGTGGATATAGAGCTGGTGTGTTATGGATATGAAGCTGGCGTGTTGTGGATATGAAGCTGGTGTCCTATGGATGTGAAGCTGGCGTGTTGAGGATATGAAGCTGGTGTGTTGTGGATATAAAGCTGGTGTGTTGTGGATATGATGCTAGCATGTTGTGGATATGAAGGTAGTATGTTGTAGATATGAAGCTGGCACATTGTGGATATGAAGATGGTGTGTTGTTGTTTTGAAGCTGGTGTGTTGTGGTTATGAAGCTGGCGTGTTGTGGTTCTGGCGCTGGCACGTTGTGGTTGTGAAGCTGGTGAGTTGTGGATATGAAACTGGTGTGATGTGGTCACAGAGGTGGCACGTTGTGGGTAAGAAGCTGGTGTGTTGTGGATATAGAGCTGGTGTGTTGTGGATATTGAGCTGGCCAGTTGTGGATATACAGCTCATGTGTTGTGGTTATGAAGCTGGTGTGTTATGAATATGAAGTTGGTGTGTTGTGGATATGAAGCTGGTGTGTTGTGGATATGAAGCTGGTGTGTTGTGGATATGAAGCTGGTGTGTTGTGGATATGAAGCTGGTGTGTTGAGGATATGAAGCTGGTGTGTTGTGGATATGAAGCTGGCGTTTTGTGGATATGCAGCTCATGTGTTGTGGTTATGAAGCTGGTGTGTTATGAATATGAAGTTGGTGTGTTGTGGATATGAAGCAGGTGTGTTGTGGATATGAAGCAGGTGTGTTGTGGATATGAAGCAGGTGTGTTGTGGATATGAAGCTGGTGTGTTGTGGATATGAAGCTGGTGTGCTTTCGATATGAAGCTGGCGTGTTGTGGATATGAAGCTGGCGTGTTGAGGATATGAAGCTGGTGAGCTTTGGGTGTGAAGCTGGTATGTTGTAGATATGAAGCTAGCATGTTGTGGATATGAAGCTGGTCTGTTGTGGATATGAAGCTGGCGTGTTGTGGATATGAAGCTGGCGTGTTGTGGATATGAAGCTGGTGTGTTGTGGATATGAAGCTGGTGTGTTGTGGATATGAAGCTGGTCTGTTGTGGATATGAAGCTGGCGTGATGTGGATATGAAGCTGGTGTGTTGTAGATATGAAGCTGGCGTTTTGTGGATATGACTCTGGTGTGTTATGGTTATTAAGCTGGTGTGTTGTAGGTGTGAAGCTGGTGTGTTGTAGATATGAATCTGGTGTGTTGTGGGTGTGAAGCTGATGTGTTGTAGATATGAAGCTGGTGTGTTGTGGATATGAAGGTGGTGTGTTGTGGGTATGAAGCTGGTGTGTTGTGGTTATGAAGCTGGCGTGTTTTGGATATGAAGCTGGTGTGTTGTGAATATACAGCTGGTGCATTGTGGACATGACACTGGTGTGTTGTGGATATGAGGGTGGTGTGTTGTGGATATAGAACTGGTGTGTTGTGGTTATGCAGCTGGTGTGTTGTGGGTGTGAAGCTGGTGTGTTGTCGATATGAAACTCGTGTGTTGTGTTTTTGAAACTGGTGTGTTCTGGATATGAATCTGGTGCGTTGTGGTTCTGAATCTGGTGTGTTGTGGATATGAAGCTGGTGTATTGCGGATATGAAGTTGGTGCGTTGTGGATATGAAGGTGGTGCGTTGTGGATATGAAGCTGGTGTGTTGTATATATAAAGCTGGTGTGTTGTGGATATGAAGCTGGCGTTTTGTGGGTGTGAAGCTGGTGTGTTGTAGATATGAAGCTGGTGTGTTGTAGATATGAAGCTACCATGTTGTGGATGTGAAGCTGGTGTGTTGTGAATATGAAGTTGGTGTGTTGTGGGTATGAAGCTGGTGTGTTGTAGGTGTGAAGCTGGTGTGTTGTAGATATGAAGCTAGCATGTTGTGGATACGAAGCTGGTGTGTTGTGGATATGACGCTGATGTGTTGTCGATATGAAGCTGGTACATTATGGATATGAGGCTGGTGTGTTTTGCATATGAAACTGGTGCGTTGTGATTATGAATCTAGTGCGTTGTGGATATGAAGCTAGTGCGTTGTGGTTATGAAGCAGCGTTTTGTGGTTTTCGAGCTGGTGGGTTGTGGGTATAAAGCTGGCATGTTGTGGATATGAAGCTGGCATGTTGTAGTTATAGAGCTGCTGCATTGTGGATATGAAGCTTGTGCGTTGTGGATATGAGGCTGGCGTGTTGTGGATATGAAGCTGGTGTGTTGTGGATATGAGGCTGGCATGTTGTGGGTATGAAGCTAGTCTGTTGAGGGTATGAAGCTAGTGTGTCATGAATATGAAGCTGCGTTTTGTGGTTATAGAGCTGGTATGTTGTGGGTATGAAGCTGGTCGGTTGTGGGTATGAAGTTGGTGTGTTTTGAATCTGCAGCTGGTGCATTGTGGACATGACACTGGCGTGTTGAGGATATGAAGCTGGTGTGTTGTGGATATGAAGCTGGTGTGTTGTGGATATAGAGCTGGTGTGTTGTGGATGTGAAGCTGATGTGTTGTGGATATAGAGCTGGTGTGTTATGGATGTGAAGCTGGTGTGTTGTGGATATGAAGCTGGTGTGTTGTGGATATAGAGCTGGTGTGTTGTGGATGTGAAGCTGGCGTGTTGTGGATATAGAGCTGGTGTGGTATGGATGTGAAGCTGGTGTGTTGTGGATATGAATCTAGTGCGTTGTGGATATGAAGCTGGTGCGTTGTGGTTATGAAGCTGCGTTTTGTGGTTTTAGAGCTGGTGGGTTGTGGGTATGAAGCTGGCATGTTGTCGATATGAAGCTGGCATGTTGTGGGTATGAAGCCAGTGTGTTGAGGGTATGAAGCTAGTGTGTCATGAATATGAAGCTGCGTTTTGTGGTTATAGAGCTGGTATGTTGTGGGTATGAAGCTGGTCGGTTGTGGGTATGAAGTTGGTGTGTTTTGAATCTGCAGCTGGTGCATTGTGGACATGACACTGGCGTGTTGTGGATATGAGGCTGGTGTGTTGTGGATATAGAACTGGTGTGTTCTGGGTATGAAGCTGGTCAGTTGTGGGTATGAAGTTGGTGTGTTTATAATATGCAGCTGGTGCATTGTGGACATGACACTGGCACGTTGTGGATATGAGGCTGGTGTGTTGTGGACATGAAGCTGGCGTGTTGTAGATATGAAGGTGGTGTGTTGTGGATATGATGAAGCTGGTCGGTTGTGGGTATGAAGTTGGTGTGTTTTGGATATGCAGCTGGTACATTGTGGACATGGCACTGTCGTGTTGTGGATATGAGGCTGGTGTGTTGTGGATATAGAGCTGGTGCGTTGTGGACATGAAGCTGGCACGTTGTGGATATGAAGCTGGTGTGTTGTGGATATGAAGCTGGTGTATTATGGATATGAAGCTGGCATGTTGTGGATATGAAGCTGGTGTGTTGTGGATATAGAGCTGGTGTGTTGTGGATATGAAGCTAGCGTGTTGTGGATATGAAGCTAGCACATTGTGGATATGAACGTGGTATGTTGTAGATATGAAGCTGGTGTGTTGTGGTTATGAAGCTGGCGTGTTGTGGTTTCTGGCACTGGCACGTTGTGGCTGTGAAGCTGGTGTGTTGTGGATATGAAACTGGTGTGTTGTAGTCACAGAGGTGGCACGTTGTGGGTAAGAAGCTGGTGTGTTGTGGATATAAAGCTGGTGTGTTGTGGATATGGAGCTGGTGTGTTGTGGACATGTAGCTGGTGTGTTTTGGATATGAAGCTGGCGTGTTGTGGTTTTCGAGCTGGTGTGTTGAGGGTATGAAGCTGGTCGGTTGTGGGTATGAAGTTGGTGTGTTTTGAATATGCAGCTGGTGCATTGTGGACATGACACTGGCGTGTTGTGGATATGAGGCTGGTGTGTTGTGGAGATAGAGCTGGTGTATTGTGGACATGAAGCTGGCACGTTGTGGATATGAAGCTGGTGGGTTGTGGATATGAAGCTGGTGTGTTGTGAATATAAAGCTGGCACGTTGTGCATATGAAGCTGGCGTGTTGCGCACATGAAGCTGGTGTGTTGTGGATATGAAGCTGGTGTGTTGCGGATATGAAGCTGGCACGTTGTGGATATGAAGCTGGCACGTTGCGGATATGAGGCTGGTGTGTTGTGGATATGAGGCTGGTGTGTTGTGGATATGAGGCTGTTGTCTTTTGGTTATAGAGCTGGTGTGTTGTTTAAATGAAGCTGGTGTGTTGTGGAAATGAAGCTGGCGCGTTGTGGATATGAAGCTGGTGTTCTATGGATATGAAAGTGGTGTGTGGATATGAAGCTGATATGTTGTGGATATGAAGCTGGCACGTTGTGGATATGAAGCTGGTGTGTTGTGGATATGAAGCTGGTGTGTTGTGGATAAGAAGCTGCCACGTTGTGGATATGAAGCTGGTATGTTGTGGTATGAAGCTGGCACGTTGTGAATATGAAGCTGGTATGTTGTGGACGTGGAGCTGGCACGTTGTGGATATGAAGCTGGTGTGTTGTGATTTTGAAGCTGGTGTGTTGTGGTTATGAAAGTGGTGTATGGATATGAAGCTGGTATGTTGTGGATATGAAGCTGGTACGTTGTGGATATGAAGCTGGCACGTTGTGGATATGAAGCTGGTGTGTTGTGATTTTGAAGCTGGTGTGTTGTGGATGTGAAGCTGGTGTGTTGTGCATATGAAGCTGGCACGTTGTGCATATGAAGCTGGCGTGTTGCGGATATGAAGCTGGTGTGTCGTGTATATGAACCAGGCACGTTGTGGTTATGAAGCTGGTATGTTGTGTATATGAACCAAGCACGTTGTGGATATGAAGCTGGTGTGTTGTGGTTATGAAGCTGGCACGTTGTGGATATGAAGCTGGCACGTTGTGGATATGATGCTGGTGTGTTGTGGATATGAAGCTGGTGTGTTGTGGATATGAGGCTGATGTGTTGTGGATATGAAGCTGGTGTGCTATTAATATGAAGCTGGTGTGTTGTGGATATGTAGCCTGCGTGTTGTAGATATGAAGCTGGTGTGATTTGGATATGAAGCTGGCACGTTGTGGATATGAAGCTGGTATGTTGTGGATATGAAGCTGGCACGTTGTGGACATGAAGCTGGTGTGTTGTGGATATGAAGCTGGCACGTTGTGGATATGAAGCTGGTGTGTTGTGGATATGAAGCTGGTGTGTTGTGGATACGAAGCTGGCACGTTGTGGATATGAAGCTGGTATGTTGTGGATATGAAGCTGGCACGTTGTCGACATGAAGCTGGTGTGTTGTGGATATGAAGCTGGCACGTTGTGGATATGAAGCTGGTGTGTTGTGGATATGAAGCTGGTGTGTTGTGGATAAGAAGCTGGTGTGTTGTGGATATGAAGCTGGCACGTTGTGAATATGAAGCTGGTATGTTGTGGACGTGGAGCTGGCACGTTGTGGATATGAAGCTGGTGTGTTGTGATTTTGAAGCTGGTGTGTTGTGGTTATGAAAGTGGTGTATGGATATGAAGCTGGTATGTTGTGGATATGAAGCTGGTACGTTGTGGATATGAAGCTGGCACGTTGTGGATATGAAGCTGGTGTGTTGTGATTTTGAAGCTGGTGTGTTGTGGATGTGAAGCTGGTGTGTTGTGGATATGAGGCTGATGTGTTGTGGATATGAAGCTGGTGTGCTATTAATATGAAGCTGGTGTGTTGTGGATATGTAGCCTGCGTGTTGTAGATATGAAGCTGGTGTGATTTGGATATGAAGCTGGCACGTTGTGGATATGAAGCTGGTATGTTGTGGATATGAAGCTGGCACGTTGTGGACATGAAGCTGGTGTGTTGTGTTTTGAATCTGGTGTGTTGTGGTTTTGAAGCTGGTGTGTTGTGGTTATGAAGCTGGCACGTTGTGGATATGAAGCTGGTATGTTGTGGATATGAAGCTGGCACGTTGTGGATATGAAGCTGGCACGTTGTGGATATGAAGCTGGTGTGTTGTGGATATAAAGCTGGCACGTAGTGGATATGAAGCTGGTGTGTTGTGGTTTTGAAGCTGGTGTGTTGTGGTTATGAAGCTAGCGTGTTGTGGTTATGAATCTGGTGTCTTGTGGTTACTGAGCTAGTGTGTTGTGGATATGAAGCTGGTGTGATGTGGATATGAAGCTGGTGTGATGTGGATATGAAGCTGGCACGTTGTGGATATGAAGCGGGTGTGTTGTGGATATGAAGCTGGTGTGTTGTGGATGTTAAGCTGGTGTGTTGTGCATATGAAGCTGGCACGTTGTGCATATGAAGCTGGCGTGTTGTGGTTATGAAGCTGGTGTGTTGTGTATATGAACCAGGCACGTTGTGGATATGAAGCTGGTGTGTTGTGATTTTGAAGCTGGTGTGTTGTGGTTATGAAAGTGGTGTGTGGATATGAAGCTGGTACGTTGTGGATATGAAGCTGGTGTGTTGTGATTTTGAAGCTGGTGTGTTGTGGATGTGAAGCTGGTGTGTTGTGCATATGAAGCTGGCACGTTGTGCATATGAAGCTGGCGTGTTGCGGATATGAAGCTGGTGTGTTGTGTATATGAACCAGGCACGTTGTGGATATGAAGCTGGTGTGTTGTGGATATGAGGCTGGCATGTTGTGGGTATGAAGCTAGTCTGTTGAGGGTATGAAGCTAGTGTGTCATGAATATGAAGCTGCGTTTTGTGGTTATAGAGCTGGTATGTTGTGGGTATGAAGCTGGTCGGTTGTGCTTATGAAGTTGGTGTGTTTTGAATCTGCAGCTGGTGCATTGTGGACATGACACTGGCGTGTTGAGGATATGAAGCTGGTGTGTTGTGGATATGAAGCTGGTGTGTTGTGGATATAGAGCTGGTGTGTTGTGGATGTGAAGCTGATGTGTTGTGGATATAGAGCTGGTGTGTTATGGATGTGAAGCTGGTGTGTTGTGGATATGAAGCTGGTGTGTTGTGGATATAGAGCTGGTGTGTTGTGGATGTGAAGCTGGCGTGTTGTGGATATAGAGCTGGTGTGGTATGGATGTGAAGCTGGTGTGTTGTGGATATGAATCTAGTGCGTTGTGGATATGAAGCTGGTGCGTTGTGGTTATGAAGCAGCGTTTTGTGGTTTTAGAGCTGGTGGGTTGTGGGTATGAAGCTGGCATGTTGTCGATATGAAGCTGGCATGTTGTGGGTATGAAGCCAGTGTGTTGAGGGTATGAAGCTAGTGTGTCATGAATATGAAGCTGCGTTTTGTGGTTATAGAGCTGGTATGTTGTGGGTATGAAGCTGGTCGGTTGTGGGTATGAAGTTGGTGTGTTTTGAATCTGCAGCTGGTGCATTGTGGACATGACACTGGCGTGTTGTGGATATGAGGCTGGTGTGTTGTGGATATAGAACTGGTGTGTTCTGGGTATGAAGCTGGTCAGTTGTGGGTATGAAGTTGGTGTGTTTATAATATGCAGCTGGTGCATTGTGGACATGACACTGGCACGTTGTGGATATGAGGCTGGTGTGTTGTGGACATGAAGCTGGCGTGTTGTAGATATGAAGGTGGTGTGTTGTGGATATGATGAAGCTGGTCGGTTGTGGGTATGAAGTTGGTGTGTTTTGGATATGCAGCTGGTACATTGTGGACATGGCACTGTCGTGTTGTGGATATGAGGCTGGTGTGTTGTGGATATAGAGCTGGTGCGTTGTGGACATGAAGCTGGCACGTTGTGGATATGAAGCTGGTGTGTTGTGGATATGAAGCTGGTGTATTATGGATATGAAGCTGGCATGTTGTGGATATGAAGCTGGTGTGTTGTGGATATAGAGCTGGTGTGTTGTGGATATGAAGCTAGCGTGTTGTGGATATGAAGCTAGCACATTGTGGATATGAACGTGGTATGTTGTAGATATGAAGCTGGCACGTTGTGGATATGAAGCTGGTGTGTTGTGGTTATGAAGCTGGCGTGTTGTGGTTTCTGGCACTGGCACGTTGTGGCTGTGAAGCTGGTGTGTTGTGGATATGAAACTGGTGTGTTGTAGTCACAGAGGTGGCACGTTGTGGGTAAGAAGCTGGTGTGTTGTGGATATAAAGCTGGTGTGTTGTGGATATGGAGCTGGTGTGTTGTGGACATGTAGCTGGCGTGTTTTGGATATGAAGCTGGCGTGTTGTGGTTTTCGAGCTGGTGTGTTGAGGGTATGAAGCTGGTCGGTTGTGGGTATGAAGTTGGTGTGTTTTGAATATGCAGCTGGTGCATTGTGGACATGACACTGGCGTGTTGTGGATATGAGGCTGGTGTGTTGTGGAGATAGAGCTGGTGTATTGTGGACATGAAGCTGGCACGTTGTGGATATGAAGCTGGTGGGTTGTGGATATGAAGCTGGTGTGTTGTGAATATAAAGCTGGCACGTTGTGCATATGAAGCTGGCGTGTTGCGCACATGAAGCTGGTGTGTTGTGGATATGAAGCTGGTGTGTTGCGGATATGAAGCTGGCACGTTGTGGATATGAAGCTGGCACGTTGCGGATATGAGGCTGGTGTGTTGTGGATATGAGGCTGGTGTGTTGTGGATATGAGGCTGTTGTCTTTTGGTTATAGAGCTGGTGTGTTGTTTAAATGAAGCTGGTGTGTTGTGGAAATGAAGCTGGCGTGTTGTGGATATGAAGCTGGTGTTCTATGGATATGAAAGTGGTGTGTGGATATGAAGCTGATATGTTGTGGATATGAAGCTGGCACGTTGTGGATATGAAGCTGGTGTGTTGTGGATATGAAGCTGGTGTGTTGTGGATAAGAAGCTGCCACGTTGTGGATATGAAGCTGGTATGTTGTGGTATGAAGCTGGCACGTTGTGAATATGAAGCTGGTATGTTGTGGACGTGGAGCTGGCACGTTGTGGATATGAAGCTGGTGTGTTGTGATTTTGAAGCTGGTGTGTTGTGGTTATGAAAGTGGTGTATGGATATGAAGCTGGTATGTTGTGGATATGAAGCTGGTACGTTGTGGATATGAAGCTGGCACGTTGTGGATATGAAGCTGGTGTGTTGTGATTTTGAAGCTGGTGTGTTGTGGATGTGAAGCTGGTGTGTTGTGCATATGAAGCTGGCACGTTGTGCATATGAAGCTGGCGTGTTGTGGTTATGAAGCTGGTATGTTGTGTATATGAACCAAGCACGTTGTGGATATGAAGCTGGTGTGTTGTGGTTATGAAGCTGGCACGTTGTGGATATGAAGCTGGCACATTGTGGATATGATGCTGGTGTGTTGTGGATATGAAGCTGGTGTGTTGTGGATATGAGGCTGATGTGTTGTGGATATGAAGCTGGTGTGCTATTAATATGAAGCTGGTGTGTTGTGGATATGTAGCCTGCGTGTTGTAGATATGAAGCTGGTGTGATTTGGATATGAAGCTGGTGTGTTGTGGATATGAAGCTGGTGTGTTGTGGATATGAAGCTGGCACGTTGTGGACATGAAGCTGGTGTGTTGTGGATATGAAGCTGGCACGTTGTGGATATGAAGCTGGTGTGTTGTGGATATGAAGCTGGTGTGTTGTGGATAAGAAGCTGGCACGTTGTGGATATGAAGCTGGTATGTTGTGGATATGAAGCTGGCACGTTGTCGACATGAAGCTGGTGTGTTCTGGATATGAAGCTGGCACGTTGTGGATATGAAGCTGGTGTGTTGTGGATATGAAGCTGGTGTGTTGTGGATAAGAAGCTGGTGTGTTGTGGATATGAAGCTGGCACGTTGTGAATATGAAGCTGGTATGTTGTGGACGTGGAGCTGGCACGTTGTGGATATGAAGCTGGTGTGTTGTGATTTTGAAGCTGGTGTGTTGTGGTTATGAAAGTGGTGTATGGATATGAAGCTGGTATGTTGTGGATATGAAGCTGGTACGTTGTGGATATGAAGCTGGCACGTTGTGGATATGAAGCTGGTGTGTTGTGATTTTGAAGCTGGTGTGTTGTGGATGTGAAGCTGGTGTGTTGTGGATATGAGGCTGATGTGTTGTGGATATGAAGCTGGTGTGCTATTAATATGAAGCTGGTGTGTTGTGGATATGTAGCCTGCGTGTTGTAGATATGAAGCTGGTGTGATTTGGATATGAAGCTGGCACGTTGTGGATATGAAGCTGGTATGTTGTGGATATGAAGCTGGCACGTTGTGGACATGAATCTGGTGTGTTGTGGTTTTGAAGCTGGTGTGTTGTGGTTATGAAGCTGGCACGTTGTGGATATGAAGCTGGTATGTTGTGGATATGAAGCTGGCACGTTGTGGATATGAAGCTGGCACGTTGTGGATATGAAGCTGGTGTGTTGTGGATATAAAGCTGGCACATAGTGTATATGAAGCTGGTGTGTTGTGGTTTTGAAGCTGGTGTGTGGTGGTTATGAAGCTAGCGTGTTGTGGTTATGAATCTGGTGTCTTGTGGTTACTGAGCTAGTGTGTTGTGGATATGAAGCTGGTGTGATGTGGATATGAAGCTGGTGTGATGTGGATATGAAGCTGGCACGTTGTGGATATGAAGCGGGTGTGTTGTGGATATGAAGCTGGTGTGTTGTGGATGTGAAGCTGGTGTGTTGTGCATATGAAGCTGGCACGTTGTGCATATGAAGCTGGCGTGTTGTGGTTATGAAGCTGGTGTGTTGTGTATATGAACCAGGCACGTTGTGGATATGAAGCTGGTGTGTTGTGGTTATGAAGCTGGCACGTTGTGGATATGAAGCTGGTGTGATGTGGATATGAAGCTGGTGTGATGTGGATATGAAGCTGGCGTGTTGTGGATATGAGGCTGGTGTCTTTTGGTGAAAGAGCTGGTGTGTTGTTTAAATGAAGCTGGTGTGTTGTGGTTATGAAGCTGGTATGTTGTGTATATGAACCAGGCACGTTGTGGATATGAAGCTGGTGTGTTGTGGATAAGAAGCTGGCGTGTTGTGGATATGAAGCTGGCACATTGTGGATATGAAGCTGGGTGTGTTGTGGATATGAGGCTGATGTGTTGTGGATATGAAGCTGGTGTGCTATTAATATGAAGCTGGTGTGTTGTGGATATGTAGCCTGCGTGTTGTAGATATGAAGCTGGTGTGATTTGGATATGAAGCTGGCACGTTGTGGATATGAAGCTGGTATGTTGTGGATATGAAGCTGGCACGTTGTGGATATGAAGCTGGTGTGTTGTGGATATGAAGCTGGTGTGTTGTGGATATGAAGCTGTTGTGTTGTGGATATGAAGCTGGTATGTTGTGGATATGAAGCTGGCACGTTGTGGATATGAAGCTGGCGTGTTGTGATTTTGAAGCTGGTGTGTTGTGGTTATGAAAGTGGTGTGTGGATATGAAGCTGATATGTTGTGGATATGAAGCTGATATGTTGTGGATATGAAGCTGGCACGTTGTGGATATGAAGCTGGTGTGTTGTGGATATGAAGCTGGTATGTTGTGAATATGAAGCTGGTGTGTTGTGGATATGAAGCTGGCGTGTTGTGGTTTTTAATCTGGTTTCTTGTGGTTACTCAGCTCGTGTGAAGCTGGTGTGTCGTGGAAATGCAGCTGGTGTGTTGTGGATGTGGAGCTGGCACGTTGTGGATATGAAGCTGGTGTGTTGTGGATATAGAGCAGGTGTGTTGTGGTTATGAAGCTCGCGCGCTGTGGATATGAAGCTGGTGTGTTGTGGTTATAGAGCTGGCACATTGTGGATGTGAACCTGGTGTGTTGTGGATATGAGGCAGTTGTCTTTTGGTTATAGAGCTGGTGTGTTGTTTAAATGAAGCTGATATGTTGTGGATATGAAGCTGGCACGTTGTGGATATGAAGCTGGTGTGTTGTGGATAAGAAGCTGCCACGTTGTGGATATGAAGCTGGTATGTTGTGGATATGAAGCTGGCACGTTGTGAATATGAAGCTGGTATGTTGTGGACGTGGAGCTGCCACGTTGTGGATATGAAGCTGGTGTGTTGTGGATAAGAAGCTGCCACATTGTGGATATGAAGCTGGTATGTTGTGGATATGAAGCTGGCACGTTGTGAATATGAAGCTGGTATGTTGTGGACGTGGAGCTGGCACGTGGATATGAAGCTGGTGTGTTGTGATTTTGAAGCTGGTGTGTTGTGGTTATGAAAGTGTTGTCTGGATATGAAGCTGGTATGTTGTGGATATGAAGCTGGTATGTTGTGGATATGAAGCTGGCACGTTGTGGATATGAAGCTGGTGTGTTGTGATTTTGAAGCTGGTGTGTTGTGGATGTGAAGCTGGTGTGTTGTGCATATGAAGCTGGCACGTTGTGCATATGAAGCTGGCGTGTTGCGGATATGAAGCTGGTATGATGTGTATATGAACCAGGCACGTTGTGGATATGAAGCTGGTGTGTTGTGGTTATGAAGCTGGTATGTTGTGTATATGAACCAGGCACGTTGTGGATATGAAGCTGGTGTGTTGTGGTTATGAAGCTGGCACGTTGTGGATATGAAGCTGGCACGTTGTGGATATGAAGCTGGCACATTGCGGATATGAAGCTGGTGTGTTGTGGTTTTGTATCTGGAATATTGTGGTTTTGAAGCTGGCGTGTTGTGGATATGAAGCTGGCACGTTGTGGATATGAAGCTGGCACATTGCGGATATGAAGCTGGTGTGTTGTGGATATGAAGCTGGTGTCTTTTGGTGAAAGAGCTGGTGTGTTGTTTAAATGAAGCTGGTATGTTGTGGACATGAAGCTGGCACGTTGTGGATATGAAGCTGGCACGTTGTGGATATGAAGCTGGTATGTTGTGGATAAGAAGCTGGCGTGTTGTGGATATGAAGCTGGCACATTGCGGATATGAAGCTGGTGTGTTGTGGATATGAGGCTGATGTGTTGTGGATATGAGGCTGATGTGTTGTGGATATGAAGCTGGTGTGCTATTAATATGAAGCTGGTGTGTTGTGGATATGTAGCCTGCGTGTTGTAGATATGAAGCTGGTGTGATTTGGATATGAAGCTGGCACGTTGTGGATATGAAGCTGGTATGTTGTGGATATGAAGCTGGCACGTTGTGGACATGAAGCTGGTGTGTTGTGGATATGAAGCTGGTGTGTTGTGGTTTTGAATCTGGTGTGTTGTGGTTATGAAGCTGGCACGTTGTGGATATGAAGCTGGTATGTTGTGGATATGAAGCTGGCACGTTGTGGATATGAAGCTGGTGTGTTGTGGTTTTTAAGCTGGTGTGTTGTGGTTTTGAAGCTGGTGTGTTGTGGTTTTGAAGCTGGTGTGTTGTGGATATGAAGCTGGTGTGTTGTGGATATGAAGCTGGTGTGTTGTGGTTTTGAAGCTGGTGTGTTGTGGTTATGAAGCTGGCGTGTTGTGGTTATTAATCTGGTGTCTTGTGGTTTCTGCGCTAGTGTGTCGTGGATATGAAGCTGGCACTGTGGATGCGAAGCTGGCGTGTTGTGGATATGAAGATGGTATGTTGTGGATTATGAAGCTGGCACGTTGTGGATATGAAGCTGGCACGTTGCGTATATGAAGCTGGTGTTTTGTGGATATGAGGCTGGTATGTTGTGGATATGAGGCTGTTGTGTTTTGGTTATAGAGCTGGTGTGTTGTTTAAATGAAGCTGGTGTGTTGTGGATATGAAGCTGGTGTGTTGTGGATATGAAGCTGGTGTGTTGTGGATATGAAGCTGGTGTGTTGTGGATATGAAGCTGGTATGTTGTGGATATGAAGCTGGTACATTGTGGATTTGAAGCTGGCACGTTGTGGATATGAAGCTGGCGTGTTGTGATTTTGAAGCTGGTGTGTTGTGGTTATGAAAGTGGTGTGTGGATATGAAGCTGATATGTTGTGGATATGAAGCTGGCACGTTGTGGATATGAAGCTGGTGTGTTGTGGATATGAAGCTGGTATGTTGTGGATATGAAGCTGGTGTGTTGTGGATATGAAGCTGGCTTGTTTTGGTTATTAATCTGGTGTCTTGTGGTTACTCAGCTCGTGTGAAGCTGGTGTGTCGTGGAAATGCAGCTGGTGTGTTGTGGACGTGGAGCTGGCACGTTGTGGATATGAAGCTGGTGTGTTGTGGATATAGAGCAGGTGTGTTGTGGTTATGAAGCTCGCGCGCTGTGGATGTGAACCTGGTGTGTTGTGGATATGAGGCTGTTGTCTTTTGGTTATAGAGCTGGTGTGTTGTTTAAACGAAGCTGGTGTGTTGTGGATATGAAGCTGGTGTTCTATGGATATGAAGCTCGCACGTTGTGGATATGAAGCTGGTGTGTTGTGGATATGAAGCTGGTGTGTTGTGGATAAGAAGCTGCCACGTTGTGGATATGAAGCTGGTATTTTGTGGATATGAAGCTGGCACGTTGTGAATATGAAGCTGGTATGTTGTGGACGTGGAGCTGGCACGTTGTGGATATGAAGCTGGTGTGTTGTGATTTTGAAGCTGGTGTGTTGTGGTTATGAAAGTGGTGTGTGGATATGAAGCTGGTACGTTGTGGATATGAAGCTGGTGTGTTGTGATTTTGAAGCTGGTGTGTTGTGGATGTGAAGCTGGTGTGTTGTGCATATGAAGCTGGCACGTTGTGCATATGAAGCTGGCGTGTTGCGGATATGAAGCTGGTGTGTTGTGTATATGAACCAGGCACGTTGTGGATATGAAGCTGGTGTGTTGTGGTTATGAAGCTGGTATGTTGTGTATATGAACCAGGCACATTGTGGATATGAAGCTGGTGTGTTGTGGTTATGAAGCTGGCACGTTGTGGATATGAAGCTGGCACGTTGTGGATATGAAGCTGGCGTGTTGTGGTTTTGAAGCTGGTGTATTGTGGTTTTGAAGCTGGCGTGTTGTGGATATGAAGCTGGCACGTTGTGGATATGAAGCTTGCACATTGCGGATATGAAGCTGGTGTGTTGTAAATATGAGGCTGGTGTGTTGTGGATATGAGGCTGTTGTCTTTTGGTTATAGAGCTGGTGTGTTGTTTAAATGAAGCTGGTATGTTGCGGACATGAAGCTGGCACGTTGTGGATATGAAGCTGGTATGTTGTGGATAAGAAGCTGGCGTGTTGTGGATATGAAGCTGGTGTGTTGTGGATATGAAGCTGGTGTGTTGTGGATATGAGGCTTATGTGTTGTGGATATGAAGCTGGTGTGCTATTAATATGAAGCTGGTGTGTTGTGGATATGTAGCCTGCGTGTTGTAGATATGAAGCTGGTGTGATTTGGATATGAAGCTGGCACGTTGTGGATATGAAGCTGGTATGTTGTGGATATGAAGCTGGCACGTTGTGGACATGAAGCTGGTGTGTTGTGTTTTGAATCTGGTGTGTTGTGGTTTTGAAGCTGGTGTGTTGTGGTTATGAAGCTGGCACGTTGTGGATATGAAGCTGGTATGTTGTGGATATGAAGCTGGTTTGTTGTGGATATAAAGCTGGCACGTTGTGGATATGAAGCTGGTGTGTTGTGGTTTTGAAGCTGGTGTGTCGTGGTTATGAAGCTAGCGTGTTGTGGTTATGAATCTGGTGTCTTGTGGTTACTGAGCTAGTGTGTTGTGGATATGAAGCTGGTGTGATGTGGATATGAAGCTGGTGTGATGTGGATATGAAGCTGGCACGTTGTGGATATGAAGCTGGTGTGTTGTGGATATGAAGCTGGTGTGTTGTGGATGTGAAGCTGGTGTGTTGTGCATATGAAGCTGGCACGTTGTGCAGATGAAGCTGGCGTGTTGCGGATATGAAGCTGGTGTGTTGTGGATATGAGGCTGGTGTCTTTTGGTGAAAGAGCTGGTATGTTGTTTAAATGAAGCTGGTATGTTGTGGACATGAAGCTGGCACGTTGTGGATATGAAGCTGGCACGTTGTGGATATGAAGCTGGTATGTTGTGGATAAGAAGCTGGCGTGTTGTGGATATGAAGCTGGTGTGTTGTGGATATGAAGCTGGTGTGTTGTGGATATGAAGCTGGCACGTTGTGGATATGAAGCTGATGTGTTGTGGATATGAAGCTGGTGTATTGTGGACATGAAGTTGGTGTGTCGTGGAAATGCAGCTGGTGTATTATGGATATGAAGCTATGGTGTTGTGGATGTGAAAGTGGTGTGTGGATATGAAGCTGGTATGTTGTGGATATGAAGCTGGCACGTTGTGGATATGAAGCTGGCACGTTGTGGATATGAAGCTGGTGTGTTGTGGATATGAAGCTGGTGTGTTGTGAATAGGAAGCTGGTATGTTGTGGATATGAAGCTGGTGTGTTGTGGATATGAACCAGGCACGTTGTGGATATGAACCAGGCACGTTGTGGATATGAAGCTGGTGTGTTGTGGTTTTGAAGCTGGTGTGTTGTGGTTATTAATCTGGTGTCTTGTGGTTTCTGCGCTAGTGTGTTGTGGATATGAAGCTGGCACTGTGGAGGCGAAGCTGGTGTGTTGTGGATATGAAGCTGGTGTGTTGTGGATATGAAGATGGTATGTTGTGGATTATGAAGCTGGCACGTTGTGGATTTGAAGCTGGTGTGTTGTGGTTTTGAAGCTGGCACGTTGTGGATATGAAGCTGGCACGTTTTGGATATGAAGCTGGCCCGTTGTGGATATGAAGCTGGCACGTTGCGGATATGAAGCTGGTGTGTTGTGGATATGAGGCTGGTGTGTTGTGGATATGAGGCTGTTGTCTTTTGGTTATAGAGCTGGTGTGTTGTTTAAATGAAGCTGGTGTGTTTTGGATATGAAGCTGGCGTGTTGTGGATAAGATGCTGCCACGTTGTGGATATGAAGCTGGTATGTTGTGGATATGAAGCTGGCACGTTGTGGATATGAAGCTGGTGTGTTGTGATTTTGAAGCTGGTGTGTTGTGGTTATGAAAGTGGTGTATGGATATGAAGCTGGTGTGTTGTGGATATAAAGCTGGTAAGTTGTGGATATGAAGCTGGCACGTTGTGGATATGAAGCTGGTGTGTTGTGTATATGAACCAGGCACGTTGTGGATATGAAGCTGGTGTGTTGTGGTTATTAATCTGGTATGTTGTGGGTATGCAGCTGGTGTGTTGTGGTTATGAAGTTGGCACGTTCTGGTTATGAAGCTGGCACGTTGTGGATATGAAGCTGGCACGTTGTGGATATGAAGCTGGTGTGTTGTGGTTTTGAAGCTGGTGTATTGTGGTTTTGAAGCTGGCGTGTTGTGGATATGAAGCTGGCACGTTGTGGATATGAAGCTGGCACATTGCGGATATGAAGCTGGTGTGTTGTGGATATGAGGCTGGTGTGTTGTCGATATGAGGCTGTTGTCTTTTGGTTGTAGAGCTGGTGTGTTGTTTAAATGAAGCTGGTATGTTGCGGACATGAAGCTGGCACGTTGTGGATATGAAGCTGGCACGTTGTGGATATGAAGCTGGTATGTTGTGGATAAGAAGCTGGCGTGTTGTGGATTTGAAGCTGGTGTGTTGTGGATATGAAGCTGGTGTGTTGTGGATATGAGGCTGATGTGTTGTGGATATGAAGCTGGTGTGTTGTGGGTATGAAGCTGGTGTGTTGTGGATATGAGGCTGATGTGTTGTGGATATGAAGCTGGTGTGCTATTAATATCTAGCTGGTGTGTTGTGGATATGTAGCCTGCGTGTTGTACATATGAAGCTGGTGTGATTTGGATATGAAGCTGGCACGTTGTGGATATGACGCTGGTATGATGTGGATATGTAGCTGGCACATTGTGGACATGAAGCTGGTGTGTTGTGTTTTGAATCTGGTGTGTTGTGGTTTTGAAGCTGGTGTGTTGTGGTTATGAAGCTGGCACGTTGTGGATATGAAGCTGGTATGTTGTGGATATGAAGCTGGCACGTTGTGGATATGAAGCTGGTGTGTTGTGGATATAAAGCTGGCACGTTGTGGATATGAAGCTGCTGTGTTGTGGTTTTGAAGCTGGTGTGTTGTGGTTATGAAGCTAGCGTGTTGTGGTTATGAATCTGGTGTCTTGTGGTTACTGAGCTAGTGTGTTGTGGATATGAAGCTGGTGTGATGTGGATATGAAGCTGGTGTGATGTGGATATGAAGCTGGCACGTTGTGGATATGAAGCTGGTGTGTTGTGGATATGAAGCTGGTGTGTTGTGGATGTGAAGCTGGTGTGTTGTGCATATGAAGCTGGCCCGTTGTGCATATGAAGCTGGCGTGTTGCGGATATGAAGCTGGTGTGTTGTGTATATGAACCAGGCACGTTGTGGATATGAAGCTGGTGTGTTGTGGTTATGAAGCTGGTATGTTGCGTATATGAACCAGGCACGTTGTGGATATGCAGCTGGTGTGTTGTGGTTATGAAGCTGGCACGTTGTGGATATGAAGCTGGCACGTTGTGGATATGAAGCTGGCACATTGCGGATATGAAGCTGGTGTGTTCTGGATATGAGGTTGGTGTGTTGTGGATATGAGGCTGGTGTCTTTTGGTGAAAGAGCTGGTGTGTTGTTTAAATGAAGCTGGTATGTTGTGGACATGAAGCTGGCATGTTGTGGATATGAAGCTGGCACGTTGTGGATATGAAGCTGGTATGTTGTGGATAAGAAGCTGGCGTGTTGTGGATATGAAGCTGGTGTGTTGTGGATATGAAGCTGGTGTGTTGTGGATATGAGGCTGATGTGTTGTGGATATGAAGCTGGTGTGCTATTAATATGAAGCTGGTGTGTTGTGGATATGTGGCCTGCGTGTTGTAGATATGAAGCTGGTGTGATTTGGATATGAAGCTGGCACGTTGTGGATATGAAGCTGGCACGTTGTCGATATGAAGCTGGTGTGTTGTGGTTTTGAATCTGGTGTGTTGTGGTTATGAAGCTGGCACGTTGTGGATATGAAGCTGGTATGTTGTGGATATGAAGCTGGCACGTTGTGGATATGAAGCTGGTGTGTTGTGGTTTTGAAGCTGGTGTGTTGTGGTTTTGAAGCTGGTGTGTTGTGGTTACTGAGCTAGTGTGTTGTGGATATGAAGCTGGTGTGATGTGGATATGAAGCTGGTGTGATGTGGATATGAAGCTGGCACGTTGTGGATATGAAGCTGGTGTGTTGTGGATATGAAGCTGGTGTGTTGTAGATGTGAAGCTGGTGTGTTGTGCATATGAAGCTGGCACGTTGTGCAGATGAAGCTGGCGTGTTGCGGATATGAAGCTGGTGTGTTGTGGATATGAGGCTGGTGTCTTTTGGTGAAAGAGCTGGTGTGTTGTTTAAATGAAGCTGGTATGTTGTGGACATGAAGCTGGCACGTTGTGGATATGAAGCTGGCACGTTGTGGATATGAAGCTGGTATGTTGTGGATAAGAAGCTGGCGTGTTGTGGATATGAAGCTGGTGTGTTGTGGATATGAAGCTGGTGTGTTGTGGATATGAAGCTGGCACGTTGTGGATATGAAGCTGGTGTGTTGTGGATATGAAGCTGGTGTATTGTGGACATGAAGTTGGTGTGTCGTGGAAATGCAGCTGGTGTATTATGGATATGAAGCTATGGTGTTGTGGATGTGAAAGTGGTGTGTGGATATGAAGCTGGTATGTTGTGGATATGAAGCTGGCACGTTGTGGATATGAAGCTGGCACGTTGTGGATATGAAGCTGGTGTGTTGTGGTTATGAAGCTGGTGTGTTGTGAATAGGAAGCTGGTATGTTGTGGATATGAAGCTGGTGTGTTGTGGATATGAACCAGGCACGTTGTGGATATGAACCAGGCACGTTGTGGATATGAAGCTGGTGTGTTGTGGTTTTGAAGCTGGTGTGTTGTGGTTTTGAAGCTGGCGTGTTGTGGTTATTAATCTGGTGTCTTGTGGTTTCTGCGCTAGTGTGTTGTGGATATGAAGCTGGCACTGTGGAGGCGAAGCTGGTGTGTTGTGGATATGAAGCTGGTGTGTTGTGGATATGAAGATGGTATGTTGTGGATTATGAAGCTGGCACGTTGTGGATATGAAGCTGGTGTGTTGTGGTTTTGAAGCTGGCACGTTGTGGATATGAAGCTGGCACGTTTTGGATATGAAGCTGGCCCGTTGTGGATATGAAGCTGGCACGTTGCGGATATGAAGCTGGTGTGTTGTGGATATGAGGCTGGTGTGTTGTGGATATGAGGCTGTTGTCTTTTGGTTATAGAGCTGGTGTGTTGTTTAAATGAAGCTGGTGTGTTTTGGATATGAAGCTGGCGTGTTGTGGATAAGAAGCTGCCACGTTGTGGATATGAAGCTGGTATGTTGTGGATATGAAGCTGGCACGTTGTGGATATGAAGCTGGTGTGTTGTGATTTTGAAGCTGGTGTGTTGTGGTTATGAAAGTGGTGTATGGATATGAAGCTGGTGTGTTGTGGATATGAAGCTGGTAAGTTGTGGATATGAAGCTGGCACGTTGTGGATATGAAGCTGGTGTGTTGTGGATTTTAATCTGGTATGTTGTGGGTATGCAGCTGGTGTGTTGTGGTTATGAAGCTGGCACGTTCTGGTTATGAAGCTGGCACGTTGTGGATATGAAGCTGGCACGTTGTGGATATGAAGCTGGTGTGTTGTGGTTTTGAAGCTGGTGTGTTGTGGTTTTGAAGCTGGCGTGTTGTGGATATGAAGCTGGCACGTTGTGGATATGAAGCTGGCACATTGCGGATATGAAGCTGGTGTGTTGTGGATATGAGGCTGGTGTGTTGTGGATATGAGGCTGTTGTCTTTTGGTTGTAGAGCTGGTGTGTTGTTTAAATGAAGCTGGTATGTTGCGGACATGAAGCTGGCACGTTGTGGATATGAAGCTGGCACGTTGTGGATATGAAGCTGGTATGTTGTGGATAAGAAGCTGGCGTGTTGTGGATATGAAGCTGGTGTGTTGTGGATATGAAGCTGGTGTGTTGTGGATATGAGGCTGATGTGTTGTGGATATGAAGCTGGTGTGCTATTAATATCTAGCTGGTGTGTTGTGGATATGTAGCCTGCGTGTTGTACATATGAAGCTGGTGTGATTTGGATATGAAGCTGGCACGTTGTGGATATGACGCTGGTATGATGTGGATATGTAGCTGGCACATTGTGGACATGAAGCTGGTGTGTTGTGTTTTGAATCTGGTGTGTTGTGGTTTTGAAGCTGGTGTGTTGTGGTTATGAAGCTGGCACGTTGTGGATATGAAGCTGGTATGTTGTGGATATGAAGCTGGCACGTTGTGGATATGAAGCTGGTGTCTTGTGGTTACTGAGCTAGTGTGTTGTGGATATGAAGCTGGTGTGATGTGGATATGAAGCTGGTGTGATGTGGATATGAAGCTGGTGTGATGTGGATATGAAGCTGGCACGTTGTGGATATGAAGCTGGTGTGTTGTGGATATGAAGCTGGTGTGTTGTGGATGTGAAGCTGGTGTGTTGTGCATATGAAGCTGGCACGTTGTGCATATGAAGCTGGCGTGTTGCGGATATGAAGCTGGTGTGTTGTGTATATGAACCAGGCACGTTGTGGATATGAAGCTGGTGTGTTGTGGTTATGAAGCTGGTATGTTGTGTATATGAACCAGGCACGTTGTGGATATGAAACTGGTGTGTTGTGGTTATGAAGCTGGTATGTTTTGTATATGAACCAGGCACGTTGTGGATATGCAGCTGGTGTGTTGTGGTTATGAAGCTGGCACGTTGTGGATATGAAGCTGGCACGTTGTGGATATGAAGCTGGCACATTGCGGATATGAAGCTGGTGTGTTGTGGATATGAGGCTGGTGTGTTGTGGATATGAGGCTGGTGTCTTTTGGTGAAAGAGCTGGTGTGTTGTTTAAATGAAGCTGGTATGTTGTGGACATGAAGCTGGCACGTTGTGGATATGAAGCTGGCACGTTGTGGATATGAAGCTGGTATGTTGTGGATAAGAAGCTGGCGTGTTGTGGATATGAAGCTGGTGTGTTGTGGATATGAAGCTGGTGTGTTGTGGATATGAGGCTGATGTGTTGTGGATATGAAGCTGGTGTGCTATTAATATGAAGCTGGTGTGTTGTGGATATGTGGCCTGCGTGTTGTAGATATGAAGCTGGTGTGATTTGGATATGAAGCTGGCACGTTGTGGATATGAAGCTGGTATGTTGTGGATATGAAGCTGGCACGTTGTCGATATGAAGCTGGTGTGTCGTGGTTTTGAATCTGGTTTGTTGTGGTTATGAAGCTGGCACGTTGTGGATATGAAGCTGGTATGTTGTGGATATGAAGCTGGCACGTTGTGGATATGAAGCTGGTGTGTTGTGGTTTTGAAGCTGGTGTGTTGTGGTTTTGAAGCTGGTGTGTTGTGGATATGTGGCCTGCGTGCTGTAGATATGAAGCTGGTATGTTGTGGATATGAAGCTGGCCCGTTGTGGATATGAAGCTGGCACGTTGTGGATATGAAGTTGGTGTGTTGTGGATATGAAGCTGGTGTGTTGTGGATATGAAGCTGGTGTGTTGTGGTTTTGAAGCTGGTGTGTTGTGGTTATGAAGCTGGCGTGTTGTGGTTATTAATCTGGTGTCTTGTGGTTTCTGCGCTAGTGTGTTGTGGATATGAAGCTGGTGTGCTATTAATATCTAGCTGGTGTGTTGTGGATATGTAGCCTGCGTGTTGTACATATGAAGCTGGTGTGATTTGGATATGAAGCTGGCACGTTGTGGATATGACGCTGGTATGATGTGGATATGTAGCTGGCACATTGTGGACATGAAGCTGGTGTGTTGTGTTTTGAATCTGGTGTGTTGTGGTTTTGAAGCTGGTGTGTTGTGGTTATGAAGCTGGCACGTTGTGGATATGAAGCTGGTATGTTGTGGATATGAAGCTGGCACGTTGTGGATATGAAGCTGGTGTCTTGTGGTTACTGAGCTAGTGTGTTGTGGATATGAAGCTGGTGTGATGTGGATATGAAGCTGGTGTGATGTGGATATGAAGCTGGTGTGATGTGGATATGAAGCTGGCACGTTGTGGATATGAAGCTGGTGTGTTGTGGATATGAAGCTGGTGTGTTGTGGATGTGAAGCTGGTGTGTTGTGCATATGAAGCTGGCACGTTGTGCATATGAAGCTGGCGTGTTGCGGATATGAAGCTGGTGTGTTGTGTATATGAACCAGGCACGTTGTGGATATGAAGCTGGTGTGTTGTGGTTATGAAGCTGGTATGTTGTGTATATGAACCAGGCACGTTGTGGATATGAAACTGGTGTGTTGTGGTTATGAAGCTGGTATGTTTTGTATATGAACCAGGCACGTTGTGGATATGCAGCTGGTGTGTTGTGGTTATGAAGCTGGCACGTTGTGGATATGAAGCTGGCACGTTGTGGATATGAAGCTGGCACATTGCGGATATGAAGCTGGTGTGTTGTGGATATGAGGCTGGTGTGTTGTGGATATGAGGCTGGTGTCTTTTGGTGAAAGAGCTGGTGTGTTGTTTAAATGAAGCTGGTATGTTGTGGACATGAAGCTGGCACGTTGTGGATATGAAGCTGGCACGTTGTGGATATGAAGCTGGTATGTTGTGGATAAGAAGCTGGCGTGTTGTGGATATGAAGCTGGTGTGTTGTGGATATGAAGCTGGTGTGTTGTGGATATGAGGCTGATGTGTTGTGGATATGAAGCTGGTGTGCTATTAATATGAAGCTGGTGTGTTGTGGATATGTGGCCTGCGTGTTGTAGATATGAAGCTGGTGTGATTTGGATATGAAGCTGGCACGTTGTGGATATGAAGCTGGTATGTTGTGGATATGAAGCTGGCACGTTGTCGATATGAAGCTGGTGTGTCGTGGTTTTGAATCTGGTTTGTTGTGGTTATGAAGCTGGCACGTTGTGGATATGAAGCTGGTATGTTGTGGATATGAAGCTGGCACGTTGTGGATATGAAGCTGGTGTGTTGTGGTTTTGAAGCTGGTGTGTTGTGGTTTTGAAGCTGGTGTGTTGTGGATATGTGGCCTGCGTGCTGTAGATATGAAGCTGGTATGTTGTGGATATGAAGCTGGCCCGTTGTGGATATGAAGCTGGCACGTTGTGGATATGAAGTTGGTGTGTTGTGGATATGAAGCTGGTGTGTTGTGGATATGAAGCTGGTGTGTTGTGGTTTTGAAGCTGGTGTGTTGTGGTTATGAAGCTGGCGTGTTGTGGTTATTAATCTGGTGTCTTGTGGTTTCTGCGCTAGTGTGTTGTGGATATGAAGCTGGCACTGTGGATGCGAAGCTGGCGTGTTGTGGATATGAAGCTGGCACGTTGTGGATATGAAGCTGGTGTGTTGTGATTTTGAAGCTGGTGTGTTGTGGTTATGAAAGTGGTGTATGGATATGAAACTGGTATGTTGTGGATATGAAGCTGATATGTTGTGGATATGAAGCTCGCACGTTGTGGATATGAAGCTGGCGTGTTGTGATTTTGAAGCTGGTGTGTTGTGGTTATGAAAGTGGTGTGTGGATATGAAGCTGATATGTTGTGGATATGAAGCTGGCACGTTGTGGATATGAAGCTGGTGTGTTGTGGATATGAAGCTGGCGTGTTGTGGTTATTAATCTGGTGTCTTGTGGTTACTCAGCTCGTGTGAAGCTGGTGTGTCGTGGAAATGCAGCTGGTGTGTTGTGGACGTGGAGCTGGCACGTTGTGGATATGAAGCTGGTGTGTTGTGGATATAGAGCAGGTGTGTTGTGGTTATGAAGCTCGCGCGCTGTGGATATGAAGCTGGTGTGTTGTGGTTATAGAGCTGGCACATTGTGGATGTGAACCTGGTGTGTTCTGGATATGAGGCAGTTGTCTTTCGGTTATAGAGCTGGTGTGTTGTTGAAATGAAGCTGATATGTTGTGGATATGAAGCTGGCACGTTGTGGATATGAAGCTGGCGTGTTGTGGATATGAAGCTGGTGTGTTGTGGATAAGAAGCTGCCACGTTGTGGATATGAAGCTGGTATGTTGTGGATATGAAGCTGGCACGTTGTGAATATGAAGCTGGTATGTTGTGGACGTGGAGCTGCCACGTTGAGGATATGAAGCTGATGTGTTGTGGATAAGAAGCTGCCACGTTGTGAATATGAAGCTGGTATGTTGTGGACGTGGAGCTGGCACGTTGTGGATATGAAGCTGGTGTGTTGTGATTTTGAAGCTGGTGTGTTGTGGTTATGAAAGTGGTGTATGGATATGAAGCTGGTACGTTGTGGATATGAAGCTGGTACGTTGTGGATATGAAGCTGGTACGTTGTGGATATGAAGCTGGCACGTTGTGGATATGAAGCTGGTGTGTTGTGATTTTGAAGCTGGTGTGTTGTGGATGTGAAGCTGGTGTGTTGTGCATATGAAGCTGGCACGTTGTGCATATGAAGCTGGCATGTTGCGGATATGAAGCTGGTATGTTGTGTATATGAACCAGGCACGTTGTGGATATGAAGCTGGTGTGTTGTGGTTATGAAGCTGGTATGTTGTGTATTTGAACCAGGCACGTTGTGGATATGAAGCTGGTGTGTTGTGGTTATGAAGCTGGCACGTTGTGGATATGAAGCTGGCACGTTGTGGATATGAAGCTGGTGTGTTGTGGTTTTGAAGCTGGTATATTGTGGTTTTGAAGCTGGCGTGTTGTGGATATGAAACTAGCACATTGCGGATATGAAGCTGGTGTGTTGTGGATATGAGGCTGGTGTGTTGTGGATATGAGGCTGTTGTCTTTTGGTTATAGAGCTGGTGTGTTGTTTAAATGAAGCTGGTATGTTGCGGACATGAAGCTGGCACGTTGTGGATATGAAGCTGGCACGTTGTGGATATGAAGCTGGTATGTTGTGGATAAGAAGCTGGCGTGTTGTGGATATGAAGCTGGTGTGTTGTGGATATGAAGCTGGTGTGTTGTGGATATGAGGCTGATGTGTTGTGGATATGAAGCTGGTGTGCTATTAATATGAAGCTGGTGTGTTGTGGATATGAAGCTGGCACATTGTGGATATGAAGCTGGTATGTTGTGGATATGAAGCTGACACGTTGTGGATATGAAGCTGGTGTGTTGTGGATATAAAGCTGGCACGTTGTGGATATGAAGCTGGTGTGTTGTGGTTTTGAAGCTGGTGTGTTGTGGTTATGAAGCTAGCGTGTTGTGGTTATGAATCTGGTGTCTTGTGGTTACTGAGCTAGTGTGTTTTGGATATGAAGCTGGTATGATGTGGATATGAAGCTGGTGTGATGTGGATATGAAGCTGGTGTGATGTGGATATGAAGCTGGTGTGATGTGGATATGAAGCTGGCACGTTGTGGATATGAAGCTGGCACGTTGTGGATATGAAGCTGGCACATTGCGGATATGAAGCTGGTGTGTTGTGGATATGAGGCTGTTGTCTTTTGGTTATAGAGCTGGTGTGTTGTTTAAATGAAGCTATTATGTTGCGGACATGAAGCTGGCACGTTGTGGATATGAAGCTGGCACGTTGTGGATGTGAAGCTGGTATGTTGTGGATAAGAAGCTGGCACGTTGTGGACAAGAAGCTGGTGTGTTGTGTTTTGAATCTGGTTTGTTGTGGTTTTGAAGCTGGTGTGTTGTGGTTATGAAGCTGGCATATTGTGGATATGAAGCTGGTATGTTGTGGATATGAAGCTGACACGTTGTGGATATGAAGCTGGCGTGTTGTGGATATAAAGCTGGCACGTTGTGGATATGAAGCTGGTGTGTTGTGGTTTTGAAGCTGGTGTGTTGTGGTTATGAAGCTAGCGTGTTGTGGTTATGAATCTGGTGTCTTGTGGTTACTGAGCTCGTGTGTTGTGGATATGAAGCTGGTGTGATGTGAATATGAAGCTGGTGTGATGTGGATATGAAGCTGGTGTGATGTGGATATGAAGCTGGCACGTTGTGGATATGAAGCTGGTGTGTTGTGGATATGAAGCTGGTATGTTGTGGATGTGAAGCTGGTGTGTTGTGCATATGAAGCTGGCACGTTGTGCATATGAAGCTGGCGTGTTGCGGATATGAAGCTGGTGTGTTGTTTATATGAACCAGGGACGTTGTGGATATGAAGCTGGTGTGTTGTGGTTATGAAGCTGGCACGTTGTGGATATGAAGCTGGCACGTTGTGGATATGAAGCTGGTGTGTTGTGGTTTTGTATCTGGTATATTGTGGTTTTGAAGCTGGCGTGTTGTGGATATGAAGCTGGCACGTTGTGGATATGAAGCTGGCACATTGCGGATATGAAGCTGGTGTGTTGTGGATATGAGGCTGGTGTGTTGTGGTTATGAAGCTGGTATGTTGTGTATATGAACCAGGCACGTTGTGGATATGCAGCTGGTGTGTTGTGGTTATGAAGCTGGCACGTTGTGGATATGAAGCTGGCACGTTGTGGATATGAAGCTGGCACGTTGTGGATATGAAGCTGGCACATTGCGGATATGAAGCTGGTGTGTTGTGGATATGAGGCTGTTGTCTTTTGGTTATAGAGCTGGTGTGTTGTTTAAATGAAGCTATTATGTTGCGGACATGAAGCTGGCACGTTGTGGATATGAAGCTGGCACGTTGTGGATGTGAAGCTGGTATGTTGTGGATAAGAAGCTGGCACGTTGTGGACAAGAAGCTGGTGTGTTGTGTTTTGAATCTGGTTTGTTGTGGTTTTGAAGCTGGTGTGTTGTGGTTATGAAGCTGGCATATTGTGGATATGAAGCTGGTATGTTGTGGATATGAAGCTGACACGTTGTGGATATGAAGCTGGCGTGTTGTGGATATAAAGCTGGCACGTTGTGGATATGAAGCTGGTGTGTTGTGGTTTTGAAGCTGGTGTGTTGTGGTTATGAAGCTAGCGTGTTGTGGTTATGAATCTGGTGTCTTGTGGTTACTGAGCTCGTGTGTTGTGGATATGAAGCTGGTGTGATGTGAATATGAAGCTGGTGTGATGTGGATATGAAGCTGGTGTGATGTGGATATGAAGCTGGCACGTTGTGGATATGAAGCTGGTGTGTTGTGGATATGAAGCTGGTATGTTGTGGATGTGAAGCTGGTGTGTTGTGCATATGAAGCTGGCACGTTGTGCATATGAAGCTGGCGTGTTGCGGATATGAAGCTGGTGTGTTGTTTATATGAACCAGGGACGTTGTGGATATGAAGCTGGTGTGTTGTGGTTATGAAGCTGGCACGTTGTGGATATGAAGCTGGCACGTTGTGGATATGAAGCTGGTGTGTTGTGGTTTTGTATCTGGTATATTGTGGTTTTGAAGCTGGCGTGTTGTGGATATGAAGCTGGCACGTTGTGGATATGAAGCTGGCACATTGCGGATATGAAGCTGGTGTGTTGTGGATATGAGGCTGGTGTCTTTTGGTGAAAGAGCTGGTGTGTTGTTTAAATGAAGCTGGTATGTTGTGGACATGAAGCTGGCACGTTGTGGATATGAAGCTGGCACGTTGTGGATATGAAGCTGGTATGTTGTGGATAAGAAGCTGGCGTGTTGTGGATATGAAGCTGGTGTGTTGTGGATATGAAGCTGGTGTGTTGTGGATATGAGGCTGATGTGTTGTGGATATGAAGCTGGTGTGCTATTAATATGAAGCTGGTGTGTTGTGGATATGTAGCCTGCGTGTTGTAGATATGAAGCTGGTGTGATTTGGATATGAAGCTGGCACGTTGTGGACATGAAGCTGGTGTGTTGTGTTTTGAATCTGGTGTGTTGTGGTTTTGAAGCTTGTGTGTTGTGGTTATGAAGCTCGCGCGCTGTGGATGTGAACCTGGTGTGTTGTGGATATGAGGCTGTTGTCTTTTGGTTATAGAGCTGGTGTGTTGTTTAAATGAAGCTGGTGTGTTGTGGATATGAAGCTGGTGTTCTATGGATATGAAGCTGGCACGTTGTGGATATGAAGCTGGTGTGTTGTGGATATGAAGCTGGTGTGTTGTGGATAAGAAGCTGCCACGTTGTGGATATGAAGCTGGTATGTTGTGGACGTGGAGCTGGCACGTTGTGGATATGAAGCTGGTGTGTTGTGATTTTGAAGCTGGTGTGTTGTGGTTATGAAAGTGGTGTATGGATATGAAGCTGGTATGTTGTGGATATGAAGCTGGTACGTTGTGGATATGAAGCTGGCACGTTGTGGATATGAAGCTGGTGTGTTGTGATTTTGAAGCTGGTGTGTTGTGGATGTGAAGCTGGTGTGTTGTGCATATGAAGCTGGCACGTGCATATGAAGCTGGCGTGTTGCGGATATGAAGCTGGTGTGTTGTGTATATGAACCAGGCACGTTGTGGATATGAAGCTGGTGTGTTGTGGTTATGAAGCTGGTATGTTGTGTATATGAACCAGGCACATTGTGGATATGAAGCTGGTGTGTTGTGGTTATGAAGCTGGCACGTTGTGGATATGAAGCTGGCACGTTGTGGATATGAAGCTGGCGTGTTGTGGTTTTGAAGCTGGTGTATTGTGGTTTTGAAGCTGGCGTGTTGTGGATATGAAGCTGGCACGTTGTGGATATGAAGCTTGCACATTGCGGATATGAAGCTGGTGTGTTGTAAATATGAGGCTGGTGTGTTGTGGATATGAGGCTGTTGTCTTTTGGTTATAGAGCTGGTGTGTTGTTTAAATGAAGCTGGTATGTTGCGGACATGAAGCTGGCACGTTGTGGATATGAAGCTGGTATGTTGTGGATAAGAAGCTGGCGTGTTGTGGATATGAAGCTGGTGTGTTGTGGATATGAAGCTGGTGTGTTGTGGATATGAGGCTTATGTGTTGTGGATATGAAGCTGGTGTGCTATTAATATGAAGCTGGTGTGTTGTGGATATGTAGCCTGCGTGTTGTAGATATGAAGCTGGTGTGATTTGGATATGAAGCTGGCACGTTGTGGATATGAAGCTGGTATGTTTTGGATATGAAGCTGGCACGTTGTGGACATGAAGCTGGTGTGTTGTGTTTTGAATCTGGTGTGTTGTGGTTTTGAAGCTGGTGTGTTGTGGTTATGAAGCTGGCACGTTGTGGATATGAAGCTGGTATGTTGTGGATATGAAGCTGGCACGTTGTGGATATGAAGCTGGTGTGTTGTGGTTTTGAAGCTGGTGTGTCGTGGTTATGAAGCTAGCGTGTTGTGGTTATGAATCTGGTGTCTTGTGGTTACTGAGCTAGTGTGTTGTGGATATGAAGCTGGTGTGATGTGGATATGAAGCTGGTGTGATGTGGATATGAAGCTGGCACGTTGTGGATATGAAGCTGGTGTGTTGTGGATATGAAGCTGGTGTGTTGTGGATGTGAAGCTGGTGTGTTGTGCATATGAAGCTGGCACGTTGTGCAGATGAAGCTGGCGTGTTGCGGATATGAAGCTGGTGTGTTGTGGATATGAGGCTGGTGTCTTTTGGTGAAAGAGCTGGTGTGTTGTTTAAATGAAGCTGGTATGTTGTGGACATGAAGCTGGCACGTTGTGGATATGAAGCTGGCACGTTGTGGATATGAAGCTGGTATGTTGTGGATAAGAAGCTGGCGTGTTGTGGATATGAAGCTGGTGTGTTGTGGATATGAAGCTGGTGTGTTGTGGATATGAAGCTGGCACGTTGTGGATATGAAGCTGGTGTGTTGTGGATATGAAGCTGGTGTATTGTGGACATGAAGTTGGTGTGTCGTGGAAATGCAGCTGGTGTATTATGGATATGAAGCTATGGTGTTGTGGATGTGAAAGTGGTGTGTGGATATGAAGCTGGTATGTTGTGGATATGAAGCTGGCACGTTGTGGATATGAAGCTGGCACGTTGTGGATATGAAGCTGGTGTGTTGTGGTTATGAAGCTGGTGTGTTGTGAATAGGAAGCTGGTATGTTGTGGATATGAAGCTGGTGTGTTGTGGATATGAACCAGGCACGTTGTGGATATGAACCAGGCACGTTGTGGATATGAAGCTGGTGTGTTGTGGTTTTGAAGCTGGTGTGTTGTGGTTTTGAAGCTGGCGTGTTGTGGTTATTAATCTGGTGTCTTGTGGTTTCTGCGCTAGTGTGTTGTGGATATGAAGCTGGCACTGTGGAGGCGAAGCTGGTGTGTTGTGGATATGAAGCTGGTGTGTTGTGGATATGAAGATGGTATGTTGTGGATTATGAAGCTGGCACGTTGTGGATATGAAGCTGGTGTGTTGTGGTTTTGAAGCTGGCACGTTGTGGATATGAAGCTGGCACGTTTTGGATATGAAGCTGGCCCGTTGTGGATATGAAGCTGGCACGTTGCGGATATGAAGCTGGTGTGTTGTGGATATGAGGCTGGTGTGTTGTGGATATGAGGCTGTTGTCTTTTGGTTATAGAGCTGGTGTGTTGTTTAAATGAAGCTGGTGTGTTTTGGATATGAAGCTGGCGTGTTGTGGATAAGAAGCTGCCACGTTGTGGATATGAAGCTGGTATGTTGTGGATATGAAGCTGGCACGTTGTGGATATGAAGCTGGTGTGTTGTGATTTTGAAGCTGGTGTGTTGTGGTTATGAAAGTGGTGTATCGATATGAAGCTGGTGTGTTGTGGATATGAAGCTGGTAAGTTGTGGATATGAAGCTGGCACGTTGTGGATATGAAGCTGGTGTGTTGTGTATATGAACCAGGCACGTTGTGGATATGAAGCTGGTGTGTTGTGGTTATTAATCTGGTATGTTGTGGGTATGCAGCTGGTGTGTTGTGGTTATGAAGCTGGCACGTTCTGGTTATGAAGCTGGCACGTTGTGGATATGAAGCTGGCACGTTGTGGATATGAAGCTGGTGTGTTGTGGTTTTGAAGCTGGTGTATTGTGGTTTTGAAGCTGGCGTGTTGTGGATATGAAGCTGGCACGTTGTGGATATGAAGCTGGCACATTGCGGATATGAAGCTGGTGTGTTGTGGATATGAGGCTGGTGTGTTGTGGATATGAGGCTGTTGTCTTTTGGTTGTAGAGCTGGTGTGTTGTTTAAATGAAGCTGGTATGTTGCGGACATGAAGCTGGCACGTTGTGGATATGAAGCTGGCACGTTGTGGATATGAAGCTGGTATGTTGTGGATAAGAAGCTGGCATGTTGTGGATATGAAGCTGGTGTGTTGTGGATATGAAGCTGGTGTGTTGTGGATATGAGGCTGATGTGTTGTGGATATGAAGCTGGTGTGCTATTAATATGAAGCTGGTGTGTTGTGGATATGAAGCTGGCACATTGTGGATATGAAGCTGGTATGTTGTGGATATGAAGCTGACACGTTGTGGATATGAAGCTGGTGTGTTGTGGATATAAAGCTGGCACATTGTGGATATGAAGCTGGTGTGTTGTGGATATGAAGCTGGTGTGTTGTGGATATGAAGCTGGTGTGTTGTGGATATCAAGCTGGTGTGTTGTGGATATGAAGCTGGTGTGTTGTGGATATGTAGCCTGCGTGTTGTACATATGAAGCTGGTGTGATTTGGATATGAAGCTGGCACGTTGTGGATATGACGCTGGTATGATGTGGATATGTAGCTAGCACATTGTGGACATGAAGCTGGTGTGTTGTGGATATGAAGCTGGTGTGTTGTGGACGTGGAGCTGGCACGTTGTGGATATGAAGCTGGTGTGTTGTGATTTTGAAGCTGGTGTGTTGTGGTTATGAAAGTGGTGTATGGATATGAAGCTGGTATGTTGTGGATATGAAGCTGGTACGTTGTGGATATGAAGCTGGCACGTTGTGGATATGAAGCTGGTGTGTTGTGATTTTGAAGCTGGTGTGTTGTGGATGTGAAGCTGGTGTGTTGTGCATATGAAGCTGGCACGTGCATATGAAGCTGGCGTGTTGCGGATATGAAGCTGGTGTGTTGTGTATATGAACCAGGCACGTTGTGGATATGAAGCTGGTGTGTTGTGGTTATGAAGCTGGTATGTTGTGTATATGAACCAGGCACATTGTGGATATGAAGCTGGTGTGTTGTGGTTATGAAGCTGGCACGTTGTGGATATGAAGCTGGCACGTTGTGGATATGAAGCTGGCGTGTTGTGGTTTTGAAGCTGGTGTATTGTGGTTTTGAAGCTGGCGTGTTGTGGATATGAAGCTGGCACGTTGTGGATATGAAGCTTGCACATTGCGGATATGAAGCTGGTGTGTTGTAAATATGAGGCTGGTGTGTTGTGGATATGAGGCTGTTGTCTTTTGGTTATAGAGCTGGTGTGTTGTTTAAATGAAGCTGGTATGTTGCGGACATGAAGCTGGCACGTTGTGGATATGAAGCTGGTATGTTGTGGATAAGAAGCTGGCGTGTTGTGGATATGAAGCTGGTGTTTAGATTAGATTACTTACAGTGTGGAAACAGGCCCTTCGGCCCAACAAGTCCACACCGCCCCGCCGAAGCGTAACCCACCCATACCCCTACATCTACATTTACCCCTTACCTAACACTATGGGCAATTTAGCATGGCCAATTCACCTGACCTGCACATCTTTGTGACTGTGGGAGGAAACCGGAGCACCCGGAGGAAACCCACGCAGACACGGGGAGAACGTGCAAACTCCACACAGTCAGTCGCCTGAGGCGGGAATTGAACCCGGGTCTCAGGCGCTGTGAGGCAGCAGTGCTAACCACTGTGCCACCATGCCGCCAATATGAGGCTGGTGTGTTGTGGATATGAGGCTTATGTGTTGTGGATATGAAGCTGGTGTGCTATTAATATGAAGCTGGTGTGTTGTGGATATGTAGCCTGCGTGTTGTAGATATGAAGCTGGTGTGATTTGGATATGAAGCTGGCACGTTGTGGATATGAAGCTGGTATGTTTTGGATATGAAGCTGGCACGTTGTGGACATGAAGCTGGTGTGTTGTGTTTTGAATCTGGTGTGTTGTGGTTTTGAAGCTGGTGTGTTGTGGTTATGAAGCTGGCACGTTGTGGATATGAAGCTGGTATGTTGTGGATATGAAGCTGGCACGTTGTGGATATGAAGCTGGTGTGTTGTGGTTTTGAAGCTGGTGTGTCGTGGTTATGAAGCTAGCGTGTTGTGGTTATGAATCTGGTGTCTTGTGGTTACTGAGCTAGTGTGTTGTGGATATGAAGCTGGTGTGATGTGGATATGAAGCTGGTGTGATGTGGATATGAAGCTGGCACGTTGTGGATATGAAGCTGGTGTGATGTGGATATGAAGCTGGCACGTTGTGGATATGAAGCTGGTGTGTTGTGGATATGAAGCTGGTGTGTTGTGGATGTGAAGCTGGTGTGTTGTGCATATGAAGCTGGCACGTTGTGCAGATGAAGCTGGCGTGTTGCGGATATGAAGCTGGTGTGTTGTGGATATGAGGCTGGTGTCTTTTGGTGAAAGAGCTGGTGTGTTGTTTAAATGAAGCTGGTATGTTGTGGACATGAAGCTGGCACGTTGTGGATATGAAGCTGGCACGTTGTGGATATGAAGCTGGTATGTTGTGGATAAGAAGCTGGCGTGTTGTGGATATGAAGCTGGTGTGTTGTGGATATGAAGCTGGTGTGTTGTGGATATGAAGCTGGCACGTTGTGGATATGAAGCTGGTGTGTTGTGGATATGAAGCTGGTGTATTGTGGACATGAAGTTGGTGTGTCGTGGAAATGCAGCTGGTGTATTATGGATATGAAGCTATGGTGTTGTGGATGTGAAAGTGGTGTGTGGATATGAAGCTGGTATGTTGTGGATATGAAGCTGGCACGTTGTGGATATGAAGCTGGCACGTTGTGGATATGAAGCTGGTGTGTTGTGGTTATGAAGCTGGTGTGTTGTGAATAGGAAGCTGGTATGTTGTGGATATGAAGCTGGTGTGTTGTGGATATGAACCAGGCACGTTGTGGATATGAACCAGGCACGTTGTGGATATGAAGCTGGTGTGTTGTGGTTTTGAAGCTGGTGTGTTGTGGTTTTGAAGCTGGCGTGTTGTGGTTATTAATCTGGTGTCTTGTGGTTTCTGCGCTAGTGTGTTGTGGATATGAAGCTGGCACTGTGGAGGCGAAGCTGGTGTGTTGTGGATATGAAGCTGGTGTGTTGTGGATATGAAGATGGTATGTTGTGGATTATGAAGCTGGCACGTTGTGGATATGAAGCTGGTGTGTTGTGGTTTTGAAGCTGGCACGTTGTGGATATGAAGCTGGCACGTTTTGGATATGAAGCTGGCCCGTTGTGGATATGAAGCTGGCACGTTGCGGATATGAAGCTGGTGTGTTGTGGATATGAGGCTGGTGTGTTGTGGATATGAGGCTGTTGTCTTTTGGTTATAGAGCTGGTGTGTTGTTTAAATGAAGCTGGTGTGTTTTGGATATGAAGCTGGCGTGTTGTGGATAAGAAGCTGCCACGTTGTGGATATGAAGCTGGTATGTTGTGGATATGAAGCTGGCACGTTGTGGATATGAAGCTGGTGTGTTGTGATTTTGAAGCTGGTGTGTTGTGGTTATGAAAGTGGTGTATCGATATGAAGCTGGTGTGTTGTGGATATGAAGCTGGTAAGTTGTGGATATGAAGCTGGCACGTTGTGGATATGAAGCTGGTGTGTTGTGTATATGAACCAGGCACGTTGTGGATATGAAGCTGGTGTGTTGTGGTTATTAATCTGGTATGTTGTGGGTATGCAGCTGGTGTGTTGTGGTTATGAAGCTGGCACGTTCTGGTTATGAAGCTGGCACGTTGTGGATATGAAGCTGGCACGTTGTGGATATGAAGCTGGTGTGTTGTGGTTTTGAAGCTGGTGTATTGTGGTTTTGAAGCTGGCGTGTTGTGGATATGAAGCTGGCACGTTGTGGATATGAAGCTGGCACATTGCGGATATGAAGCTGGTGTGTTGTGGATATGAGGCTGGTGTGTTGTGGATATGAGGCTGTTGTCTTTTGGTTGTAGAGCTGGTGTGTTGTTTAAATGAAGCTGGTATGTTGCGGACATGAAGCTGGCACGTTGTGGATATGAAGCTGGCACGTTGTGGATATGAAGCTGGTATGTTGTGGATAAGAAGCTGGCGTGTTGTGGATATGAAGCTGGTGTGTTGTGGATATGAAGCTGGTGTGTTGTGGATATGAGGCTGATGTGTTGTGGATATGAAGCTGGTGTGCTATTAATAACTAGCTGGTGTGTTGTGGATATGTAGCCTGCGTGTTGTACATATGAAGCTGGTGTGATTTGGATATGAAGCTGGCACGTTGTGGATATGACGCTGGTATGATGTGGATATGTAGCTAGCACATTGTGGACATGAAGCTGGTGTGTTGTGGTTATGAAGCTCGCGCGCTGTGGATGTGAACCTGGTGTGTTGTGGATATGAGGCTGTTGTCTTTTGGTTATAGAGCTGGTGTGTTGTTTAAATGAAGCTGGTGTGTTGTGGATATGAAGCTGGTGTTCTATGGATATGAAGCTGGCACGTTGTGGATATGAAGCTGGTGTGTTGTGGATATGAAGCTGGTGTGTTGTGGATAAGAAGCTGCCACGTTGTGGATATGAAGCTGGTATTTTGTGGATATGAAGCTGGCACGTTGTGAATATGAAGCTGGTGTGTTGTGGACGTGGAGCTGGCACGTTGTGGATATGAAGCTGGTGTGTTGTGATTTTGAAGCTGGTGTGTTGTGGTTATGAAAGTGGTGTATGGATATGAAGCTGGCACGTTGTGGATATGAAGCTGGTGTGTTGTGATTTTGAAGCTGGTGTGTTGTGGATGTGAAGCTGGTGTGTTGTGCATATGAAGCTGGCGTGTTGTGGTTTTGAAGCTGGTGTATTGTGGTTTTGAAGCTGGCACGTTGTGGATATGAAGCTGGCGTGTTGTGGATATGAGGCTTGTGTCTTTTGGTGAAAGAGCTGGTGTGTTGTTTAAATGAAGCTGGTATGTTGTGGACATGAAGCTGGCACGTTGTGGATATGAAGCTGGCACGTTGTGGATATGAAGCTGGTATGTTGTGGATAAGAAGCTGGCGTGTTGTGGATATGAAGCTGGTGTGTTGTGGATATGAAGCTGGTGTGTTGTGGATATGAAGCTGGCACGTTGTGGATATGAAGCTGGCACGTTGTGGATATGAAGCTGGTGTGTTGTGGTTATGAAGCTGGTGTGTTGTGAATAGGAAGCTGGTATGTTGTGGATATGAAGCTGGTGTGTTGTGGATATGAACCAGGCACGTTGTGGATATGAACCAGGCACGTTGTGGATATGAAGCTGGTGTGTTGTGGTTTTGAAGCTGGTGTGTTGTGGTTTTGAAGCTGGCGTGTTGTGGTTATTAATCTGGTGTCTTGTGGTTTCTGCGCTAGTGTGTTGTGGATATGAAGCTGGCACTGTGGAGGCGAAGCTGGTGTGTTGTGGATATGAAGCTGGTGTGTTGTGGATATGAAGATGGTATGTTGTGGATTATGAAGCTGGCACGTTGTGGATATGAAGCTGGTGTGTTGTGGTTTTGAAGCTGGCACGTTGTGGATATGAAGCTGGCACGTTTTGGATATGAAGCTGGCCCGTTGTGGATATGAAGCTGGCACGTTGCGGATATGAAGCTGGTGTGTTGTGGATATGAGGCTGGTGTGTTGTGGATATGAGGCTGTTGTCTTTTGGTTATAGAGCTGGTGTGTTGTTTAAATGAAGCTGGTGTGTTTTGGATATGAAGCTGGCGTGTTGTGGATAAGAAGCTGCCACGTTGTGGATATGAAGCTGGTATGTTGTGGATATGAAGCTGGCACGTTGTGGATATGAAGCTGGTGTGTTGTGATTTTGAAGCTGGTGTGTTGTGGTTATGAAAGTGGTGTATGGATATGAAGCTGGTGTGTTGTGGATATGAAGCTGGTAAGTTGTGGATATGAAGCTGGCACGTTGTGGATATGAAGCTGGTGTGTTGTGTATATGAACCAGGCACGTTGTGGATATGAAGCTGGTGTGTTGTGGTTATTAATCTGGTATGTTGTGGGTATGCAGCTGGTGTGTTGTGGTTATGAAGCTGGCACGTTCTGGTTATGAAGCTGGCACGTTGTGGATATGAAGCTGGCACGTTGTGGATATGAAGCTGGTGTGTTGTGGTTTTGAAGCTGGTGTATTGTGGTTTTGAAGCTGGCGTGTTGTGGATATGAAGCTGGCACGTTGTGGATATGAAGCTGGCACATTGCGGATATGAAGCTGGTGTGTTGTGGATATGAGGCTGGTGTGTTGTGGATATGAGGCTGTTGTCTTTTGGTTGTAGAGCTGGTGTGTTGTTTAAATGAAGCTGGTATGTTGCGGACATGAAGCTGGCACGTTGTGGATATGAAGCTGGCACGTTGTGGATATGAAGCTGGTATGTTGTGGATAAGAAGCTGGCGTGTTGTGGATATGAAGCTGGTGTGTTGTGGATATGAAGCTGGTGTGTTGTGGATATGAGGCTGATGTGTTGTGGATATGAAGCTGGTGTGCTATTAATATCTAGCTGGTGTGTTGTGGATATGTAGCCTGCGTGTTGTACATATGAAGCTGGTGTGATTTGGATATGAAGCTGGCACGTTGTGGATATGACGCTGGTATGATGTGGATATGTAGCTGGCACATTGTGGACATGAAGCTGGTGTGTTGTGTTTTGAATCTGGTGTGTTGTGGTTTTGAAGCTGGTGTGTTGTGGTTATGAAGCTGGCACGTTGTGGATATGAAGCTGGTATGTTGTGGATATGAAGCTGGCACGTTGTGGATATGAAGCTGGTGTGTTGTGGATATAAAGCTGGCACGTTGTGGATATGAAGCTGGTGTGTTGTGGTTTTGAAGCTGGTGTGTTGTGGTTATGAAGCTAGCGTGTTGTGGTTATGAATCTGGTGTCTTGTGGTTCCTGAGCTAGTGTGTTGTGGATATGAAGCTGGTGTGATGTGGATATGAAGCTGGTGTGATGTGGATATGAAGCTGGTGTGATGTGGATATGAAGCTGGTGTGTTGTGGATATGAAGCTGGTGTGTTGTGGATGTGAAGCTGGTGTGTTGTGCATCTGAAGCTGGCACGTTGTGCATATGAAGCTGGCGTGTTGCGGATATGAAGCTGGTGTGTTGTGTATATGAACCAGGCACGTTGTGGATATGAAGCTGGTGTGTTGTGGTTATGAAGCTGGTATGTTGTGTATATGAACCAGGCACGTTGTGGATATGAAACTGGTGTGTTGTGGTTATGAAGCAGGTATGTTGTGTATATGAACCAGGCACGTTGTGGATATGCAGCTGGTGTGTTGTGGTTATGAATCTGGCACGTTGTGGATATGAAGCTGGCACGTTGTGGATATGAAGCTGGCACATTGCGGATATGAAGCTGGTGTGTTGTGGATATGAGGCTGGTGTGTTGTGGATATGAGGCTGGTGTCTTTTGGTGAAAGAGCTGGTGTGTTGTTTAAATGAAGCTGGTATGTTGTGGACATGAAGCTGGCACGTTGTGGATATGAAGCTGGCACGTTGTGGATATGAAGCTGGTATGTTGTGGATAAGAAGCTGGCGTGTTGTGGATATGAAGCTGGTGTGTTGTGGATATGAAGCTGGTGTGTTGTGGATATGAGGCTGATGTGTTGTGGATATGAAGCTGGTGTGCTATTAATATGAAGCTGGTGTGTTGTGGATATGTGGCCTGCGTGTTGTAGATATGAAACTGGTGTGATTTGGATATGAAGCTGGCACGTTGTGGATATGAAGCTGGTATGTTGTGGATATGAAGCTGGCACGTTGTCGATATGAAGCTGGTGTGTTGTGGTTTTGAATCTGGTTTGTTGTGGTTATGAAGCTGGCACGTTGTGGATATGAAGCTGGTATGTTGTGGATATGAAGCTGGCACGTTGTGGATATGAAGCTGGTGTGTTGTGGTTTTGAAGCTGGTGTGTTGTGGTTTTGAAGCTGGTGTGTTGTGGATATGTGGCCTGCGTGTTGTAGATATGAAGCTGGCCCGTTGTGGATATGAAGCTGGCACGTTGTGGATATGAAGCTGGTGTGTTGTGGATATAAAGCTGGTGTGTTGTGGATATGAAGCTGGTATGTTGTGGATATGAAGCTGGTGTGTTGTGGATATGAAGCTGGTGTGTTGTGGTTTTGAAGCTGGTGTGTTGTGGTTATGAAGCTGGCGTGTTGTGGTTATTAATCTGGTGTCTTGTGGTTTCTGCGCTAGTGTGTTGTGGATATGAAGCTGGCACTGTGGATGCGAAGCTGGCGTGTTGTGGATATGAAGCTGGCACGTTGTGGATATGAAGCTGGTGTGTTGTGATTTTGAAGCTGGTGTGTTGTGGTTATGAAAGTGGTGTATGGATATGAAGCTGGTGTGTTGTAGATATGAAGCTGATATGTTGTGGATATGAAGCTGATATGTTGTGGATATGAAGCTCGCACGTTGTGGATATGAAGCTGGCGTGTTGTGATTTTGAAGCTGGTGTGTTGTGGTTATGAAAGTGGTGTGTGGATATGAAGCTGATATGTTGTGGATATGAAGCTGGCACGTTGTGGATATGAAGCTGGTATGTTGTGGATATGAAGCTGGTGTGTTGTGGATATGAAGCTGGCGTGTTGTGGTTATTAATCTGGTGTCTTGTGGTTACTCAGCTCGTGTGAAGCTGGTGTGTCGTGGAAATGCAGCTGGTGTGTTGTGGACGTGGAGCTGGCACGTTGTGGATATGAAGCTGGTGTGTTGTGGATATAGAGCAGGTGTGTTGTGGTTATGAAGCTCGCGCGCTGTGGATATGAAGCTGGTGTGTTGTGGTTATAGAGCTGGCACATTGTGGATGTGAACCTGGTGTGTTCTGGATATGAGGCAGTTGTCTTTCGGTTATAGAGCTGGTGTGTTGTTGAAATGAAGCTGATATGTTGTGGATATGAAGCTGGCACGTTGTGGATATGAAGCTGGTATGTTGTGGATATGAAGCTGGCACGTTGTGAATATGAAGCTGGTATGTTGTGGACGTGGAGCTGCCACGTTGTGGATATGAAGCTGATGTGTTGTGGATAAGAAGCTGCCACGTTGTGGATATGAAGCTGGTATGTTGTGGATATGAAGCTGGCACGTTGTGAATATGAAGCTGGTATGTTGTGGACGTGGAGCTGGCACGTTGTGGATATGAAGCTGGTGTGTTGTGATTTTGAAGCTGGTGTGTTGTGGTTATGAAAGTGGTGTATGGATATGAAGCTGGTACGTTGTGGATATGAAGCTGGTACGTTGTGGATATGAAGCTGGCACGTTGTGGATATGAAGCTGGTGTGTTGTGATTTTGAAGCTGGTGTGTTGTGGATGTGAAGCTGGTGTGTTGTGCATATGAAGCTGGCACGTTGTGCATATGAAGCTGGCATGTTGCGGATATGAAGCTGGTATGTTGTGTATATGAACCAGGCACGTTGTGGATATGAAGCTGGTGTGTTGTGGTTATGAAGCTGGTATGTTGTGTATTTGAACCAGGCACGTTGTGGATATGAAGCTGGTGTGTTGTGGTTATGAAGCTGGCACGTTGTGGATATGAAGCTGGCACGTTGTGGATATGAAGCTGGCACGTTGTGGTTTTGAAGCTGGTATATTGTGGTTTTGAAGCTGGCGTGTTGTGCATATGAAGCTAGCACATTGCGGATATGAAGCTGGTGTGTTGTGGATATGAGGCTGGTGTGTTGTGGATATGAGGCTGTTGTCTTTTGGTTATAGAGCTGGTGTGTTGTTTAAATGAAGCTGGTATGTTGCGGACATGAAGCTGGCACGTTGTGGATATGAAGCTGGCACGTTGTGGATATGAAGCTGGTATGTTGTGGATAAGAAGCTGGCGTGTTGTGGATATGAAGCTGGTGTGTTGTGGATATGAAGCTGGTGTGTTGTGGATATGAGGCTGATGTGTTGTGGATATGAAGCTGGTGTGCTATTAATATGAAGCTGGTGTGTTGTGGATATGTAGCCTGCGTGTTGTAGATATGAAGCTGGTGTGATTTGGATATGAAGCTGGCACGTTGTGGATATGAAGCTGGTATGTTGTGGATATGAAGCTGGCACGTTGTGGACATGAAGCTGGTTTGTTGTGTTTTGAATCTGGTGTGTTGTGGTTTTGAAGCTGGTGTGTTGTGGTTATGAAGCTGGCACATTGTGGATATGAAGCTGGTATGTTGTGGATATGAAGCTGACACGTTGTGGATATGAAGCTGGTGTGTTGTGGATATAAAGCTGGCACATTGTGGATATGAAGCTGGTGTGTTGTGGTTTTGAAGCTGGTGTGTTGTGGTTATTTAGCTAGCGTGTTGTGGTTATGAATCTGGTGTCTTGTGGTTACTGAGCTAGTGTGTTGTGGATATGAAGCTGGTATGATGTGGATATGAAGCTGGTGTGATGTGGATATGAAGCTGGTGTGATGTGGATATGAAGCTGGCACGTTGTGGATATGAAGCTGGTGTGTTGTGGATATGAAGCTGGTGTGTTGTGGATGTGAAGCTGGTGTGTTGTGCATATGAAGCTGGCGTGTTGCGGATATGAAGCTGGTGTGTTGTGTATATGAACCAGGCACGTTGTGGATATGAAGCTGGTGTGTTGTGGTTATGAAGCTGTTATGTTGTGTATATGAACCAGGCACGTTGTGGATATGCAGCTGGTGTGTTGTGGTTATGAAGCTGGCACGTTGTGGATATGAAGCTGGCACGTTGTGGATATGAAGCTGGCACGTTGCGGATATGAAGCTGGCACATTGCGGATATGAAGCTGGTGTGTTGTGGATATGAGGCTGGTGTGTTGTGGATATGAGGCTGTTGTCTTTTGGTTATAGAGCTGGTGTGTTGTTTAAATGAAGCTATTATGTTGCGGACATGAAGCTGGCACGTTGTGGATATGAAGCTGGCACGTTGTGGATGTGAAGCTGGTATGTTGTGGTAAGAAGCTGGCGTGTTGTGGATATGAAGCTGGCACATTGCGGATATGAAGCTGGTGTGTTGTGTTTTGAATCTGGTGTGTTGTGGTTTTGAAGCTGGTGTGTTGTGGTTATGAAGCTGGCATATTGTGGATATGAAGCTGGTATGTTGTGGATATGAAGCTGACACGTTGTGGATATGAAGCTGGCGTGTTGTGGATATAAAGCTGGCACGTTGTGGATATGAAGCTGGTGTGTTGTGGTTTTGAAGCTGGTGTGTTGTGGTTCTGAAGCTAGCGTGTTGTGGTTATGAATCTGGTGTCTTGTGGTTACTGAGCTAGTGTGTTGTGGATATGAAGCTGGTGTGATGTGAATATGAAGCTGGTGTGTTGTGGATATAAAGCTGGCACGTTGTGGATATGAAGCTGGTGTGTTGTGGTTTTGAAGCTGGTGTGTTGTGGTTATGAAGCTAGCGTGTTGTGGTTATGAATCTGGTGTCTTGTGGTTACTGAGCTAGTGTGTTGTCGATATGAAGCTGGTGTGATGTGGATATGAAGCTGGTGTGATGTGGATATGAAGCTGGCACGTTGTGGATATGAAGCTGGTGTGTTGTGGATATGAAGCTGGTGTGTTGTGGATGTGAAGCTGGTTGTTGTGCATATGAAGCTGGCACGTTGTGCATATGAAGCTGGCGTGTTGCGGAAATGAAGCTGGTGTGTTGTTTATATGAACCAGGCACGTTGTGGATATGAAGCTGGTGTGTTGTGGTTATGAAGCTGGTATGTTGTGTATATGAACCAGGCACGTTGTGGATATGAAGCTGGTGTGTTGTGGTTATGAAGATGGCACGTTGTGGATATGAAGCTGGCACATTGCGGATATGAAGCTGGTGTGTTGTGGATATGAGGCTGGTGTCTTTTGGTGAAAGAGCTGGTGTGTTGTTTAAATGAAGCTGGTATGTTTTGGACATGAAGCTGGCACGTTGTGGATATGAAGCTGGTATGTTGTGGATAAGAAGCTGGCGTGTTGTGGATATGAAGCTGGCACATTGCGGATATGAAGCTGGTGTGTTGTGGATATGAGGCTGATGTGTTGTGGATATGAAGCTGGTGTGTTGTGGTTTTGTATCTGGTATATTGTGGTTTTGAAGCTGGCGTGTTGTGGATATGAAGCTGGCACGTTGTGGATATGAAGCTGGCACATTGCGGATATGAAGCTGGTATGTTGTGGATATGAAGCTGGTGTGTTGTCGATATGAGGCTGATGTGTTGTGGATATGAAGCTGGTGTGCTATTAATATGAAGCTGGTGTGTTGTGGATATGTAGCCTGCGTGTTGTAGATATGAAGCTGGTGTGATTTGGATATGAAGCTGGCACGTTGTGGATATGAAGCTGGTATGTTGTGGATATGAAGCTGGCACGTTGTGGACATGAAGCTGGTGTGTTGTGGATATGAAGCTGGTCTGTTGTGGTTTTGAATCTGGTGTGATGTGGTTATGAAGCTGGCACGTTGTGGATATGAAGCTGGTATGTTGTGGATATGAAGCTGGCACGTTGTGGATATGAAGCTGGCACGTTGTGGATATGAAGCTGGTGTGTTGTGGTTTTTAAGCTGGTGTGTTGTGGTTTTGAAGCTGGTGTGTTGTGGATATGAAGCTGGTATGTTGTGGATATGAAGCTGGTGTGTTGTGGTTTTGAAGCTGGTGTGTTGTGGTTATGAAGCTGGCGTGTTGTGGATATGAAGCTGGTGTGTTGTGAATATGAAGATGGTATGTTGTGGATTATGAAGCTGGCACGTTGTGGATATGAATCTGGTGTGTTGTGGTTTTGAAGCTGGTGTGTTGTGGTTTCTGCGCTCGTGTGTTGTGGATATGAAGCTGGCACTGTGGATGCGAAGCTGGCGTGTTGTGGATATGAAGCTGGTGTGTTGTGGTTTTGAAGCTGGCACGTTGTGGATATGAAGGTGGTGTGTTGTGGATATGAAGCTGGTGTGTTGTGAATATGAAGATGGTATGTTGTGGATTATGAAGCTGGCACGTTGTGGATATGAAGCTGGTGTGTTGTGGATAAGAAGCTGGCGTGTTGTGGATATGAAGCTGGCACATTGCGGATATGAAGCTGGTGTGTTGTGGATATGAGGCTGATGTGTTGTGGATATGAAGCTGGTGTGCTATTAATATGAAGCTGGTGTGTTGTGGATATGTAGCCTGCGTGTTGTAGATATGAAGCTGGTGTGATTTGGATATGAAGCTGGCACGTTGTGGATATGAAGCTGGTATGTTGTGGATATGAAGCTGGCACGTTGTGGACATGAAGCTGGTGTGTTGTGTTTTGAATCTGGTGTGTTGTGGTTTTGAAGCTGGTGTGTTGTGGTTATGAAGCTGGCACATTGTGGATATGAAGCTGGTATGTTGTGGATATGAAGCTGACACGTTGTGGATATGAAGCTGGTGTGTTGTGGATATAAAGCTGGCACGTTGTGGATATGAAGCTGGTGTGTTGTGGTTTTGAAGCTGGTGTGTTGTGGTTATGAAGCTAGCGTGTTGTGGTTATGAATCTGGTGTCTTGTGGTTACTGAGCTAGTGTGTTGTGGATATGAAGCTGGTGTGATGTGGATATGAAGCTGGTGTGATGTGGATATGAAGCTGGTGTGATGTGGATATGAAGCTGGCACGTTGTGGATATGAAGCTGGTGTGTTGTGGATATGAAGCTGGTGTGTTGTGGATGTGAAGCTGGTTGTTGTGCATATGAAGCTGGCACGTTGTGCATATGAAGCTGGCGTGTTGCGGATATGAAGCTGGTGTGTTGTGTATATGAACCAGGCACATTGTGGATATGAAGCTGGTGTGTTGTGGTTATGAAGCTGGTATGTTGTGTATATGAACCAGGCACGTTGTGGATATGAAGCTGGTGTGTTGTGGTTATGAAGCTGGCACGTTGTGGATATGAAGCTGGCACGTTGTGGATATGAAGCTGGTGTATTGTGGTTTTGAAGCTGGCGTGTTGTGGATATGAAGCTGGCACGTTGTGGATATGAAGCTGGCACATTGCGGATATGAAGCTGGTGTGTTGTGGATATGAGGCTGGTGTCTTTTGGTGAAAGATCTGGTGTGTTGTTTAAATGAAGCTGGTATGTTGTGGACATGAAGCTGGCACGTTGTGGATATGAAGCTGGCACGTTGTGGATATGAAGGTGGTATGTTGTGGATAAGAAGCTGGCGTGTTGTGGATATGAAGCTGGCACATTGCGGATATGAAGCTGGTGTGTTGTGGATATGAGGGTGATGTGTTGTGGATATGAAGCTGGTGTGCTATTAATATGAAGCTGGTGTGTTGTGGATATGTAGCCTGCGTGTTGTAGATATGAAGCTGGTGTGATTTGGATATGAAGCTGGCACGTTGTGGATATGAAGCTGGTATGTTGTGGATATGAAGCTGGCACGTTGTGGACATGAAGCTGGTGTGTTGTGGATATGAAGCTGGTGTGTTGTGGTTTTGAATCTCGTGTGATGTGGTTATGAAGCTGGCACGTTGTGGATATGAAGCTGGTATGTTGTGGATATGAAGCTGGCACATTGTGGATATGAAGCTGGTGTGTTGTGGTTTTTAAGCTGGTGTGTTGTGGTTTTGAAGCTGGTGTGTTGTGGATATGAAGCTGGTATGTTGTGGATATGAAGCTGGTGTGTTGTGGATATGAAGCTGGTGTGTTGTGGTTTTGAAGCTGGTGTGTTGTGGTTATGAAGCTGGCGTGTTGTGGTTATTAATCTGGTGTCTTGTGGTTTCTGCGCTAGTGTGTTGTGGACATGAAGCTGGCACTGTGGATGCGAAGCTGGCGTGTTGTGGATATGAAGCTGGTGTGTTGTGGTTTTGAAGCTGGCACGTTGTGGATATGAAGCTGGTGTGTTGTGGATATGAAGATGGTATGTTGTGGTTTTGAAGCTAGCGTGTAGTGGATATGAAGCTGGCACGTTGTGGATATGAAGCTGGTGTGTTGTGGTTTTGAAGCTAGCGTGTAGTGGATATGAAGCTGGCACGTTGTGGAAATGAAGCTGGCACGTTGTGGATATGAAGCTGGTGTGTTGTGGATATAAAGCTGGCACGTTGTGGATATGAAGCTGGTGTGTTGTGGTTTTGAAGCTGGTGTGTTGTGGTTCTGAAGCTAGCGTGTTGTGGTTATGAATCTGGTGTCTTGTGGTTACTGAGCTAGTGTGTTGTGGATATGAAGCTGGTGTGATGTGGATATGAAGCTGGTGTGATGTGGATATGAAGCTGGCACGTTGTGGATATGAAGCTGGTGTGTTGTGGATATGAAGCTGGTGTGTTGTGGATGTGAAGCTGGTGTGTTGTGCATATGAAGCTGGTGTGTTGTGGTTTTGTATCTGGTATATTGTGGTTTTGAAGCTGGCGTGTTGTGGATATGAAGCTGGCACGTTGTGGATATGAAGCTGGCACATTGCGGATATGAAGCTGGTGTGTTGTGGATATGAGGCTGGTGTCTTTTGGTGAAAGAGCTGGTGTGTTGTTTAAATGAAGCTGGTATGTTGTGGACATGAAGCTGGCACGTTGTGGATATGAAGCTGGCACGTTGTGGATATGAAGCTGGTATGTTGTGGATAAGAAGCTGGCGTGTTGTGGATATGAAGCTGGTGTGTTGTGGATATGAAGCTGGTGTGTTGTGGATATGAGGCTGATGTGTTGTGGATATGAAGCTGGTGTGCTATTAATATGAAGCTGGTGTGTTGTGGATATGTAGCCTGCGTGTTGTAGATATGAAGCTGGTGTGATTTGGATATGAAGCTGGCACGTTGTGGATATGAAGCTGGTATGTTGTGGATATGAAGCTGGCACGTTGTGGACAAGAAGCTGGTGTGTTGTGTTTTGAATCTGGTGTGTTGTGGTTTTGAAGCTGGTGTGTTGTGGTTATGAAGCTGGCACATTGTGGATATGAAGCTGGTATGTTGTGGATATGAAGCTGACACGTTGTGGATATAAAGCTGGTGTGTTGTGGATATAAAGCTGGCACGTTGTGGATATGAAGCTGGTGTGTTGTGGTTTTCAAGCTGGTGTGTTGTGGTTATGAAGCTAGCGTGTTGTGGTTATGAATCTGGTGTCTTGTGGTTACTGAGCTAATGTGTTGTGGATATGAAGCTGGTGTGATGTGGATATGAAGCTGGTGTGATGTGGATATGAAGCAGGCACGTTGTGGATATGAAGCTGGTGTGTTGTGGATATGAAGCTGGTGTGTTGTGTATATGAACCAGGCACGTTGTGGATATGAAGCTGGTATGTTGTGTATATGAACCAGGCACGTTGTGGATATGCAGCTGGTGTGTTGTGGTTATGAAGCTGGCACGTTGTGGATATGAAGCTGGCACGTTGTGGATATGAAGCTGGCACGTTGTGGATATGAAGCTGGCACATTGCGGATATGAAGCTGGTGTGTTGTGGATATGAGGCTGGTGTGTTGTGGATATGAGGCTGTTGTCTTTTGGTTATAGAGCTGGTGTGTTGTTTAAATGAAGCTGGCACGTTGTGGATATGAAGCTGGCACGTTGTGGATATGAAGCTGGTATGTTGTGGATAAGAAGCTGGCGTGTTGTGGATATGAAGCTGGCACATTGCGGATATGAAGCTGGTGTGTTGTGTTTTTAATCTGGTGTGTTGTGGTTTTGAAGCTGGTGTGTTGTGGTTGTGAAGCTGGCACATTGTGGATATGAAGCTGGTATGTTGTGGATATGAAGCTGACACGTTGTGGATATGAAGCTGGTGTGTTGTGGATATAAAGCTGGCACGTTGTGGATATGAAGCTGGTGTGTTGTGGTTTTGAAGCTGGTGTGTTGTGGTTATGAAGCTAGCGTGTTGTGGTTATGAATCTGGTGTCTTGTGGTTACTGAGCTAGTGTGTTGTGGATATGAAGCTGGTGTGATGTGGATATGAAGCTGGTGTGATGTGGATATGAAGCTGGCACGTTGTGGATATGAAGCTGGTGTGTTGTGGATATGAAGCTGGTGTGTTGTGGATGTGAAGCTGGTGTGTTGTGCATATGAAGCTGGCACGTTGTGCATATGAAGCTGGCGTGTTGCGGATATGAAGCTGGTGTGTTGTGTATATGAACCAGGCATGTTGTGGATATGAAGCTGGTGTGTTGTGGTTATGAAGCTGGTATGTTGTGTATATGAACCAGGCACGTTGTGGATATGAAGCTGGTGTATTGTGGTTATGAAGCTGGCACGTTGTGGATATGAAGCTGGTGTGTTGTGGATATGAAGCTGGTGTGTTGTGAATATGAAGATGGTATGTTGTGGATTATGAAGCTGGCACGTTGTGGATATGAAGCTGGTGTGTTGTGGTTTTGAAGCTAGCGTGTAGTGGATATGAAGCTGGCACGTTGTGGAAATGAAGCTGGCACGTTGTGGATATGAAGCTGGTGTGTTGTGGATAAGAAGCTGGCGTGTTGTGGATATGAAGCTGGCACATTGCAGATATGAAGCTGGTGTGTTGTGGATATGAGGCTGATGTGTTGTGGATATGAAGCTGGTGTGCTATTAATATGAAGCTGGTGTGTTGTGGATATGTAGCCTGCGTGTTGTAGATATGAAGCTGGTGTGATTTGGATATGAAGCTGGCACGTTGTGGATATGAAGCTGGTATGTTGTGGATATGAAGCTGGCACGTTGTGGACATGAAGCTGGTGTGTTGTGTTTTGAATCTGGTGTGTTGTGGTTTTGAAGCTGGTGTGTTGTGGTTATGAAGCTGGCACATTGTGGATATGAAGCTGGTATGTTGTGGATATGAAGCTGACACGTTGTGGATATGAAGCTGGTGTGTTGTGGATATAAAGCTGGCACGTTGTGGATATGAAGCTGGTGTGTTGTGGTTTTGAAGCTGGTGTGTTGTGGTTATGAAGCTAGCGTGTTGTGGTTATGAATCTGGTGTCTTGTGGTTACTGAGCTAGTGTGTTGTGGATATGAAGCTGGTGTGATGTGGATATGAAGCTGGTGTGATGTGGATATGAAGCTGGTGTGATGTGGATATGAAGCTGGCACGTTGTGGATATGAAGCTGGTGTGTTGTGGATATGAAGCTGGTGTGTTGTGGATGTGAAGCTGGTTGTTGTGCATATGAAGCTGGCACGTTGTGCATATGAAGCTGGCGTGTTGCGGATATGAAGCTGGTGTGTTGTGTATATGAACCAGGCACGTTGTGGGTATGAAGCTGGTGTGTTGTGGTTATGAAGCTGGTATGTTGTGTATATGAACCAGGCACGTTGTGGATATGAAGCTGGTGTGTTGTGGTTATGAAGCTGGCACGTTGTGGATATGAAGCTGGCACGTTGTGGATATGAAGCTGGTGTGTTGTGGTTTTGAAGCTGGCGTGTTGTGGATATGAAGCTGGCACGTTGTGGATATGAAGCTGGCACATTGCGGATATGAAGCTGGTGTGTTGTGTATATGAGGCTGGTGTCTTTTGGTGAAAGAGCTGGTGTGTTGTTTAAATGAAGCTGGTATGTTGTGGACATGAAGCTGGCACGTTGTGGATATGAAGCTGGCACGTTGTGGATATGAAGGTGGTATGTTGTGGATAAGAAGCTGGCGTGTTGTGGATATGAAGCTGGCACATTGCGGATATGAAGCTGGTGTGTTGTGGATATGAGGCTGATGTGTTGTGGATATGAAGCTGGTGTGCTATTAATATGAAGCTGGTGTGTTGTGGATATGTAGCCTGCGTGTTGTAGATATGAAGCTGGTGTGATTTGGATATGAAGCTGGCACGTTGTGGATATGAAGCTGGTATGTTGTGGATATGAAGCTGGCACGTTGTGGACATGAAGCTGGTGTGTTGTGGATATGAAGCTGGTGTGTTGTGGTTTTGAATCTGGTGTGATGTGGTTATGAAGCTGGCACGTTGTGGATATGAAGCTGGTATGTTGTGGATATGAAGCTGGCACATTGTGGATATGAAGCTGGTGTGTTGTGGTTTTTAAGCTGGTGTGTTGTGGTTTTGCAGCTGGTGTGTTGTGGATATGAAGCTGGTATGTTGTGGATATGAAGCTGGTGTGTTGTGGATATGAAGCTGGTGTGTTGTGGTTTTGAAGCTGTTGTGTTGTGGTTATGAAGCTGGCGTGTTGTGGTTATTAATCTGGTGTCTTGTGGTTTCTGCGCTAGTGTGTTGTGGATATGAAGCTGGCACTGTGGATGCGAAGCTGGCGTGTTGTGGATATGAAGCTGGTGTGTTGTGGTTTTGAAGCTGGCACGTTGTGGATATGAAGCTGGTGTGTTGTGGATATGAAGATGGTATGTTGTGGTTTTGAAGCTAGCGTGTAGTGGATATGAAGCTGGCACGTTGTGGAAATGAAGCTGGCACGTTGTGGATATGAAGCTGGTGTGTTGTGGTTTTGAAGCTAGCGTGTAGTGGATATGAAGCTGGCACGTTGTGGAAATGAAGCTGGTGTGTTGTGGTTTTGAAGCTGGTGTGTTGTGGTTATGAAGCTAGCGTGTTGTGTTTATGAATCTGGTGTCTTGTGGTTACTGAGCTAGTGTGTTGTGGATATGAAGCTGGTGTGATGTGGATATGAAGCTGGTGTGATGTGGATATGAAGCTGGCACGTTGTGGATATGAAGCTGGTGTGTTGTGGATATGAAGCTGGTGTGTTGTGGATGTGAAGCTGGTGTGTTGTGCATATGAAGCTGGCATGTTGTGCAGATGAAGCTGGCGTGTTGCGGATATGAAGCTGGGGTGTTGTGTATATGAACCAGGCACGTTGTGGATATGAAGCTGGTGTGTTGTGGTTTTGTATCTGGTATATTGTGGTTTTGAAGCTGGCGTGTTGTGGATATGAAGCTGGCACGTTGTGGATATGAAGCTGGCACGTTGTGGATATGAAGCTGGTGTGTTGTGTATATGAGGCTGGTGTCTTTTGGTGAAAGAGCTGGTGTGTTGTTTAAATGAAGCTGGTATGTTGTGGACATGAAGCTGGCACGTTGTGGATATGAAGCTGGCACGTTGTGGATATGAAGGTGGTATGTTGTGGATAAGAAGCTGGCGTGTTGTGGATATGAAGCTGGTGTGTTGTGGATATGAAGCTGGTGTGTTGTGGATATGAGGCTGATGTGTTGTGGATATGAAGCTGGTGTGCTATTAATATGAAGCTGGTGTGTTGTGGATATGTAGCCTGCGTGTTGTAGATATGAAGCTGGTGTGATTTGGATATGAAGCTGGCACGTTGTGGATATGAAGCTGGTATGTTGTGGATATGAAGCTGGCACGTTGTGGACATGAAGCTGGTGTGTTGTGGATATGAAGCTGGTGTGTTGTGGTTTTGAATCTGGTGTGATGTGGTTATGAAGCTGGCACGTTGTGGATATGAAGCTGGTATGTTGTGGATATGAAGCTGGTATGTTGTGGATATGAAGCTGGCACATTGTGGATATGAAGCTGGTGTGTTGTGGTTTTTAAGCTGGTGTGTTGTGGTTTTGAAGCTGGTGTGTTGTGGATATGAAGCTGGTATGTTGTGGATATGAAGCTGGTGTGTTGTGGATATGAAGCTGGTGTGTTGTGGTTTTGAAGCTGTTGTGTTGTGGTTATGAAGCTGGCGTGTTGTGGTTATTAATCTGGTGTCTTGTGGTTTCTGCGCTAGTGTGTTGTGGATATGAAGCTGGCACTGTGGATGCGAAGCTGGCGTGTTGTGGATATGAAGCTGGTGTGTTGTGGTTTTGAAGCTGGCACGTTGTGGATATGAAGCTGGTGTGTTGTGGATATGAAGATGGTATGTTGTGGTTTTGAAGCTAGCGTGTAGTGGATATGAAGCTGGCACGTTGTGGAAATGAAGCTGGCACGTTGTGGATATGAAGCTGGTGTGTTGTGGTTTTGAAGCTAGCGTGTAGTGGATATGAAGCTGGCACGTTGTGGATATGAAGCTGGTGTGTTGTGGATATAAAGCTGGCACGTTGTGGATATGAAGCTGGTGTGTTGTGGTTTTGAAGCTGGTGTGTTGTGGTTATGAAGCTAGCGTGTTGTGGTTATGAATCTGGTGTCTTGTGGTTACTGAGCTAGTGTGTTGTCGATATGAAGCTGGTGTGATGTGGATATGAAGCTGGTGTGATGTGGATATGAAGCTGGCACGTTGTGGATATGAAGCTGGTGTGTTGTGGATATGAAGCTGGTGTGTTGTGGATGTGAAGCTGGTGTGTTGTGCATATGAAGCTGGCATGTTGTGCAGATGAAGCTGGCGTGTTGCGGATATGAAGCTGGGGTGTTGTGTATATGAACCAGGCACGTTGTGGATATGAAGCTGGTGTGTTGTGGTTTTGTATCTGGCATATTGTGGTTTTGAAGCTGGCGTGTTGTGGATATGAAGCTGGCACGTTGTGGATATGAAGCTGGCACATTGCGGATATGAAGCTGGTGTGCTGTGTATATGAGGCTGGTGTCTTTTGGTGAAAGAGCTGGTGTGTTGTTTAAATGAAGCTGGTATGTTGTGGACATGAAGCTGGCACGTTGTGGATATGAAGCTGGCACGTTGTGGATATGAAGGTGGTATGTTGTGGATAAGAAGCTGGCGTGTTGTGGATATGAAGCTGGCACATTGCGGATATGAAGCTGGTGTGTTGTGGATATGAGGCTGATGTGTTGTGGATATGAAGCTGGTGTGCTATTAATATGAAGCTGGTGTGTTGTGGATATGTAGCCTGCGTGTTGTAGATATGAAGCTGGTGTGATTTGGATATGAAGCTGGCACGTTGTGGATATGAAGCTGGTATGTTGTGGATATGAAGCTGGCACGTTGTGGACATGAAGCTGGTGTGTTGTGGATATGAAGCTGGTGTGTTGTGGTTTTGAATCTGGTGTGATGTGGTTATGAAGCTGGCACGTTGTGGATATGAAGCTGGTATGTTGTGGATATGAAGCTGGCACATTGTGGATATGAAGCTGGTGTGTTGTGGTTTTTAAGCTGGTGTGTTGTGGTTTTGAAGCTGGTGTGTTGTGGATATGAAGCTGGTATGTTGTGGATATGAAGCTGGTGTGTTGTGGATATGAAGCTGGTGTGTTGTGGTTTTGAAGCTGTTGTGTTGTGGTTATGAAGCTGGCGTGTTGTGGTTATTAATCTGGTGTCTTGTGGTTTCCGCGCTAGTGTGTTGTGGATATGAAGCTGGCACTGTGGATGCGAAGCTGGCGTGTTGTGGATATGAAGCTGGTGTGTTGTGGTTTTGAAGCTGGCACGTTGTGGATATGAAGCTGGTGTGTTGTGGATATGAAGATGGTATGTTGTGGTTTTGAAGCTAGCGTGTAGTGGATATGAAGCTGGCACGTTGTGGAAATGAAGCTGGCACGTTGTGGATATGAAGCTGGTGTGTTGTGGTTTTGAAGCTAGCGTGTAGTGGATATGAAGCTGGCACGTTGTGGAAATGAAGCTGGCACGTTGTGGATATGAAGCTGGTGTGTTGTGGATATAAAGCTGGCACGTTGTGGATATGAAGCTGGTGTGTTGTGGTTTTGAAGCTGGTGTGTTGTGGTTATGAAGCTAGCGTGTTGTGTTTATGAATCTGGTGTCTTGTGGTTACTGAGCTAGTGTGTTGTGGATATGAAGCTGGTGTGATGTGGATATGAAGCTGGTGTGATGTGGATATGAAGCTGGCACGTTGTGGATATGAAGCTGGTGTGTTGTGGATATGAAGCTGGTGTGTTGTGGATGTGAAGCTGGTGTGTTGTGCATATGAAGCTGGCATGTTGTGCAGATGAAGCTGGCGTGTTGCGGATATGAAGCTGGGGTGTTGTGTATATGAACCAGGCACGTTGTGGATATGAAGCTGGTGTGTTGTGGTTTTGTATCTGGTATATTGTGGTTTTGAAGCTGGCGTGTTGTGGATATGAAGCTGGCACGTTGTGGATATGAAGCTGGCACATTGCGGATATGAAGCTGGTGTGTTGTGGATATGAGGCTGGTGTCTTTTGGTGAAAGAGCTGGTGTGTTGTTTAAATGAAGCTGGTATGTTGTGGACATGAAGCTGGCACGTTGTGGATATGAAGCTGGCACGTTGTGGATATGAAGCTGGTATGTTGTGGATAAGAAGCTGGCGTGTTGTGGATATGAAGCTGGTGTGTTGTGGATATGAAGCTGGTGTGTTGTGGATATGAGGCTGATGTGTTGTGGATATGAAGCTGGTGTGCTATTAATATGAAGCTGGTGTGTTGTGGATATGTAGCCTGCGTGTTGTAGATATGAAGCTGGTGTGATTTGGATGTGAAGCTGGCACGTTGTGGATATGAAGCTGGTATGTTGTGGATATGAAGCTGGCACGTTGTGGACAAGAAGCTGGTGTGTTGTGTTTTGAATCTGGTGTGTTGTGGTTTTGAAGCTGGTGTGTTGTGGTTATGAAGCTGGCACATTGTGGATATGAAGCTGGTATGTTGTGGATATGAAGCTGACACGTTGTGGATATGAAGCTGGTGTGTTGTGGATATAAAGCTGGCACGTTGTGGATATGACGCTGGTGTGTTGTGGTTTTCAAGCTGGTGTGTTGTGGTTATGAAGCTAGCGTGTTGTGGTTATGAATCTGGTGTCTTGTGGTTCCTGAGCTAATGTGTTGTGGATATGAAGCTGGTGTGATGTGGATATGAAGCTGGTGTGATGTGGATATGAAGCTGGTGTGATGTGGATATGAAGCAGGCACGTTGTGGATATGAAGCTGGTGTGTTGTGGATGTGAAGCTGGTGTGTTGTGGATGTGAAGCTGGTGTGTTGTGCATATGAAGCTGGCGTGTTGCGGATATGAAGCTGGTGTGTTGTGTATATGAACCAGGCACGTTGTGGATATGAAGCTGGTGTGTTGTGGTTATGAAGCTGGTATGTTGTGTATATGAACCAGGCACGTTGTGGATATGCAGCTGGTGTGTTGTGGTTATGAAGCTGGCACGTTGTGGATATGAAGCTGGCACAATGTGGATATGAAGCTGGCACGTTGTGGATATGAAGCTGGCACATTGCGGATATGAAGCTGGTGTGTTGTGGATATGAGGCTGGTGTATAGTGGATATGAAGCTGGCACATTGCGGATATGAAGCTGGTGTGTTGTGTTTTGAATCTGGTGTGTTGTGGTTTTGAAGCTGGTGTGTTGTGGTTTTCAAGCTGGTGTGTTGTGGTTATGAAGCTAGCGTGTTGTGGTTATGAATCTGGTGTCTTGTGGTTCCTGAGCTAATGTGTTGTGGATATGAAGCTGGCGTGTTGTGGATATGAAGCTGGTGTGTTGTGTATATGAACCAGGCACGTTGTGGATATGAAGCTGGTGTGTTGTGGTTATGAAGCTGGTATGTTGTGTATATGAACCAGGCACGTTGTGGATATGCAGCTGGTGTGTTGTGGTTATTAAGCTGGCACGTTGTGGATATGAAGCTGGCACATTATGGATATGAAGCTGGCACGTTGTGGATATGAAGCTGGCACATTGCGGATATGAAGCTGGTGTGTTGTGGATATGAGGCTGGTGTGTAGTGGATATGAAGCTGGCACATTGCGGATATGAAGCTGGTGTGTTGTGTTTTGAATCTGGTGTGTTGTGGTTTTGAAGCTGGTGTGTTGTGGTTATGAAGCTGGCACATTGTGGATATGAAGCTGGTATGTTGTGGACATGAAGCTGACACATTGTGGATATGAAGCTGGTGTGTTGTGGATATAAAGCTGGCACGTTGTGGATATGAAGCTGGTGTGTTGTGGTTTTGAAGCTGGTGTGTTGTGGTTATGAAGCTAGCGTGTTGTGGTTATGAATCTGGTGTCTTGTGGTTACTGAGCTAGTGTGTTGTGGATATGAAGCTGGTGTGATGTGAATATGAAGCTGGTGTGATGTGGATATGAAGCTGGTGTGATGTGGATATGAAGCTGGCACGTTGTGGATATGAAGCTGGTGTGTTGTGGATATGAAGCTGGTGTGTTGTGGATGTGAAGCTGGTGTGTTGTGCATATGAAGCTGGCATGTTGTGCATATGAAGCTGGCGTGTTGCGGATATGAAGCTGGTGTGTTGTGTATATGAACCAGGCATGTTGTGGATATGAAGCTGGTGTGTTCTGGTTATGAAGCTGGTGTGTTGTGGTTATGAAGCTGGCACGTTGTGGATATGAAGCTGGCACGTTGTGGATATGAAGCTGGTGTGTTGTGGATATGAGGCTGGTGTCTTTTGGTGAAAGAGCTGGTGTGTTGTTTAAATGAAGCTGGTATGTTGTGGATATGAAGCTGGTATGTTGTGGATATGAAGCTGGCATGTTGTGGATATGAAGCTGGTATGTTGTGGATAAGAAGCTGGCGTGTTGTGGATATGAAACTGGTGTGTTGTGGATATGAAGCTGGTGTGTTGTGGATATGAGGCTGATGTGTTGTGGATATGAAGCTGGTGTGCTATTAATATGAAGCTGGTGTGTTGTGGATATGTAGCCTGCGTGTTGTAGATATGAAGCTGGTGTGATTTGGATATGAAGCTGGCACGTTGTGGATATGAAGCTGGTATGTTGTGGATATGAAGCTGGCACGTTGTGGACATGAAGCTGGTATGTTGTGGATATGAAGCTGGTGTGTTGTGGTTTTGAATCTGGTGTGATGTGGTTATGAAGCTGGCACGTTGTGGATATGAAGCTGGTATGTTGTGGATATGAAGCTGGTGTGTTGTGGATATGAAGCTGGTGTGTTGTGGTTTTTAAGCTGGTGTGTTGTGGTTTTGAAGCTGGTGTGTTGTGGATATGAAGCTGGTATGTTGTGGATATGAAGCTGGTGTGTTGTGGATATGAAGCTGGTGTGTTGTGGTTTTGAAGCTGGTGTGTTGTGGTTATGAAGCTGGCGTGTTGTGGTTATTAATCTGGTGTCTTGTGGTTTCTGCGCTAGTGTGTTGTGGATATGAAGCTGGCACTGTGGATGCGAAGCTGGCGTGTTGTGGATATGAAGCTGGTGTGTTGTGGTTTTGAAGCTGGCACGTTGTGGATATGAAGCTGGTGTGTTGTGGATATGAAGATGGTATGTTGTGGATTATGAAGCTAGCACGTTGTGGATATGAAGCTGGTGTGTTGTGGTTTTGAAGCTAGCGTGTAGTGGATATGAAGCTGGCACGTTGTGGAAATGAAGCTGGCACGTTGTGGATATGAAGCTGGTGTGTTGTGGATATAAAGCTGGCACGTTGTGGATATGAAGCTGGTGTGTTGTGGTTTTGAAGCTGGTGTGTTGTGGTTATGAAGCTAGCGTGTTGTGGTTATGAATCTGGTGTCTTGTGGTTACTGAGCTAGTGTGTTGTGGATATGAAGCTGGTGTGATGTGGATATGAAGCTGGTGTGATGTGGATATGAAGCTGGCACGTTGTGGATATGAAGCTGGTGTGATGTGGATATGAAGCTGGCACGTTGTGGATATGAAGCTGGTGTGTTGTGGATATGAAGCTGGTGTGTTGTGGATGTGAAGCTGGTGTGTTGTGCATATGAAGCTGGTGTGTTGTGCAGATGAAGCTGGCGTGTTGCGGATATGAAGCTGGGGTGTTGTGTATATGAACCAGGCACGTTGTGGTTATGAAGCTGGTATGTTGTGTATATGAACCAGGCACGTTGTGGATATGAAGCTGGTGTGTTGTGGTTATGAAGCTGGTGTGTTGTGGATATGAAGCTGGTGTGTTGTGGATATGAAGCTGGTGTGTTGTGGTTATGAAGCTGGCACGTTGTGGATATGAAGCTGGCACGTTGTGGATATGAAGCTGGTGTGTTGTGATTTTGTATCTGGTATATTGTGGTTTTGAAGCTGGCATGTTGTGGATATGAAGCTGGCACGTTGTGGATATGAAGCTGGCACATTGCGGATATGAAGCTGGTGTGTTGTGGATATGAGGCTGGTGTGTTGTCGATATGAGGCTGGTGTCTTTTGGTGAAAGAGCTGGTGTGTTGTTTAAATGAAGCTGGTATGTTGTGGACATGAAGCTGGCACGTTGTGGATATGAAGCTGGCACGTTGTGGATATGAAGCTGGTATGTTGTGGATAAGAAGCTGGCGTGTTGTGGATGTGAAGCTGGTGTGTTGTGGATATGAAGCTGGTGTGTTGTGGATATGAAGCTGGTGTGTTGTGGTTATGAAGCTGGCACGTTGTGGATATGAAGCTGGTGTGTTGTGGATATGAAGCTGGTGTATTGTGGACATGAAGTTGGTGTGTCGTGGAAATGCAGCTGGTGTGTTATGGATATGAAGCTATGGTGTTGTGGATGTGAAACTGGTGTGTGGATATGAAGCTGGTATGTTGTGGATATGAAGCTGGCACGTTGTGGTTATGAAGCTGGCACGTTGTGGATCTGAAGCTGGTGTGTTGTGAATAGGAAGCTGGTATGTTGTGGATATGAAGCTGGTGTGTTGTGGATATGACGCTGGTGTGTTGTGGATATGAAGCTGGTGTGTTGTGCATATGAACCAGGCACGTTGTGGATATGAAGCTGGTGTGTTGTGGTTTTGAAGCTGGTGTGTTGTGGTTTTGAAGCTGGCGTGTTGTGGTTATTAATCTGGTGTCTTGTGGTTTCTGCGCTAGTGTGTTGTGGATATGAAGCTGGCACTGTGGAGGCGAAGCTGGTGTGTTGTGGATATGAAGCTGGTGTGTTGTGGATATGAAGATGGTATGTTGTGGATTATGAAGCTGGCACGTTGTGGATATGAAGCTGGTGTGTTGTGGTTTTGAAGCTGGCACGTTGTGGATATGAAGCTGGCACGTTGTGGATATGAAGCTGGCACGTTGCGGATATGAAGCTGGCCTGTTGTGGATATGAGGCAGGTGTGTTGTGGATATGAGGCTGTTGTCTTTTGGTTATAGAGCTGGTGTGTTGTTTAAATGAAGCTGGCGTGTTGTGGATAAGAAGCTGCCACGTTGTGGATATGAAGCTGGTATGTTGTGGATATGAAGCTGGCACGTTGTGGATATGAAGCTGGTGTGTTGTGATTTTGAAGGGGTGTGTTGTGGTTATGAAAGTGGTGTATGGATATGAAGCTGGTGTGTTGTGGATATGAAGCTGGTAAGTTGTGGATATGAAGCTGGCACGTTGTGGATATGAAGCTGGTGTGTTGTGTATATGAACCAGGCACGTTGTGGATATGAAGCTGGTGTGTTGTGGTTATGAAGCTGGTATGTTGTGGATATGAAGCTGGTGTGTTGAGGTTATGAAGCTGGCACGTTGTGGTTATGAAGCTGGCACGTTGTGCATATGAAGCTGGCATGTTGTGCAGATGAAGCTGGCGTGTTGCGGATATGAAGCTGGTGTGTTGTGTATATGAACCAGGCACGTTGTGGATATGAAGCTGGTGTGTTGTGGTTTTGTATCTGGTATATTGTGGTTTTGAAGCTGGCGTGTTGTGGATATGAAGCTGGCACGTTGTGGATATGAAGCTGGCACATTGCGGATATGAAGCTGGTGTGTTGTGGATATGAGGCTGGTGTCTTTTGGTGAAAGAGCTGGTGTGTTGTTTAAATGAAGCTGGTATGTTGTGGACATGAAGCTGGCACGTTGTGGATATGAAGCTGGCACGTTGTGGATATGAAGCTGGCACATTGCGGATATGAAGCTGGTGTGTTGTGGATATGAGGCTGGTGTGTTGTGGATATGAAGCTGGTGTGTTGTGGATATGAGGCTGGTATGCTATTAATATGAAGCTGGTGTGTTGTGGATATGTAGCCTGCGTGTTGTAGATATGAAGCTGGTGTGATTTGGATATGAAGCTGGCACGTTGTGGATATGAAGCTGGTATGTTGTGGATATGAAGCTGGCACGTTGTGGACAAGAAGCTGGTGTGTTGTGTTTTGAATCTGGTGTGTTGTGGTTTTGAAGCTGGTGTGTTGTGGTTATGAAGCTGGCACATTGTGGATATGAAGCTGGTGTGTTGTGGATATGAAGCTGGCACGTTGTGGACAAGAAGCTGGTGTGTTGTGTTTTGAATCTGGTGTGTTGTGGTTTTGAAGCTGGTGTGTTGTGGTTATGAAGCTGGCACATTGTGGATATGAAGCTGGTGTGTTGTGGATATGAAGCTGGCACGTTGTGGATATGAAGCTGGTGTGTTGTGGTTTTCAAGCTGGTGTCTTGTGGTTATGAAGCTAGCGTGTTGTGGTTATGAATCTGGTGTCTTGTGGTTCCTGAGCTAATGTGTTGTGGATATGAAGCTGGTGTGATGTGGATATGAAGCTGGTGTGATGTGGATATGAAGCTGGTGTGATGTGGATATGAAGCAGGCACGTTGTGGATATGAAGCTGGTGTGTTGTGGATATGAAGCTGGTGTGTTGTAGATGTGAAGCTGGTGTGTTGTGCATATGAAGCTGGCACGTTGTGCATATGAAGCTGGCGTGTTGCGGATATGAAGCTGGTGTGTTGTGTATATGAACCAGGCACGTTGTGGATATGAAGCTGGTGTGTTGTGGTTATGAAGCTGGTATGTTGTGTATATGAACCAGGCACGTTGTGGATATGCAGCTGGTGTGTTGTGGTTATGAAGCTGGCACGTTGTGGATATGAAGCTGGCACGTTGTGGATATGAAGCTGGCACATTGCGGATATGAAGCTGGTGTGTTGTGGATATGAGGCTGGTGTGTTGTGGATATGAGGCTGTTGTCTTTTGGTTATAGAGCTGGTGTGTTGTTTAAATGAAGCTGGTATGTTGCGGACATGAAGCTGGCACGTTGTGGATATGAAGCTGGCACGTTGTGGATTTGAAGCTGGTATGTTGTGGATAAGAAGCTGGCGTGTTGTGGATATGAAGCTGGCACATTGCGGATATGAAGCTGGTGTGTTGTGTTTTTAATCTGGTGTGTTGTGGTTTTGAAGCTGGTGTGTTGTGGTTATGAAGCTGGCACATTGTGGATATGAAGCTGGTATGTTGTGGATATGAAGCTGACACGTTGTGGATATGAAGCTGGTGTGTTGTGGATATAAAGCTGGCACGTTGTGGATATGAAGCTGGTGTGTTGTGGTTTTGAAGCTGGTGTGTTGTGGTTATGAAGCTAGCGTGTTGTGGTTATGAATCTGGTGTCTTGTGGTTACTGAGCTCGTGTGTTGTGGATATGAAGCTGGTGTGATGTGAATATGAAGCTGGTGTGATGTGGATATGAAGCTGGTGTGATGTGGATATGAAGCTGGCACGTTGTGGATATGAAGCTGGTGTGTTGTGGATATGAAGCTGGTGTGTTGTGGATGTGAAGCTGGTGTGTTGTGCATATGAAGCTGGCACGTTGTGCATATGAAGCTGGCGTGTTGCGGATATGAAGCTGGTGTGTTGTGTATATGAACCAGGCATGTTGTGGATATGAAGCTGGTGTGTTGTGGTTATGAAGCTGGTATGTTGTGGATATGAAGCTGGCACGTTGTGGATATGAAGCTGGTGTGTTGTGGTTTTGTATCTGGTATATTGTGGTTTTGAAGCTGGCGTGTTGTGGATATGAAGCTGGCACGTTGTGGATATGAAGCTGGCACATTGCGGATATGAAGCTGGTGTGTTGTGGATATGAGGCTGGTGTCTTTTGGTGAAAGAGCTGGTGTGTTGTTTAAATGAAGCTGGTATATTGTGGATATGAAGCTGGTATGTTGTGGATATGAAGCTGGCACGTTGTGGATATGAAGCTGGTATGTTGTGGATAAGAAGCTGGCGTGTTGTGGATATGAAACTGGTGTGTTGTGGATATGAAGCTGGTGTGTTGTGGATATGTAGCCTGCGTGTTGTAGATATGAAGCTGGTGTGATTTGGATATGAAGCTGGCACGTTGTGGATATGAAGCTGGTATGTTGTGGATATGAAGCTGGCACGTTGTGGACATGAAGCTGGTGTGTTGTGTTTTGAATCTGGTGTGTTGTGGTTTTGAAGCTGGTGTGTTGTGGTTATGAAGCTGGCACATTGTGGATATGAAGCTGGTATGTTGTGGATATGAAGCTGACACGTTGTGCATATGAAGCTGGTGTGTTGTGGATATAAAGCTGGCACGTTGTGGATATGAAGCTGGTGTGTTGTGGTTTTCAAGCTGGTGTGTTGTGGTTATGAAGCTAGCGTGTTGTGGTTATGAATCTGGTGTCTTGTGGTTACTGAGCTAGTGTGTTGTGGATATGAAGCTAGTGTGATGTGGATATGAAGCTGGTGTGATGTGGATATGAAGCTGGTGTGATGTGGATATGAAGCTGGCACGTTGTGGATATGAAGCTGGCACGTTGTGGATATGAAGCTGGTGTGTTGTGGATGTGAAGCTGGTTGTTGTGCATATGAAGCTGGCACGTTGTGCATATAAAGCTGGCGTGTTGCGGATATGAAGCTGGTGTGTTGTGTATATGAACCAGGCACGTTGTGGATATGAAGCTGGTGTGTTGTGGTTATGAAGCTGGTATGTTGTGTATATGAACCAGGCACGTTGTGGATATGAAGCTGGTGTGTTGTGGTTATGAAGCTGGCACATTGTGGATATGAAGCTGGCACGTTGTGGATATGAAGCTGGCACGTTGTGGATATGAAGCTCGCACATTACGGATATGAAGCTGGTGTGTTGTGGATATGAGGCTGGTGTCTTTTGATGAAAGAGCTGGTGTGTTGTTTAAATGAAGCTGGTATGTTGTGGACATGAAGCTGGCACGTTGTGGATATGAAGCTGGTATGTTGTGGATAAGAAGCTGGCGTGTTGTGGATATGAAGCTGGTGTGTTGTGGATATGAAGCTGGTGTGTTGTGGATATGAGGCTGATGTGTTGTGGATATGAAGCTGGTGTGCTATTAATATGAAGCTGGTGTGTTGTGGATATGTAGCCTGCGTGTTGTAGATATGAAGCTGGTGTGATTTGGATATGAAGCTGGTGTGTTGTGGATATGAAGCTGGTGTGTTGTGGTTATGAAGCTGGCACGTTGTGGATATGAAGCTTGTGTGTTGTGGATATGAAGCTGGTGTATTGTGGACATGAAGTTGGTGTGTCGTGGAAATGCAGCTGGTGTGTTATGGATATGAAGCTATGGTGTTGTGGATGTGAAACTGGTGTGTGGATATGAAGCTGGTATGTTGTGGATATGAAGCTGGCACGTTGTGGTTATGAAGCTGGCACGTTGTGGATCTGAAGCTGGTGTGTTGTGAATAGGAAGCTGGTATGTTGTGGATATGAAGCTGGTGTGTTGTGGATATGAAGCTGGTGTGTTGTGGATATGAAGCTGGTGTGTTGTGCATATGAACCAGGCACGTTGTGGATATGAAGCTGGTGTGTTGTGGTTTTGAAGCTGGTGTGTTGTGGTTTTGAAGCTGGCGTGTTGTGGTTTTGAAGCTGGCGTGTTGTGGTTATTAATCTGGTGTCTTGTGGTTTCTGCGCTAGTGTGTTGTGGATATGAAGCTGGCACTGTGGAGGCGAAGCTGGTGTGTTGTGGATATGAAGCTGGTGTGTTGTGGATATGAAGATGGTATGTTGTGGATTATGAAGCTGGCACGTTGTGGATATGAAGCTGGCACGTTGCGGATATGAAGCTGGCACGTTGTGGATATGAAGCTGGCATGTTGCGGATATGAAGCTGGCCTGTTGTGGATATGAGGCAGGTGTGTTGTGGATATGAGGCTGTTGTCTTTTGGTTATAGAGCTGGTGTGTTGTTTAAATGAAGCTGGCGTGTTGTGGATAAGAAGCTGCCACGTTGTGGATATGAAGCTGGTATGTTGTGGATATGAAGCTGGCACGTTGTGGATATGAAGCTGGTGTGTTGTGATTTTGAAGCTGGTGTGTTGTGGTTATGAAAGTGGTGTATGGATATGAAGCTGGTGTGTTGTGGATATGAAGCTGGTAAGTTGTGGATATGAAGCTGGCACGTTGTGGATATGAAGCTGGTGTGTTGTGTATATGAACCAGGCACGTTGTGGATATGAAGCTGGTGTGTTGTGGTTATGAAGCTGGTATGTTGTGGATATGAAGCTGGTGTGTTGTGGTTATGAAGCTGGCACGTTGTGGTTATGAAGCTGGCACATTGCGGATATGAAGCTGGTGTGTTGTGGATATGAAGCTGGTATGTTGTGGATATGAAGCTGACACGTTGTGGATATGAAGCTGGTGTGTTGTGGATGTGAAGCTGGTGTGTTGTGCATATGAAGCTGGCATGTTGTGCAGATGAAGCTGGCGTGTTGCGGATATGAAGCTGGTGTGTTGTGTATATGAACCAGGCACGTTGTGGATATGAAGCTGGTGTGTTGTGGTTTTGTATCTGGTATATTGTGGTTTTGAAGCTGGCGTGTTGTGGATATGAAGCTGGCACATTGCGGATATGAAGCTGGTGTGTTGTGGATATGAGGCTGGTGTCTTTTGGTGAAAGAGCTGGTGTGTTGTTTAAATGAAGCTGGTATGTTGTGGACATGAAGCTGGCACGTTGTGGATATGAAGCTGGCACGTTGTGGATATGAAGCTGGTATGTTGTGGATAAGAAGCTGGCGTGTTGTGGATATGAAGCTGGTGTGTTGTGGATATGAAGCTGGTGTGTTGTGGATATGAGGCTGATGTGTTGTGGATATGAAGCTGGTGTGCTATTAATATGAAGCTGATGTGTTGTGGATATGTAGCCTGCGTGTTGTAGATATGAAGCTGGTGTGATTTGGATATGAAGCTGGCACGTTGTGGATATGAAGCTGGTATGTTGTGGATATGAAGCTGGCACGTTGTGGACAAGAAGCTGGTGTGTTGTGTTTTGAATCTGGTGTGTTGTGGTTTTGAAGCTGGTGTGTTGTGGTTATGAAGCTGGCACATTGTGGATATGAAGCTGGTATGTTGTGGATATGAAGCTGACACGTTGTGGATATGAAGCTGGTGTGTTGTGGATATAAAGCTGGCACGTTGTGGATATGAAGCTGGTGTGTTGTGGTTTTCAAGCTGGTGTGTTGTGGTTATGAAGCTAGCGTGTTGTGGTTATGAATCTGGTGTCTTGTGGTTACTGAGCTAATGTGTTGTGGATATGAAGCTGGTGTGATGTGGATATGAAGCTGGTGTGATGTGGATATGAAGCAGGCACGTTGTGGATATGAAGCTGGAGTGTTGTGGATATGAAGCTGGTGTGTTGTGGATGTGAAGCTGGTGTGTTGTGCATATGAAGCTGGCACGTTGTGCATATGAAGCTGGCGTGTTGCGGATATGAAGCTGGTGTGTTGTGTATATGAACCAGGTACGTTGTGGATATGAAGCTGGTGTGTTGTGGTTATGAAGCTGGTATGTTGTGTATATGAACCAGGCACGTTGTGGATATGCAGCTGGTGTGTTGTGGTTATGAAGCTGGCACGTTGTGGATATGAAGCTGGTGTGTTGTGGATATGAGGCTGGTGTGTTGTGGATATGAGGCTGTTGTCTTTTGGTTATAGAGCTGGTGTGTTGTTTAAATGAAGCTGATATGTTGCGGACATGAAGCTGGCACGTTGTGGATATGAAGCTGGCACGTTGTGGATATGAAGCTCGTATGTTGTGGATAAGAAGCTGGCATGTTGTGGATATGAAGCTGGCACATTGCGGATATGAAGCTGGTGTGTTGTGTTTTTAATCTGGTGTGTTGTGGTTTTGAAGCTGGTGTGTTGTGGTTATGAAGCTGGCACATTGTGGATATGAAGCTGGTATGTTGTGGATATGAAGCTGACACGTTGTGGATATGAAGCTGGTGTGTTGTGGATATAAAGCTGGCACGTTGTGGATATGAAGCTGGTGTGTTGTGGTTTTGAAGCTGGTGTGTTGTGGTTATGAAGCTAGCGTGTTGTGGTTATGAATCTGGTGTCTTGTGGTTACTGAGCTAGTGTGTTGTGGATATGAAGCTGGTGTGATGTGAATATGAAGCTGGTGTGATGTGGATATGAAGCTGGCACGTTGTGGATATGAAGCTGGTGTGTTGTGGATGTGAAGCTGGTGTGTTGTGCATATGAAGCTGGCACGTTGTGCATATGAAGCTGGCGTGTTGCGGATATGAAGCTGGTGTGTTGTGTATATGAACCAGACATGTTGTGGATATGAAGCTGGTGTGTTGTGGTTATGAAGCTGGTATGTTGTGTATATGAACCAGGCACGTTGTGGATATGAAGCTGGTGTGTTGTGGTTATGAAGCTGGCACGTTGTGGATATGAAGCTGGCACGTTGTGGATATGAAGCTGGTGTGTTGTGGTTTTGTATCTGGTATATTGTGGTTTTGAAGCTGGCGTGTTGTGGATATGAAGCTGGCACGTTGTGGATATGAAGCTGGCACATTGCGGATATGAAGCTGGTGTGTTGTGGATATGAGGCTGGTGTCTTTTGGTGAAAGAGCTGGTGTGTTGTTTAAATGAAGCTGGTATGTTGTGGATATGAAGCTGGTATGTTGTGGATATGAAGCTGGCACGTTGTGGATATGAAGCTGGTATGTTGTGGATAAGAAGCTGGCGTGTTGTGGATATGAAACTGGTGTGTTGTGGATATGAAGCTGGTGTGTTGTGGATATGAGGCTGATGTGTTGTGGATATGAAGCTGGTGTGCTATTAATATGAAGCTGGTGTGTTGTGGATATGTAGCCTGCGTGTTGTAGATATGAAGCTGGTGTGATTTGGATATGAAGCTGGCACGTTGTGGATATGAAGCTGGTATGTTGTGGATATGAAGCTGGCACGTTGTGGACATGAAGCTGGTGTGTTGTGTTTTGAATCTGGTGTGTTGTGGTTTTGAAGCTGGTGTGTTGTGGTTATGAAGCTGGCACATTGTGGATATGAAGCTGGTATGTTGTGGATATGAAGCTGACACGTTGTGGATATGAAGCTGGTGTGTTGTGGATATAAAGCTGGCACGTTGTGGATATGAAGCTGGTGTGTTGTGGTTTTCAAGCTGGTGTGTTGTGGTTATGAAGCTAGCGTGTTGTGGTTATGAATCTGGTGTCTTGTGGTTACTGAGCTAGTGTGTTGTGGATATGAAGCTGGCACGTTGTGGATATGAAGCTGGTGTGATGTGAATATGAAGCTGGTGTGATGTGGATATGAAGCTGGCACGTTGTGGATATGAAGCTGGTGTGTTGTGGATGTGAAGCTGGTGTGTTGTGGATGTGAAGCTGGTGTGTTGTGGATGTGAAGCTGGTGTGTTGTGCATATGAAGCTGGCACGTTGTGCATATGAAGCTGGCGTGTTGCGGATATGAAGCTGGTGTGTTGTGTATATGAACCAGACATGTTGTGGATATGAAGCTGGTGTGTTGTGGTTATGAAGCTGGTATGTTGTGTATATGAACCAGGCACGTTGTGGATATGAAGCTGGTGTGTTGTGGTTATGAAGCTGGCACGTTGTGGATATGAAGCTGGCACGTTGTGGATATGAAGCTGGTGTGTTGTGGTTTTGTATCTGGTATATTGTGGTTTTGAAGCTGGCGTGTTGTGGATATGAAGCTGGCACGTTGTGGATATGAAGCTGGCACATTGCGGATATGAAGCTGGTGTGTTGTGGATATGAGGCTGGTGTCTTTTGGTGAAAGAGCTGGTGTGTTGTTTAAATGAAGCTGGTATGTTGTGGATATGAAGCTGGTATGTTGTGGATATGAAGCTGGCACGTTGTGGATATGAAGCTGGTATGTTGTGGATAAGAAGCTGGCGTGTTGTGGATATGAAACTGGTGTGTTGTGGATATGAAGCTGGTGTGTTGTGGATATGAGGCTGATGTGTTGTGGATATGAAGCTGGTGTGCTATTAATATGAAGCTGGTGTGTTGTGGATATGTAGCCTGCGTGTTGTAGATATGAAGCTGGTGTGATTTGGATATGAAGCTGGCACGTTGTGGATATGAAGCTGGTATGTTGTGGATATGAAGCTGGCACGTTGTGGACATGAAGCTGGTGTGTTGTGTTTTGAATCTGGTGTGTTGTGGTTTTGAAGCTGGTGTGTTGTGGTTATGAAGCTGGCACATTGTGGATATGAAGCTGGTATGTTGTGGATATGAAGCTGACACGTTGTGGATATGAAGCTGGTGTGTTGTGGATATAAAGCTGGCACGTTGTGGATATGAAGCTGGTGTGTTGTGGTTTTCAAGCTGGTGTGTTGTGGTTATGAAGCTAGCGTGTTGTGGTTATGAATCTGGTGTCTTGTGGTTACTGAGCTAGTGTGTTGTGGATATGAAGCTGGTGTGATGTGGATATGAAGCTGGTGTGATGTGGATATGAAGCTGGCACGTTGTGGATATGAAGCTGGTGTGTTGTGGATATGAAGCTGGTGTGATGTGGATATGAAGCTGGTGTGATGTGGATATGAAGATGGCACGTTGTGGATATGAAGCTGGTGTGTTGTGGATATGAAGCTGGTGTGTTGTGGTTATGAAGCTGGCACGTTGTGGATATGAAGCTGGCACGTTGTGGATATGAAGCTGGTGTGTTGTGGTTTTGAAGCTGGTGTATTGTGGTTTTGAAGCTGGCGTGTTGTGGATATGAAGCTGGCACGTTGTGGATATGAAGCTGGCACATTGCGGATATGAATCTGGTGTGTTGTGGATATGAGGCTGGTGTGTTGTAGATATGAGGCTGTTGTCTTTTGGTTGTAGAGCTGGTGTGTTGTTTAAATGAAGCTGGTATGTTGCGGACATGAAGCTGGCACGTTATGGATATGAAGCTGGCACGTTGTGGATATGAAGCTGGTATGTTGTGGATAAGAAGCTGGCGTGTTGTGGATATGAAGCTGGTGTGTTGTGGATATGAAGCTGGTGTGTTGTGGATATGAGGCTGATGTGTTGTGGATATGAAGCTGGTGTGCTATTAATATGAAGCTGGTGTGTTGTGGATATGTAGCCTGCGTGTTGTAGATATGAAGCTGGTGTGATTTGGATATGAAGCTGGCACGTTGTGGATATGAAGCTGGTATGTTGTGGATATGAAGCTGGCACGTTGTGGACATGAAGCTGGTGTGTTGTGTTTTGAATCTGGTGTGTTGTGGTTTTGAAGCTGGTGTGTTGTGGTTATGAAGCTGGCACGTTGTGGATATGAAGCTGGTGTGTTGTGGATATAAAGCTGGCACGTTGTGGATATGAAGCTGCTGTGTTGTGGTTTTGAAGCTGGCACGTTGTGGATATGAAGCTGGCACGTTGCGGATATGAAGCTGGCACGTTGTGGATATGAAGCTGGCACGTTGCGGATATGAAGCTGGCCTGTTGTGGATATGAGGCTGGTGTGTTGTGGATATGAGGCTGTTGTCTTTTGGTTATAGAGCTGGTGTGTTGTTTAAATGAAGCTGGCGTGTTGTGGATAAGAAGCTGCCACGTTGTGGATATGAAGCTGGTATGTTGTGGATATGAAGCTGGCACGTTGTGGATATGAAGCTGGTGTGTTGTGATTTTGAAGCTGGTGTGTTGTGGTTATGAAGCTGGCACGTTGTGGATATGAAGCTGGTGTGTTGTGGATATAAAGCTGGCACGTTGTGGATATGAAGCTGGTGTGTTGTGGTTTTGAAGCTGGCACGTTGTGGATATGAAGCTGGCACGTTGCGGATATGAAGCTGGCACGTTGCGGATATGAATCTGGCACGTTGTGGATATGAAGCTGGCACGTTGCGGATATGAAGCTGGCCTGTTGTGGATATGAGGCTGGTGTGTTGTGGATATGAGGCTGTTGTCTTTTGGTTATAGAGCTGGTGTGTTGTTTAAATGAAGCTGGCGTGTTGTGGATAAGAAGCTGCCACGTTGTGGATATGAAGCTGGTGTGTTGTGATTTTGAAGCTGGTGTGTTGTGGTTATGAAAGTGGTGTATGGATATGAAGCTGGTGTGTTGTGGTTATGAAGCTGCTAAGTTGTGGATATGAAGCTGGCACGTTGTGGATATGAAGCTGGTGTGTTGTGTATATGAACCAGGCACGTTGTGGATATGAAGCTGGTGTGTTGTGGTTATGAAGCTGGTATGTTGTGGATATGAAGCTGGTGTGTTGTGGTTATGAAGCTGGCACGTTGTGGTTATGAAGCTGGCACGTTGTGGTTATGAAGCTGGCACGTTGTGGATATGAAGCTGGCACGTTGTGGATATGAAGCTGGTGTGTTGTGGTTTTGAAGCTGGTGTATTGTGGTTTTGAAGCTGGCGTGTTGTGGATATGAAGCTGGCACGTTGTGGATATGAAGCTGGCACATTGCGGATATGAAGCTGGTGTGTTGTGGATATGAGGCTGGTGTGTTGTGGATATGAGGCTGTTGTCTTTTGGTTATAGAGCTGGTGTGTTGTTTAAATGAAGCTGGCACGTTGCGGACATGAAGCTGGCACGTTGTGGATATGAAGCTGGCACGTTGTGGATATGAAGCTGGTATGTTGTGGATAAGAAGCTGGCGTGTTGTGGATATGAAGCTGGTGTGTTGTGGATATGAAGCTGGTGTGTTGTGGATATGAGGCTGATGTGTTGTGGATATGAAGCTGGTGTGATTTGGATATGAAGCTGGCACGTTGTGGATATGAAGCTGGTATGATGTGGATATGAAGCTGTCACATTGTGGACATGAAGCTGGTGTGTTGTGTTTTGAATCTGGTGTGTTGTGGTTTTGAAGCTGGTGTGTTGTGGTTATGAAGCTGGCACGTTGTGGATATGAAGCTGGTGTGTTGTGGATATGAAGCTGGTGTGTTGTGGTTTTGAAGCTGGTGTGTCGTGGTTATGAAGCTAGCGTGTTGTGGTTATGAATCTGGTGTCTTGTGGTTACCGAGCTAGTGTGTTGTGGATATGAAGCTGGTGTGATGTGGATATGAAGCTGGTGTGATGTGGATATGAAGCTGGCACGTTGTGGATATGAAGCTGGTGTGTTGTGGATATGAAGCTGGTTTGTTGTGGATGTGAAGCTGGTGTGTTGTGCATATGAAGCTGGCACGTTGTGCATATGAAGCTGGCGTGTTGCGGATATGAAGGTGGTGTGTTGTGTATATGAACCAGGCACGTTGTGGATATGAAGCTGGTGTGTTGTGGTTATGAAGCTGGTATGTTGTGTATATGAACCAGGCACGTTGTGGATATGCAGCTGGTGTGTTGTGGTTATGAAGCTGGCACGTTGTGGATATGAAGCTGGCACGTTGTGGATATGAAGCTGGCACGTTGTGGATATGTAGCTGGCACATTGCGGATATGAACCTGGTGTGTTGTGGATATGAGGCTGGTGTGTTGTGGATATGAGGCTGGTGTCTTTTGGTGAAAGAGCTGGTGTGTTGTTTAAATGAAGCTGGCACGTTGTGGATATGAAGCTGGCGTGTTGTGGATATAAAGCTGGTGTGTTGTGGATATGAAGCTGGTATGTTGTGGATATGAAGCTGGTGTGTTGTGGATATGAAGCTGGTGTGTTGTGGTTTTGAAGCTGGTGTGTTGTGGTTATGAAGCTGGCGTGTTGTGGTTATTAATCTGGTGTCTTGTGGTTTCTGCGCTAGTGTGTTGTGGATATGAAGCTGGCACTGTGGATGCGAAGCTGGCGTGTTGTGGATATGAAGCTGGTGTGTTGTGGTTTTGAAGCTAGCGTGTTGTGGATATGAAGCTGGCACGTTGTGGAAATGAAGGTGGCACGTTGCGTATATGAAGCTGGTGTGTTGTGGATATGAGGCTGGTATGTTGTGGATATGAGGCTGTTGTCTTTTGGTTATAGAGCTGGTGTGTTGTTTAAATGAAGCTGGTGTGTTGTGGATATGAAGCTGGCGTGTTGTGGATATGAAGCTGGTGTTCTCTGGATATGAAAGTGGTGTGTTGATATGAAGCTGATATGTTGTGGATATGAAGCTGGCACGTTGTGGATATGAAGCTGGTGTGTTGTGGATATGAAGCTGGCGTGTTGTGGATATGAAGCTGGCACGTTGTGGATATGAAGCTGGCACATTGCGGATATGAAGCTGGTGTGTTGTGGATATGAGGCTGGTGTGTTGTGGATATGAGGCTGGTGTCTTTTGGTTATAGAGCTGGTGTGTCGTTTAAATGAAGCTGGTATGTTGTGGACATGAAGCTGGCACGTTGTGGATATGAAGCTGGCACGTTGTGGATATCAAGCTGGTATGTTGTGGATAAGAAGCTGGCGTGTTTTGGATATGAAGCTGGCACATTGTGGATATGAAGCTGGTGTGTTGTGGATATGAAGCTGGTGTGTTGTGGATATGAAGCTGGTGTGTTGTGGATATCAAGCTGGTGTGTTGTGGATATGAAGCTGGTGTGTTGTGGATATGAGGCTGATGTGTTGTGGATATGAAGCTGGTGTGCTATTAATATGAAGCTGGTGTGTTGTGGATATGTAGCCTGCGTGTTGTAGATATGAAGCTGGTGTGATTTGAATATGAAGCTGGCACGTTGTGGATATGAAGCTGGTATGTTGTGGATATGAAGCTGGCACCTTGTGGATATGAAGCTGGCCCGTTGTGGATATGAAGCTGGTATGTTGTGGATAAGAAGCTGGTATGTTGTGTATATGAACCAGGCACGTTGTGGTTATGAAGCTGGCACGTTGTGGATATGAAGCTGGCACGTTGTCGATATGAAGCTGGCGTGTTGTGGATATGAAGCTGGTGTGTTGTTGACGTGGAGCTGGCACGTTGTGGATATGAAGCTGGTGTGTTGTGATTTTGAAGCTGGTGTGTTGTGGTTATGAAAGTGGTGTATGGATATGAAGCTGGTATGTTGTGGATATGAAGCTGGTACGTTGTGGATATGAAGCTGGCACGTTGTGGATATGAAGCTGGTGTGTTGTGATTTTGAAGCTGGTGTGTTGTGGATGTGAAGCTGGTGTGTTGTGCATATGAAGCTGGCACGTTGTGCATATGAAGCTGGCGTGTTGCGGATATGAAGCTGGTGTGTTGTGTATATGAACCAGGCACGTTCTGGATATGAAGCTGGTGTGTTGTGGTTATGAAGCTGGCACGTTGTGGATATGAAGCTGGCACGTTGTCGATATGAAGCTGGCGTGTTGTGGATATGAAGCTGGTGTGCTGTGGACGTGGAGCTGGCACGTTGTGGATATGAAGCTGGTGTGTTGTGATTTTGAAGCTGGTGTGTTGTAGTTATGAAAGTGGTGTATGGATATGAAGCTGGTATGTTGTGTATATGAACCAGGCACGTTGTGGATATGAAGCTGGTGTGTTGTGGTTATGAAGCTGGCACGTTGTGGATATGAAGCTGGCACATTGTGGATATGAAGCTGGTGTGTTGTGGATAAGAAGCTGGCGTGTTGTGGATATGAAGCTGGCACATTGTGGATATGAAGCTGGTGTGTTGTGGATATGAGGCTGATGTGTTGTGGATATGAAGCTGGTGTGCTATTAATATGAAGCTGGTGTGTTGTGGATATGTAGCCTGCGTGTTGTAGATATGAAGCTGGTGTGATTTGGATATGAAGCTGGCACGTTGTGGATATGAAGCTGCTATGTTGTGGATATGAAGCTGGCACGTTGTGGACATGAAGCTGGTGTGTTGTGGTTTTGAAGCTGGTGTGTTGTGGATATGAAGCTGGTGTGTTGTGGATATGAAGCTGGTATGTTGTGGATATGAAGCTGGCACGTTGTGGATATGAAGCTGGAGCGTTGTGGATATGAAGCTGGTGTGTTGTGGATATGAAGCTGGTGTGTTGTGGACATGAAGTTGGTGTGTCGTGGAAATGCAGGTGGTGTGTTGTGGATATGAAGCTATTGTGTTGTGGATGTGAAAGTGGTGTGTGGATATGAAGCTGGTATGTTGTGGATCTGAAGCTGGCACATTATGGATATGAAGCTGGCACGTTGTGGATATGAAGCTGGTGTGTTGTGGATATAAAGCTGGTGTGTTGTGGATATGAAGCTGGTGTGTTGTGGATATGAAGCTGGTGTGTTGTGGATATGAAGCTGGTGTGTTGTGGATATGAAGCTGGTGTGTTGTGTTTTTGAAGCTGGTGTGTTGTGGTTATGAAGCTGGCGTGTTGTGGTTATTAATCTGGTGTGTTGTGGTTTTGAAGCTGGCACGTTGTGGATATGAAGCTGGTGTGTTGTGGTTTTGAAGCTAGCGTGTTGTGGATATGAAGCTGGCACTGTGGATGCGAAGCTGGCGTGTTGTGGATATGAAGCTGGTGTGTTGTGGTTTTGAAGCTGGCACGTTGTGGATATGAAGCTGGTGTGTTGTGGTTTTGAAGCTAGCGTGTTGTGGATATGAAGCTGGCACGTTGTGGAAATGAAGCTGGCACGTTGCGTATATGAAGCTGGTGTGTTGTGGATATGAGGCTGGTATGTTGTGGATATGAGGCTGTTGTCTTTTGGTTATAGAGCTGGTGTGTTGTTTAAATGAAGCTGGTGTGTTGTGGATATGAAGCTGGCGTGTTGTGGATATGAAGCTGGTGTTCTCTGGATATGAAAGTGGTGTGTGGATATGAAGCTGATATGTTGTGGATATGAAGCTGGCACGTTGTGGATATGAAGCTGGTGTGTTGTGGATATGAAGTTGGTGTGTTGTGCATATGAAGCTGGTATGTTGTGGATATGAAGCTGGTACGTTGTGGATAGGAAGCTGGCACGTTGTGGATATGAAGCTGGTATGTAGTGGATATGAAGCTGATATGTTGTGGATCTGAAGCTGGCACGTTGTGGATATGAAGCTGGTGTGTTGTGGATATGAAGCTGGTATGTTGTGGATATGAAGCTGGTGTGTTGTGGATATGAAGCTGGCGTGTTGTGGTTATTAATCTGGTGTCTTGTGGTTACTCAGCTCGTGTGAAGCTGGTGTGTTGTGGAAATGCAGCTGGTGTGTTGTGGACGTGGAGCTGGCACGTTGTGGATATGAAGCTGGTGTGTTGTGGATATAGAGCTGGTGTGTTGTGGTTATGAAGCTCGCGCGCTGTGGATATGAAGCTGGTGTGTTGTGGTTATAGAGCTGGCACATTGTGGATGTGAACCTGGTGTGTTGTGGATATGAGGCTGGTGTGTTGTGATTATGAAGCTGGTATGTTGTGGATATGAAGCTGGTATGTTGTGGATATGAAGCTGGTATGATGTGGATATGAAGCTGGTGTGTTGTGAATATCAAGCTGTTATGTTGTGGATATGAAGCTGGCACGTTGTGGATATGAAGCTGGTGTGGTGTGGATATGAAGCTGGCACGTTGTGGATTTGAAGCTGGTGTGTTGTGGTTATGAAGCTGGTATGTTGTGTATATGAACCAGGCACGTTGTGGATATGAAGCTGGTGTGTTGTGGTTATGAAGCTGGTGTATTGTGGACATGAAGTTGGTGTGTCGTGGAAATGCAGCTGGTGTGTTATGGATATGAAGCTATTGTGTTGTGGATGTGAAACTGGTGTGTGGATATGAAGCTGGTATGTTGTGGATATGAAGCTGGCACGTTGTGGATAGGAAGCTGGTGTGTTGTGGTTTTGTATCTGGTATATTGTGGTTTTGAAGCTGGCGTGTTGTGGATATGAAGCTGGCACGTTGTGGATATGAAGCTGGCACATTGCGGATATGAAGCTGGTGTGTTGTGGATATGAGGCTGGTGTGTTGTGGATATGAGGCTGGTGTCTTTTGGTGAAAGAGCTGGTGTGTTGTTTAAATGAAGCTGGTATGTTGTGGACATGAAGCTGGCACGTTGTGGATATGAAGCTGGCACGTTGTGGATATGAAGCTGGTATGTTGTGGATAAGAAGCTGGCACGTTGTGGATATGAAGCTGGTGTGTTGTGGATATGAAGCTGGTGTATTGTGGACATGAAGTTGGTGTGTCGTGGAAATGCAGCTGGTGTGTTATGGATATGAAGCTATTGTGTTGTGGATGTGAAACTGGTGTGTGGATATGAAGCTGGTATGTTGTGGATATGAAGCTGGCACGTTGTGGATAGGAAGCTGGTATGTTGTGGATATGAAGCTGGTGTGTTGTGCATATGAAGCTGGTGTGTTGTGCATATGAACCAGGCACGTTGTGGATATGAAGCTGGTGTGTTGTGGTTTTGAAGCTGGTGTGTTGTGGTTTTGAAGCTGGCGTGTTGTGGTTATTAATCTGGTGTCTTGTGGTTTCTGCGCTAGTGTGTTGTGGATATGAAGCTGGCACTGTGGAGGCGAAGCTGGTGTGTTGTGGATATGAAGCTGGTGTGTTGTGGATATGAAGATGGTATGTTGTGGATTATGAAGCTGGCACGTTGTGGATATGAAGCTGGTGTGTTGTGGTTTTGAAGCTGGCACGTTGTGGATATGAAGCTGGCACGTTGCGGATATGAAGCTGGCACGTTGTGGATATGAAGCTGGCACGTTGCGGATATGAAGCTGGCCTGTTGTGGATATGAGGCTGGTGTGTTGTGGATATGAAGCTGGTGTGTTGTGGTTTTGAAGCTGGTGTGTTGTGGTTTTGAAGCTGGTGTGTTGTGGTTTTGAAGCTGGCGTGTTGTGGTTATTAATCTGGTGTCTTGTGGTTTCTGCGCTAGTGTGTTGTGGATATGAAGCTGGCACTGTGGAGGCGAAGCTGGTGTGTTGTGGATATGAAGCTGGTGTGTTGTGGATATGAAGATGGTATGTTGTGGATTATGAAGCTGGCACGTTGTGGATATGAAGCTGGTGTGTTGTGGTTTTGAAGCTGGCACGTTGTGGATATGAAGCTGGCACGTTGCGGATATGAAGCTGGCACGTTGTGGATATGAAGCTGGCACGTTGCGGATATGAAGCTGGCCTGTTGTGGATATGAGGCAGGTGTGTTGTGGATATGAGGCTGTTGTCTTTTGGTTATAGAGCTGGTGTGTTGTTTAAATGAAGCTGGCGTGTTGTGGATAAGAAGCTGCCACGTTGTGGATATGAAGCTGGTATGTTGTGGATATGAAGCTGGCACGTTGTGGATATGAAGCTGGTGTGTTGTGATTTTGAAGCTGGTGTGTTGTGGTTATGAAAGTGGTGTATGGATATGAAGCTGGTGTGTTGTGGATATGAAGCTGGTAAGTTGTGGATATGAAGCTGGCACGTTGTGGATATGAAGCTGGTGTGTTGTGTATATGAACCAGGCACGTTGTGGATATGAAGCTGGTGTGTTGTGGTTATGAAGCTGGTATGTTGTGGATATGAAGCTGGTGTGTTGTGGTTATGAAGCTGGCACGTTGTGGTTATGAAGCTGGCACGTTGTGGATATGAAGCTGGCACGTTGTGGATATGAAGCTGGTGTGTTGTGGTTTTGAAGCTGATGTATTGTGGTTTTGAAGCTGGCGTGTTGTGGATATGAAGCTGGCACGTTGTGGATATGAAGCTGGCACATTGCGGATATGAAGCTGGTGTGTTGTGGATATGAGGCTGGTGTGTTGTAGATATGAGGCTGTTGTCTTTTGGTTGTAGAGCTGGTGTGTTGTTTAAATGAAGCTGGTATGTTGCGGACATGAAGCTGGCACGTTGTGGATATGAAGCTGGCACGTTGTGGATATGAAGCTGGTATGTTGTGGATAAGAAGCTGGCGTGTTGTGGATATGAAGCTGGTGTGTTGTGGATATGAAGCTGGTGTGTTGTGGATATGAGGCTGATGCGTTGTGGATATGAAGCTGGTATGTTGTGGATATGAAGCTGGCACGTTGTGGACATGAAGCTGGTGTGTTGTGTTTTGAATCTGGTGTGTTGTGGTTTTGAAGCTGGTGTGTTGTGGTTATGAAGCTGGCACATTGTGGATATGAAGCTGGTGTGTTGTGGATATAAAGCTGGCACGTTGTGGATATGAAGCTGCTGTGTTGTGGTTTTGAAGCTGGCACGTTGTGGATATGAAGCTGGCACGTTGCGGATATGAAGCTGGCACGTTGTGGATATGAAGCTGGCACGTTGCGGATATGAAGCTGGCCTGTTGTGGATATGAGGCTGGTGTGTTGTGGATATGAGGCTGTTGTCTTTTGGTTATAGAGCTGGTGTGTTGTTTAAATAAAGCTGGCGTGTTGTGGATAAGAAGCTGCCACGTTGTGGATATGAAGCTGGTATGTTGTGGATATGAAGCTGGCACGTTGTGGATATGAAGCTGGTGTGTTGTGATTTTGAAGCTGGTGTGTTGTGGTTATGAAGCTGGCACGTTGTGGATATGAAGCTGGTGTGTTGTGGATATAAAGCTGGCACGTTGTGGATATGAAGCTGGTGTGTTGTGGTTTTGAAGCTGGCACGTTGTGGATATGAAGCTGGCACGTTGCGGATATGAAGCTGGCACGTTGTGGATATGAAGCTGGCACGTTGCGGATATGAAGCTGGCCTGTTGTGGATATGAGGCTGGTGTGTTGTGGATATGAGGCTGTTGTCTTTTGGTTATAGAGCTGGTGTGTTGTTTAAATGAAGCTGGCGTGTTGTGGATAAGAAGCTGGTGTGTTGTGGATATGAAGCTGGTGTGTTGTGGTTATGAAGCTGGCACGTTGTGGTTATGAAGCTGGCACGTTGTGGATATGAAGCTGGCACGTTGTGGATATGAAGCTGGTGTGTTGTGGTTTTGAAGCTGGCGTGTTGTGGATATGAAGCTGGCACGTTGTGGATATGAAGCTGGCACATTGCGGATATGAAGCTGGTGTGTTGTGGATATGAGGCTGGTGTGTTGTGGATATGAGGCTGTTGTCTTTTGGTTATCGAGCTGGTGTGTTGTTTAAATGAAGCTGGTATGTTGCGGACATGAAGCTGGCACGTTGTGGATATGAAGCTGGCACGTTGTGGATATGAAGCTGGTATGTTGTGGATAAGAAGCTGGCGTGTTGTGGATATGAAGCTGGTGTGTTGTGGATATGAAGCTGGTGTGTTGTGGATATGTAGCCTGCGTGTTGTAGATATGAAGCTGGTGTGATTTGGATATGAAGCTGGCACGTTGTGGATATGAAGCTGGTATGATGTGGATATGAAGCTGTCACATTATGGACATGAAGCTGGTGTGTTGTGTTTTGAATCTGGTGTGTTGTGGTTTTGAAGCTGGTGTGTTGTGGTTATGAAGCTGGCACGTTGTGGATATGACGCTGGTGTGTTGTGGATATAAAGCTGGCACGTTGTGGATATGAAGCTGCTGTGTTGTGGTTTTGAAGCTGGTGTGTTGTGGTTATGAAGCTAGCGTGTTGTGGTTATGAATCTGGTGTCTTGTGGTTACTGAGCTAGTGTGTTGTGGTTATGAAGCTGGTGTGATGTGGATATGAAGCTGGTGTGATGTGGATATGAAGCTGGCGTGATGTGGATATGAAGCTGGCACGTTGTGGATATGAAGCTGGTGTGTTGTGGATATGAAGCTGGTGTGTTGTGGATGTGAAGCTGGTGTGTTGTGCATATGAAGCTGGCACGTTGTGCATATGAAGCTGGCGTGTTGCGGATATGAAGCTGGTATGTTGTGTATATGAACCAGGCACGTTGTGGATATGCAGCTGGTGTGTTGTGGTTATGAAGCTGGTATGTTGTGTATATGAACCAGGCACGTTGTGGATATGCAGCTGGTGTGTTGTGGTTATGAAGCTGGCACATTGTGGATATGAAGCTGGCACGTTGTGCATATGAAGCTGGCACATTGCGGATATGAAGCTGGTGTGTTGTGGATATGAGGCTGGTGTTTGTGGATATGAGGCTGGTGTCTTTTGGTGAAAGAGCTGGTGTGTTGTTTAAATGAAGCTGGTATGTTGTGGACATGAAGCTGGCCCGTTGTGGATATGAAGCTGGCACGTTGTGGATATGAAGCTGGTGTGTTGTGGATATAAAGCTGGTGTGTTGTGGATATGAAGCTGGTATGTTGTGGATATGAAGCTGGTGTGTTGTGGTTTTGAAGCTGGTGTGTTGTGGTTACGAAGCTGGCGTGTTGTGGTTATTAATCTGGTGTCTTGTGGTTTCTGCGCTAGTGTGTTGTGGATATGAAGCTGGCACTGTGGATGCGAAGCTGGCGTGTTGTGGATATGAAGCTGGTGTGTTGTGGTTTTGAAGCTGGCACGTTGTGGATATGAAGCTGGTGTGTTGTGGATTTGAAGATGGTATGTTGTGGATTATGAAGCTGGCACGTTGTGGATATGAAGCTGGTGTGTTGTGGTTTTGAAGCTAGCGTGTTGTGGATATGAAGCTGGCACGTTGTGGAAATGAAGGTGGCACGTTGCGTATATGAAGCTGGTGTGTTGTGGATATGAGGCTGGTATGTTGTGGATATGAGGCTGTTGTCTTTTGGTTATAGAGCTGGTGTGTTGTTTAAATGAAGCTGGTGTGTTGTGGATATGAAGCTGGCGTGTTGTGGATATGAAGCTGGTGTTCTCTGGATATGAAAGTGGTGTGTTGATATGAAGCTGATATGTTGTGGATATGAAGCTGGCACGTTGTGGATATGAAGCTGGTGTGTTGTGGATATGAAGCTGGTGTGTTGTGGATATGAAGCTGGTGTGTTGTGGATATGAAGCTGGTATGTTGTGGATATGAAGCTGGTACGTTGTGGATATGAAGCTGGCACGTTGTGGTTATGAAGCTGGCGTGTTGTGATTTTGAAGCTGGTGTGTTGTGGTTATGAAAGTGGTGTGTGGATATGAAGCTGGTATGTTGTGGATATGAAGCTGGCACGTTGTGGATATGAAGCTGGTGTGTTGTGGATATGAAGCTGGTGTGTTGTGGATATGAAGCTGGCACGTAGTGGATATGAAGCTGGTATGTTGTGGATATGAAGCTGGTGTGTTGTGGATATGAAGCTGGTGTGTTGTGGTTTTGAAGCTGGTGTGTTGTGGTTATGAAGCTGGCGTGTTGTGGTTATTAATCTGGTGTCTTGTGGTTACTCAGCTCGTGTGAATCTGGTGTGTCGTGGAAATGCAGCTGGTGTGTTGTGGACGTGGAGCTAGCACGTTGTGGAGATGAAGCTGGTGTGTTGTGGATATAGAGCTGGTGTGTTGTGGTTATGAAGCTCGCGCGCTGTGGATATGAAGCTGGTGTGTTGTGGTTATAGAGCTGGCACATTGTGGATGTGAACCTGGTGTGTTGTGGATATGAGGCTGGTGTGTTGTGATTATGAAGCTGGTATGTTGTGGATATGAAGCTGGTGTGTTGTGGATATAAAGCTGTTATGTTGTGGATATGAAGCTGGCACGTTGTGGATATGAAGCTGGTGTGTTGTGGATATGAAGCTGGCACGTTGTGGATTTGAAGCTGGTATGTTGTGGATATGAAGCTCGTGTGTTGTGGTTATGAAGCTGGCACGTTGTGGATATGAAGCTGGTGTGTTGTGGATATGAAGCTGGTGTATTGTGGACATGAATTTGGTGTGTCGTGGAAATGCAGCTGGTGTGTTATGGATATGAAGCTATTGTGTTGTGGATGTGAAAGTGGTGTGTGGATATGAAGCTGGTATGTTGTGGATATGAACCTGGCACGTTATGGATATGAAGCTGGCACGTTGTGGATATGAAGCTGGTGTGTTGTGGATATGAAGCTGGTGTGTTGTGGATATGAAGCTGGTGTGTTGTGCATATGAACCAGGCACGTTGTGGATATGAAGCTGGTGTGTTGTGGTTTTGAAGCTGGTGTGTTGTGGTTATGAAGCTGGCGTGTTGTGGTTATTAATCTGGTGTCTTGTGGTTTCTGCGCTAGTGTGTTGTGGATATGAAGCTGGCACTGTGGATGCGAAGCTGGTGTGTTGTGGATATGAAGCTGGTGTGTTGTGGATATGAAGGTGGTATGTTGTGGATTATGAAGCTGGTGTGTTGTGGTTTTGAAGCTGGCACGTTGTGGTTCTGAAGCTGGTGTGTTGTGGATATGAAGCTGGCACGTTGTGGATATGAAGCTGGCACGTTGCGGATATGAAGCTGGTGTGTTGTGGATATGAGGCTGGTGTGTTGTGGATATGAAGCTGGCGTGTTGTGGATATGAAGCTGGTATTCTATGGATATGAAAGTGGTGTGTGGATATGAAGCTGATATGTTGTGGATATGAAGCTGGCGTGTTGTGGATATGAAGCTGGTGTTCTATGGATATGAAAGTGGTGTGTGGATATGAAGCTGATATGTTGTGGATATGAAGCTGGCACGTTGTGGATATGAAGCTGATGTGTTGTGGATCTGAAGCTGGTGTGTTGTGGATATGAAGCTGCCACGTTGTGGGTATGAAGCTGGTATGTTGTGGATATGAAGCTGGCACGTTGTGAATATGAAGCTGGTATGTTGTGGACGTGGAGCTGGCACGTTGTGGATATGAAGCTGGTGTGTTGTGATTTTGAAGCTGGTGTGTTGTGGTTATGAAAGTGGTGTATGGATATGAAGCTGGTATGTTGTGGATATGAAGCTGATATGTTGTGGATATGAAGCTGGCACGTTGTGGATATGAAGCTGGTGTATTGTGGTTATGAAAGTGGTGTATGGATATGAAGCTGGTATGTTGTGGATATGAAGCTGATATGTTGTGGATATGAAGCTGGCACGTTGTGGATATGAAGCTGGCACGTTGTGGATATGAAGCTGGTGTGTTGTGATTTTGAAGCTGGTGTGTTGTGGTTATGAAAGTGGTGTGTGGATATGAAGCTGGTATGTTGTGGATATGGAGCTGGCACGTTGTGGATATGAAGCTGGCACGTTGTGGATATGAAGCTGGCACGTTGTGGATATGAAGCTGGCACGTTGTGGATATGAAGCTGGTGTGTTGTGAATGTGAAGCTGGTGTGTTGTGCATATGAAGCTGGCACGTTGTGCATATGAAGCTGGCGTGTTGCGGATATGAAGCTGGTGTGTTGTGTATATGAACCAGGCACGTTGTGGATATGAAGCTGGTGTGTTGTGGTTATGAAGCTGGTATGTTGTGTATATGAACCAGGCACGTTGTGGATAAGAAGCTGGTGTGTTGTGGTTATGAAGCTGGCACGTTGTGGATATGAAGCTGTCACGTTGTGGATATGAAGCTGGCACATTGCGGATATGAAGCTGGCACATTGCGGATATGAAGCTGGTGTGTTGTGGATATGAGGCTGGTGTGTTGTGGATATGAGGCTGGTGTCTTTTGGTTATAGAGCTGGTGTGTTGTTTAAATGAAGCTGGTATGTTGTGGACATGAAGCTGGCACGTTGTGGATATGAAGCTGGCACGTTGTGGATATCAAGCTGGTATGTTGTGGATAAGAAGCTGGCGTGTTTTGGATATGAAGCTGGCACATTGTGGATATGAAGCTGGTGTGTTGTGGATAAGAAGCTGGCGTGTTGTGGATATGAAGCTGGCACATTGTGGATATGAAACTGGTGTGTTGTGGATATGAGGCTGATGTGTTGTGGATATGTAGCTGGTGTGCGATTAATATGAAGCTGGTGTGTTGTGGATATGTAGCCTGCGTGTTGTAGATATGAAGCTGGTGTGATTTGGATATGAAGCTGGCACGTTGTGGATATGAAGCTGCTATGTTGTGGATATGAAGCTGGCACGTTGTGGACATGAAGCTGGTGTGTTGTGGTTTTGAATCTGGTGTGTTGTGGTGTTGAAGCTGGTGTGTTGTGGTTATGAAGCTGGCACGTTGTGGATATGAAGCTGGTATGTTGTGGATATGAAGCTGGCACGTTGTGGATATGAAGCTGGTGTGTTGTGGATATGAAGCTGGTGTATTGTGGACATGAAGTTGGTGTGTCGTGGAAATGCAGCTGGTGTGTTATGGATATGAAGCTATTGTGTTGTGGATGTGAAAGTGGTGTGTGGATATGAAGCTGGTATGTTGTGGATATGAAGCTGGCACGTTGTGGATCTGAAGCTGGCACGTTGTGGATATGAAGCTGGTGTGTTGTGGATATAAAGCTGGTGTGTTGTGGATATGAAGCTGGTGTGTTGTGGATATGAAGCTATTGTGTTGTGGATGTGAAAGTGGTGTTGTGGATATGAAGCTGGTATGTTGTGGATATGAAGCTGGCACATTGTGGATCTGAAGCTGGCACGTTGTGGATATGAAGCTGGTGTGTTGTGGATATAAAGCTGGTGTGTTGTGGATATGAAGCTGGTGTGTTGTGGATATGAAGCTATTGTGTTGTGGATGTGAAAGTGGTGTTGTGGATATGAAGCTGGTATGTTGTGGATATGAAGCTGGCACATTGTGGATATGAAGCTGGCACGTTGTGGATATGAAGCTGGTGTGTTGTGGATATAAAGCTGGTGTGTTGTGGATATGAAGCTGGTGTGTTGTGGATATGAAGCTGGTGTGTTGTGGATATGAAGCTGGTGTGTTGTGGATATGAAGCTGGTGTGTTGTGTTTTTGAAGCTGGTGTGTTGTGGTTATGAAGCTGGCGTGTTGTGGTTATTAATCTGGTGTGTTGTGGTTTTGAAGCTAGCACGTTGTGGATATGAAGCTGGTGTGTTGTGGTTTTGAAGCTAGCGTGTTGTGGATATGAAGCTGGCACTGTGGATGCGAAGCTGGCGTGTTGTGGATATGAAGCTGGTGTGTTGTGGTTTTGAAGCTGGCACGTTGTGGATATGAAGCTGGTGTGTTGTGGTTTTGAAGCTAGCGTGTTGTGGATATGAAGCTGGCACGTTGTGGAAATGAAGCTGGCACGTTGCGTATATGAAGCTGGTGTGTTGTGGATATGAGGCTGGTATGTTGTGGATATGAAGCTGTTGTCTTTTGGTTATAGAGCTGGTGTGTTGTTTAAATGAAGCTGGTGTGTTGTGGATATGAAGCTGGCGTGTTGTGGATATGAAGCTGGTGTTCTCTGGATATGAAAGTGGTGTGTGGATATGAAGCTGATATGTTGTGGATATGAAGCTGGCACGTTGTGGATATGAAGCTGGTGTGTTGTGGATATGAAGTTGGTGTGTTGTGCATATGAAGCTGGTATGTTGTGGATATGAAGCTGGTACGTTGTGGATAGGAAGCTGGCACGTTGTGGATATGAAGCTGGTATGTAGTGGATATGAAGCTGATATGTTGTGGATCTGAAGCTGGCACGTTGTGGATATGAAGCTGGTGTGTTGTGGATATGAAGCTGGTATGTTGTGGATATGAAGCTGGTGTGTTGTGGATATGAAGCTGGCGTGTTGTGGTTATTAATCTGGTGTCTTGTGGTTACTCAGCTCGTGTGAAGCTGGTGTGTTGTGGAAATGCAGCTGGTGTGTTGTGGATGTGGAGCTGGCACGTTGTGGATATGAAGCTGGTGTGTTGTGGATATAGAGCTGGTGTGTTGTGGTTATGAAGCTCGCGCGCTGTGGATATGAAGCTGGTGTGTTGTGGTTATAGAGCTGGCACATTGTGGATGTGAACCTGGTGTGTTGTGGATATGAGGCTGGTGTGTTGTGATTCTGAAGCTGGTATGTTGTGGATATGAAGCTGGTATGTTGTGGATATGAAGCTGGTGTGTTGTGGATATAAAGCTGTTATGTTGTGGATATGAAGCTGGCACGTTGTGGATATGAAGCTGGTGTGTTGTGGATATGAAGCTGGCACGTTGTGGATTTGAAGCTGGTATGTTGTGGATATGAAGCTGGCACGTTGTGGATATGAAGCTGGCACGTTGCGGATATGAAGCTGGCACGTTGTGGATATGAAGCTGGCACGTTGCGGATATGAAGCTGGCCTGTTGTGGATATGAGGCTGGTGTGTTGTGGATATGAGGCTGTTGTCTTTTGGTTATAGAGCTGGTGTGTTGTTTAAATGAAGCTGGCGTGTTGTGGATAAGAAGCTGCCACGTTGTGGATATGAAGCTGGTATGTTGTGGATATGAAGCTGGCACGTTGTGGATATGAAGCTGGTGTGTTGTGATTTTGAAGCTGGTGTGTTGTGGTTATGAAGCTGGCACGTTGTGGATATGAAGCTGGTGTGTTGTGGATATAAAGCTGGCACGTTGTGGATATGAAGCTGGTGTGTTGTGGTTTTGAAGCTGGCACGTTGTGGATATGAAGCTGGCACGTTGCGGATATGAAGCTGGCACGTTGCGGATATGAAGCTGGCCTGTTGTGGATATGAGGCTGGTGTGTTGTGGATATGAGGCTGTTGTCTTTTGGTTATAGAGCTGGTGTGTTGTTTAAATGAAGCTGGTATGTTGCGGACATGAAGCTGGCACGTTGTGGATATGAAGCTGGCACGTTGTGGATATGAAGCTGGTATGTTGTGGATAAGAAGCTGGCGTGTTGTGGATATGAAGCTGGTGTGTTGTGGATATGAAGCTGGTGTGTTGTGGATATGAGGCTGATGTGTTGTGGATATGAAGCTGGTGTGCTATTAATATCTAGCTGGTGTGTTGTGGATATGTAGCCTGCGTGTTGTAGATATGAAGCTGGTGTGATTTGGATATGAAGCTGGCACGTTGTGGATATGAAGCTGGTATGATGTGGATATGAAGCTGTCACATTGTGGACATGAAGCTGGTGTGTTGTGTTTTGAATCTGGTGTGTTGTGGTTTTGAAGCTGGTGTGTTGTGGTTATGAAGCTGGCACGTTGTGGATATGAAGCTGGTGTGTTGTGGATATAAAGCTGGCACGTTGTGGATATGAAGCTGCTGTGTTGTGGTTTTGAAGCTGGTGTGTTGTGGTTATGAAGCTAGCGTGTTGTGGTTATGAATCTGGTGTCTTGTGGTTACTGAGCTAGTGTGTTGTGGATATGAAGCTGGTGTGATGTGGATATGAAGCTGGTGTGATGTGGATATGAAGCTGGTGTGATGTGGATATGAAGCTGGCACGTTGTGGATATGAAGCTGGTGTGTTGTGGATATGAAGCTGGTGTGTTGTGGATGTGAAGCTGGTGTGTTGTGCATATGAAGCTGGCACGTTGTGCATATGAAGCTGGCGTGTTGCGGATATGAAGCTGGTGTGTTGTGTATATGAACCAGGCACGTTGTGGATATGAAGCTGGTGTGTTGTGGTTATGAAGCTGGTATGTTGTGTATATGAACCAGGCACGTTGTGGATATGCAGCTGGTGTGTTGTGGTTATGAAGCTGGCACGTTGTGGATATGAAGCTGGCACGTTGTGGATATGAAGCTGGCACGTTGTGGATATGAAGCTGGTGTGTTGTGGATATGAGGCTGGTGTGTTGTGGATATGAGGCTGGTGTCTTTTGGTGAAAGAGCTGGTGTGTGATTTAAATGAAGCTGGTATGTTGTGGACATGAAGCTGGCCCGTTGTGGATATGAAGCTGGCACGTTGTGGATATGAAGCTGGTGTGTTGTGGATATAAAGCTGGTGTGTTGTGGATATGAAGCTGGTATGTTGTGGATATGAAGCTGGTGTGTTGTGGATATAAAGCTGGTGTTTTGTGGATATGAAGCTGGTATGTTGTGGATATGAAGCTGGTGTGTTGTGGTTTTGAAGCTGGTGTGTTGTGGTTATGAAGCTGGCGTGTTGTGGTTATTAATCTGGTGTCTTGTGGTTTCTGCGCTAGTGTGTTGTGGATATGAAGCTGGCACTGTGGATGCGAAGCTGGCGTGTTGTGGATATGAAGCTGGTGTGTTGTGGTTTTGAACCTGGCACGTTGTGGATATGAAGCTGGTGTGTTGTGGATATGAAGATGGTATGTTGTGGATTATGAAGCTGGCACGTTGTGGATATGAAGCTGGTGTGTTGTGGTTTTGAAGCTAGCGTGTTGTGGATATGAAGCTGGCACGTTGTGGAAATGAAGGTGGCACGTTGCATATATGAAGCTGGTGTGTTGTGGATATGAGGCTGGTATGTTGTGGATATGAGGCTGTTGTCTTTTGGTTATAGAGCTGGTGTGTTGTTTAAATGAAGCTGGTGTGTTGTGGATATGAAGCTGGCGTGTTGTGGATATGAAGCTGGTGTTCTCTGGATATGAAAGTGGTGTGTTGATATGAAGCTGATATGTTGTGGATATGAAGCTGGCACGTTGTGGATATGAAGCTGGTGTGTTGTGGATATGAAGCTGGTGTGTTGTGGATATGAAGCTGGTGTGTTGTGGATATGAAGCTGGTATGTTGTGGATATGAAGCTGGTACGTTGTGGATATGAAGCTGGCACGTTGTGGTTATGAAGCTGGCGTGTTGTGATTTTGAAGCTGGTGTGTTGTGGTTATGAAAGTGGTGTGTGTATATGAAGCTGGTATGTTGTGGATATGAAGCTGGCACGTTGTGGATATGAAGCTGGTGTGTTGTGGATATGAAGCTGGTGTGTTGTGGATATGAAGCTGGCACGTAGTGGATATGAAGCTGGCGTGTTGTGGAGATGAAGCTGGTGTGTTGTGGTTTTGAAGCTGGTGTGTTGTGGTTTTGAAGCTGGCGTGTTGTGGATATGAAGCTGGCGTGTTGTGGATATGAAGCTGGTGTGTTGTGGTTTTGAAGCTGGTGTTTTGTGGATATGAAGCTGGTGTGTTGTGGATATGAAGCTGGTGTGTTGTGGATATGAAGCTGCCACGTTGTGGATATGAAGCTGGTATGTTGTGGATATGAAGCTGGCACGTTGTGAATATGAAGCTGGTATGCTGTGGATGTGGAGCTGGCACGTTGTGGATTTGAAGCTGATATGTTGTGGATATGAAGCTGGCACGTTGTTGATATGAAGCTGGTGTGTTGTGGATATGAAGCTGGTATGTTGTGGATATGAAGCTGGCGTGTTGTGGTTATTAATCTGGTGTCTTGTGGTTACTCAGCTCGTGTGAATCTGGTGTGTCGTGGAAATGCAGCTGGTGTGTTGTGGACGTGGAGCTAGCACGTTGTGGAGATGAAGCTGGTGTGTTGTGGATATCGAGCTGGTGTGTTGTGGTTATGAAGCTCGCGCGCTGTGGATATGAACCTGGTGTGTTGTGGATATGAGGCTGGTGTGTTGTGATTATGAAGCTGGTATGTTGTGGATATGAAGCTGGTGTGTTGTGGATATAAAGCTGTTATGTTGTGGATATGAAGCTGGCACGTTGTGGATATGAAGCTGGTGTGTTGTGGATATGAAGCTGGCACGTTGTGGATTTGAAGCTGGTATGTTGTGGATATGAAGCTCGTGTGTTGTGGTTATGAAGCTGGCACGTTGTGGATTTGAAGCTGGTGTGTTGTGGATATGAAGCTGGTGTATTGTGGACATGAAGTTGGTGTGTTGTGGAAATGCAGCTGGTGTGTTGTGGATGTGAAAGTGGTGTGTTGATATGAAGCTGGTATGTTGTGGATATGAACCTGGCACGTTATGGATATGAAGCTGGCACGTTGTGGATATGAAGCTGGCGTGTTGTGATTTTGAAGCTGGTGTGTTGTGGTTATGAAAGTGGTGTGTGTATATGAAGCTGGTATGTTGTGGATATGAAGCTGGCACGTTGTGGATATGAAGCTGGTGTGTTGTGGATATGAAGCTGGTGTGTTGTGGATATGAAGCTGGCACGTTGTGGATATGAAGCTGGCGTGTTGTGGAGATGAAGCTGGTGTGTTGTGCATATGAACCAGGCACGTTGTGGATATGAAGCTGGTGTGTTGTGGTTTTGAAGCTGGTGTGTTGTGGTTATGAAGCTGGCGTGTTGTGGTTATTAATCTGGTGTCTTGTGGTTTCTGCGCTAGTGTGTTGTGGATATGAAGCTGGCACTGTGGATGCGAAGCTGGTGTGTTGTGGATATGAAGCTGGTGTGTTGTGGATATGAAGATGGTATGTTGTGGATTATGAAGCTGGCACGTTGTGGATATGAAGCTGGTGTGTTGTGGTTTTGAAGCTGGCACATTGTGGTTATGAAGCTGGTGTGTTGTGGATATGAAGCTGGCACGTTGTGGATATGAAGCTGGCACGTTGCGGATATGAAGCTGGTGTGTTGTGGATATGAGGCTGGTGTGTTGTGGATATGAAGCTGGCGTGTTGTGGATATGAAGCTGGTGTTCTATGGATATGAAAGTGGTGTGTGGATATGAAGCTGATATGTTGTGGATATGAAGCTGGCGTGTTGTGGATATGAAGCTGGTGTTCTATGGATATGAAAGTGGTGTGTGGATATGAAGCTGATATGTTGTGGATATGAAGCTGGCACGTTGTGGATATGAAGCTGGTGTGTTGTGGATCTGAAGCTGGTGTGTTGTGGATATGAAGCTGCCACGTTGTGAATATGAAGCTGGTATGTTGTGGACGTGGAGCTGGCACGTTGTGGATATGAAGCTGGTGTGTTGTGATTTTGAAGCTGGTGTGTTGTGGTTATGAAAGTGGTGTATGGATATGAAGCTGGTATGTTGTGGATATGAAGCTGATATGTTGTGGATATGAAGCTGGCACGTTGTGGATATGAAGCTGGTGTGTTGTGGTTATGAAAGTGGTGTATGGATATGAAGCTGGTATGTTGTGGATATGAAGCTGATATGTTGTGGATATGAAGCTGGCACGTTGTGGATATGAAGCTGGCACGTTGTGGATATGAAGCTGGTGTGTTGTGATTTTGAAGCTGGTGTGTTGTGGTTATGAAAGTGGTGTGTGGATATGAAGCTGGTATGTTGTGGATATGGAGCTGGCACGTTGTGGATATGAAGCTGGCACGTTGTGGATATGAAGCTGGTGTGTTGTGGATGTGAAGCTGGTGTGTTGTGCATATGAAGCTGGCACGTTGTGCATATGAAGCTGGCGTGTTGCGGATATGAAGCTGGTGTGTTGTGTATATGAACCAGGCACGTTGTGGATATGAAGCTGGTGTGTTGTGGTTATGAAGCTGGTATGTTGTGTATATGAACCAGGCACGTTGTGGATATGAAGCTGGTGTGTTGTGGTTATGAAGCTGGCACGTTGTGGATATGAAGCTGGCACATTGTGGATATGAAGCTGGTGTGTTGTGGTTTTGAAGCTGGTGTGTTGTGGATATGAGGCTGGTGTGTTGTGGATATGAGGCTGGTGTCTTTTGGTTACAGAGCTGGTGTGTTGTTTAAATGAAGCTGGTATGTTGTGGACATGAAGCTGGCACGTTGTGGATATGAAGCTGGCACGTTGTGGATATCAAGCTGGTATGTTGTGGATAAGAAGCTGGCGTGTTTTGGATATGAAGCTGGTGTGTTGTGGATATGAAGCTGGTGTGTTGTGGATATGAAGCTGGTGTGTTGTGGATATGAGGCTGATGTGTTGTGGATATGAAGCTGGTGTGCTATTAATATGAAGCTGGTGTGTTGTGGATATGTAGCCTGCGTGTTGTAGATATGAAGCTGGTGTGATTTGAATATGAAGCTGGCACGTTGTGGATATGAAGCTGGTATGTTGTGGATATGAAGCTGGCACCTTGTGGATATGAAGCTGGCACGTTGTGGATATGAAGCTGGTATGTTGTGGATAAGAAGCTGGTATGTTGTGTATATGAACCAGGCACGTTGTGGATATGAAGCTGGTGTGTTGTGGTTATGAAGCTGGCACGTTGTGGAGATGAAGCTGGCACGTTGTCGATATGAAGCTGGTGTGTTGTGGATATGAGGCTGGTGTGTTGTGGACGTGGAGCTGGCACGTTGTGGATATGAAGCTGGTGTGTTGTGGATATGAAGCTGGTGTGTTGTGGACGTGGAGCTGGCACGTTGTGGATATGAAGCTGGTGTGTTGTGATTTTGAAGCTGGTGTGTTGTGGTTATGAAAGTGGTGTATGGATATGAAGCTGGTATGTTGTGGATATGAAGCTGGTACGTTGTTGATATGAAGCTGGCACGTTGTGGATATGAAGCTGGTGTGTTGTGGATGTGAAGCTGGTGTGTTGTGTATATGAACCAGGCACGTTGTGGATATGAAGCTGGTGTGTTGTGGTTATGAAGCTGGCACTTTGTCGATATGAAGCTGGTGTGTTGTGGATATGAAGCTGGTGTGCTGTGGACGTGGAGCTGGCACGTTGTGGATATGAAGCTGGTGTGTTGTGATTTTGAAGCTGGTGTGTTGTGGTTATGAAAGTGGTGTATGGATATGAAGCTGGTATGTTGTGTATATGAACCAGGCACGTTGTGGATATGAAGCTGGTGTGTTGTGGTTATGAAGCTGGCACGTTGTGGATATGAAGCTGGTGTGTTGTGGATAAGAAGCTGGCGTGTTGTCGATATGAAGCTGGCACATTGTGGATATGAAGCTGGTGTGTTGTGGATATGAGGCTGATGTGTTGTGGATATGTAGCTGGTGTGCTATTAATATGAAGCTGGTGTGTTGTGGATATGTAGCCTGCGTGTTGTAGATATGAAGCTGGTGTGATTTGGATATGAAGCTGGCACGTTGTGGATATGACGCTGGTATGATGTGGATATGTAGCTAGCACATTGTGGACATGAAGCTGGTGTGTTGTGGATATGAAGCTGGCACGTTGTGGATATGAAGCTGGTGTATTGTGGATATGAAGCTGGTGTATTGTGGATATGAAGCTGGTGTGTTGTGGATATGAAGCTGGTGTGTTGTGGATATGAAGCTGGTGTGTTGCTGATATAAAGCTGGTGTGTTGTGGACATGAAGTTGGTGTGTCGTGGAAATGCAGCTGGTGTGTTATGGATATGAAGCTATGGTGTTGTGGATGTGAAAGTGGTGTGTGGATATGAAGCTGGTATGTTGTGGATATGAAGCTGGCACATTGTGGATATGAAGCTGGCACGTTGTGGATATGAAGCTGGTGTGTTGTGGATATAAAGCTGGTGTGTTGTGGATATGAAGCTGGTGTGTTGTGGATATGAAGCTGGTGTGTTGTGGATATGAAGCTGGTGTGTTGTGGATATGAAGCTGGTGTGTTGTGGTTATGAAGCTGGCGTGTTGTGGTTTTGAAGCTGGCACGTTGTGGATATGAAGCTGGTGTGTTGTGGTTTTGAAGCTAGCGTGTTGTGGATATGAAGCTGGCACTGTGGATGCGAAGCTGGCGTGTTGTGGATATGAAGCTGGTGTGTTGTGGTTTTGAAGCTGGCACGTTGTGGATATGAAGCTGGTGTTTTGTGGTTTTGAAGCTAGCGTGTTGTGGATATGAAGCTGGCACGTTGTGGAAATGAAGCTGGCACGTTGCGTATATGAAGCTGGTGTGTTGTGGATATGAGGCTGGTATGTTGTGGATATGAGGCTGTTGTCTTTTGGTTATAGAGCTGGTGTGTTGTTTAAATGAAGCTGGTGTGTTGTGGATATGAAGCTGGCGTGTTGTGGATATGAAGCTGGTGTTCTCTGGATATGAAAGTGGTGTGTGGATATTTAGCTGATATGTTGTGGATATGAAGCTGGCACGTTGTGGATATGAAGCTGGTGTGTTGTGGATATGAAGTTGGTGTGTTGTGCATATGAAGCTGGTATGTTGTGGATATGAAGCTGGTACGTTGTGGATAGGAAGCTGGCACGTTGTGGATATGAAGCTGGTATGTAGTGGATATGAAGCTGATATGTTGTGGATCTGAAGCTGGCACGTTGTGGATATGAAGCTGGTGTGTTGTGGATATGAAGCTGGTATGTTGTGGATATGAAGCTGGCGTGTTGTGGTTATTAATCTGGTGTCTTGTGGTTACTCAGCTCGTGTGAAGCTGGTGTGTTGTGGAAATGCAGCTGGTGTGTTGTGGACGTGGAGCTGGCACGTTGTGGATATGAAGCTGGTGTGTTGTGGATATAGAGCTGGTGTGTTGTGGTTATGAAGCTCGCGCGCTGTGGATATGAAGCTGGTGTGTTGTGGTTATAGAGCTGGCACATTGTGGATGTGAACCTGGTGTGTTGTGGATATGAGGCTGGTGTGTTGTGATTATGAAGCTGGTATGTTGTGGATATGAAGCTGGTATGTTGTGGATATGAAGCTGGTATGTTGTGGATATGAAGCTGGTGTGTTGTGGATATAAAGCTGTTATGTTGTGGATATGAAGCTGGCACGTTGTGGATATGAAGCTGGTGTGTTGTGGATATGAAGCTGGCACGTTGTGGATTTGAAGCTGGTATGTTGTGGATATGAAGCTGGCACATTGTGGATATGAAGCTGGTGTGTTGTGGATATGAAGCTGGTGTGTTGTGGATATGAAGCTGGCACGTTGTGGATATGAAGCTGGTGTGTTGTGGATATGAAGCTGGTGTGTTGTGGTTATGAAGCTATTGTGTTGTGGATGTGAAAGTGGTGTGTGGATATGAAGCTGGTATGTTGTGGATATGAAGCTGGCACGTTGTGGATATGAAGCTGGTATGTTGTGGATATGAAGCTGGCACGTTGTGGATATGAAGCTGGTGTGTTGTGGATATGAAGCTGGTGTATTGTGGACATGAATTTGGTGTGTCGTGGAAATGCAGCTGGTGTGTTATGGATATGAAGCTATTGTGTTGTGGATGTGAAAGTGGTGTGTGGATATGAAGCTGGTTTGTTGTGGATATGAAGCTGGCACGTTGTGGATATGAAGCTGGCACGTTGTGGATATGAAGCTGGTGTGTTGTGGATATGAAGCTGGTGTGTTGTGAATATGAAGCTGGTATGTTGTGGATATGAAGCTGGTGTGTTGTGGATATGAAGCTGGTGTGTTGTGGTTTTGAAGCTGGTGTGTTGTGGTTGTGAAGCTGGCGTGTTGTGGTTATTAATCTGGTGTCTTGTGGTTTCTGCGCTAGTGTGTTGTGGATATGAAGCTGGCACTGTGGATGCGAAGCTGGCGTGTTGTGGATATGAAGCTGGTGTGTTGTGGTTTTGAAGCTGGCACGTTGTGGATATGAAGCTGGTGTGTTGTGGATATGAAGATGGTATGTTGTGGATTATGAAGCTGGCACGTTGTGGATATGAAGCTGGTGTGTTGTGGTTTTGAAGCTAGCGTGTTGTGGATATTAAGCTGGTGTGTTGTGTATATGAAGCTGGTGTGTTGTGGATATGAGGCTGGTATGTTGTGGATATGAGGCTGTTGCCTTTTGGTTATAGAGCTGGTGTGTTGTTTAACTGAAGCTGGTGTGTTGTGGATATGAAGCTGGCGTGTTGTGGATATGAAGCTGGTGCTCTCTGGATATGAAAGTGGTGTGTGGATATGAAGCTGATATGTTGTGGATCTGAAGCTGGTGTGTTGTGGATATGAAGCTGGTGTGTTGTGGATATGAAGCTGGTGTGTTGTGGATATAAAGCTGGCACGTTATAGTTTTCGAGCTGGTGTTTTGTGGGTATGAAGCTGGCACGTTGTGTACATGAAGCTGGTGTGTTATTGATATGAAGATGGTGTGTTGTGGATATGAAGCTGGCGTGTTGTGGATATGAAGCTGGTGTGTTGTGGATATGCGGCTGGTGTGTTGTGGTTATCGAGCTGGTACATTGTGGTTTTAGAGCTGGCGTGTTGTGGATATGAAGCTGGCACGTTTTAGTTATAGAGCTGGTGTTTTGTAGGTATGAAGCTGGTATGTTGTGGTTTTAGAGCTGGCGTGTTGTGGTTATCGAGGTTGTGCGTTGTAGTTCCAGATCTAGCACATTACCAACATGAAGCTGGTGTGTTATGGTTACAGAGCTGGCATGTTGTGGATATGGAGCTGGCATGTTGTGGTTGAAGAGCTGGTGTATTGTGGTTTTGAAGCTGGTGTGTTGTGGTTGCAGAGCTGGTGTGTTGTGGACATGAAGCTAGTTTGTTTTGGATATGAAGTTGGTATGTTGTGGTTATAGAGCTGGTGTGTTGTGGGTATGAAGCTGGTGTGTTTTGAATATGAAGTTGGTATGTTGTGGTTATAGAGCTGGTGTGTTGTGGATATGAAACCGGTGTGTTGTGGATATGAAGCTGGTGTGTTGTGGAAATGAAACTGGTGTGTTGTGGTTATAGAGTTGGTATGTTGCGGATATGAACCTGGTGTGTTGTGGATATGAAGCTGGTGTGTTGTGGTTATAGAGTTGGTATGTTGCGGATATGAACCTGGTGTGTTGTGGTTATGAAGCTGGTGTGTTGTGGATATGAAGCTGGTGTGTTATGGTTATAGAGCTGGCACATTGTGGATATGAAGCTGGTGTGTTGTGGTTATGAAGCTGGTGTGTTGTGGTTATAGAGCTAGCACATTGTGGATATGAAGCTGGTGTGTTGTGGTTATGAAGCTGGCACATTGTGGTTATGGGGCTGCCGTGTCATGTTTGCACTGGCATGCCCTAATGTTGGTGTCTTCCACCTTGCCAGTGATTTCTGATGTGATTATGAAACTGGTAAGGGATCCCGTGTACCCTCCGATGACAACAGTTTGTATTCATAAAAGGTGTTTCAATGCTGTCTTGTTCTGAAACTGGAACCGTATTCATGCAGTGAAAATGCAGAGAGCAGTGAAACCATAACAAAGTAATGTAATCTGTCTGACATATTTGATGCTGAATGGAAACTGGCCACGTGTTTGATTCATTTCCAAGTCGTGATTGCACCGGGTTTTGCTTCAGTCATCTTTGTGACTGCATCTTCGCTAATTTGACCTGTTCAGAACAATTATGCTTATCTCATGACACTTGTTAACTTCCTGGTAATGTATTTTTCAAGGGTAAGCTGCGTGGGTTGATGAGCCTGCCAGAATTCACTCCTTTTCATTTCCATTGATAGCAGATAACTGTCACTGCTTGTTAATATTAATGGTTTCACTTGTGGATTTCTTCAGGTCTGACATCTTGTGGGTATCCTTCCAAGTCTGGCAAATTCGTAACACCACACTCAAGCTCTCTAGGCTTCCCACTCCTGAAGCTCGCAACATCCTTTCTACCCTGACAACCTCTTCCCCAGCTCCCAGCAAAGATGTTTGGTCCACTGTCCTTCAACTTTGAAATTGCTCTATATACAACTCTATTCTGCTCGCAGGAAATGGGTTAGCCTGTGATGCAATTAGGTGCTGGACAGCATTACTGTCCACACCCCCCAGGCACATTTCTCAAAATGAGGGATCTTGGTGCTGGATAATGGGAAAGCCCTTTGTGTGAGGTGGGAGCTTGCCTTATATTCTCTGAGATCCCGAGGTTGCAGTCTTTCGGATCTCTGCATTTTCAATAACCTGTCCCCCAGAGCGGTGACACATAACTATGTGACTCATGCTGCGCCCTGCATTCTCCCTCCATTCTTTGAATCACCCAAAGGCAGAAATATCGCATAAGTGAATTTCGAGCCTGTAATTAACTCCGAGCTTATTCTCAACGTTAACTTATTTATAACCCTGCACAATTCTGTACCGTGCATGACAAGCTGCCAACTCCAATATGAAGGGGGTGAAATTCAACTCTGATTGATTTCCACGGTATGGTCAAGATGCGGGTGTAGTATAATGTTACTGCTCTCGTAATCCAGCATAATCTCTGGAATTGAAAACTAATCTCAATAACGGTGAGCATGAAACTACGATTGATTGTCATAAAAATCCATCTGGTTTGTTATTCTTGATTTTAACCAGCTAGTTACGGGTGGCAGATTTAAGGAAGGATACTTGTGAAACAGATGGATTTTTAAAACAATTTGGCACTTTTGTAATCCTTATTAGTGGTCGGTGTTGTTGCATATCTCTGTGAGACAAAAGTATATACATAAATGAGCTTTGTTATCCTCAATTTATTAATTAATGGAATTGAAATTTCCTTGATTGATCTGCTAGGATTTTGATCTCATGTCCCCATTAACCTGAGTTACTCGTCCTGTGGCATTTCCACAACACCACCATCTTGCCCGAGTCCACTGTGCTCCTCACTCCCAACTGGGCGATGGCTTCTCTTAAATTAAGCAGCCAAGTTGCAGCCATTGGCTGGATATATCAGTGTTGGTCAAACCTTGGAGCCTGGGAAATTCTGGCTGACCCTACAAGAGCTTCTGAGCATGCTGCTGTTAGTGTGGTGCCAAGGGAGGAATCTGAATAGAGGGTGGAACCAGTAACAACATGCGTGCTCCATCTGGCTCCACCACTTATTTTAAAAAAGGTTGTTCAAGTGCAATCCCTTTACAAACCTCTGGTTAGCCTACTTAGGCATGCTCGGTGTAAGCTCCACGGTGGCACAGTGGTTAGCACTGCTGCCTCACAGCGCCAGAGACCCGGGTTCAGTTCCCGCCTCGGGCGACTGACTGTGTGGAGTTTGCACATTCTCCCTGTGTCTGCGTGGGTTTCCTCCAGGTGCTCCGGTTTCCTCCCACAGTCCAGAGATGTGCAGGTCAGGTGAATTGGCCATGCTAAAATTGCCCCTAGTGTTAGGTTAGGGGTATGGGTGGGTTGCGCTTCGGCGGGGCGGTGTGGACTTGTTGGGCCGAAGGGCCTGTTTCCACACTGTAAGTAATCTAATCAATGTTAACTGGTGTCCTACAACCTGCATGAAGACTTTTTTGCTCGCCCTTAACCCCTGTTTCAAGGGAGCCCCCTGCAGCCTCAGATACCCCTTGATTCCAATATGCCAATAGGCACACTTTCAAGAAGGTTTAGGAAAGGGATATCATGACTTGAAACCAGTTCCTTCCCAGAATGGAGGATGAGTATCTTCACACAACTATTTCCCTTTCGCTCGCTCTGCGTTGATAACTCTTCTGCTTCTCTGAGGCTATCAGTTTTGAAGTGAACTGTGCATGGACTGAAATTATTCAGACCTCAGAAATGTCTCTTCAATTAGCAGAGTAAACTGGTCCGGAGAGTACAGAGTGTTTACAGAAAGCCAGGTAGGCTGGTGTCTCTCGGCAATAGTATGGCACTCAAACACAGGAAAGCTCTGCTTTGCCTTTTACGTTAAATGGATTGAGTAAATTATGATTGTGTATGAGGGGAGTTCTTTAACCTAAATGTTAACTGTGGAAAGTCGATCTAACCCCATCACAACCTCTTTGCCCCCTCTGACTTGCCACATCTCCCAAATTGTTAAAGCACCTCCATAAAGTTTGAAGGGTTCAAATTGTTTCTTCCAAATCACAAGCTGATAAGCTGTTATTATTTGTATTAGGCTGTAGAATATTAATGATGAATAATTATCATTCTAGGCTGAAGAACAACCATTTTATGAGGACAACATCTACATGTACATCTATTTTGTAATCTTCATCATCTTTGGATCTTTCTTCACATTAAACCTTTTCATTGGTGTCATCATTGATAACTTCAATCAGCAAAAGAAAAAGATAAGTTTACTTCTCTTTGTATGGGGAAAAGAAAATGTTCTGACAATGGTTTCTCACTATCCTTTTTGACAGATGTTTTGAGACTGGTCAACCCTTTGGATTTAATAATCAAAATGTAATACTACTTTTGAAATGAAGAGAGAAGACAAATCAGTTAGTTACATAATTTGTTCAATATTTTCAGAACTCTTCCTAAATATGATATGATTAGAATATTCTAGAAACATACATAAGTGATATCAGGTGACAGAACATCAGCATGAGACAGATTTTACTTTTTCTTTCTCTGCTATCACCAAATTAATTCCCCATTCCTCTTCAGTTTTTGACTTCCAGTTGGGTTTAGCTCCACCTCTGCATTCTATCCAAGAGTGGGTCTTATTTATGTCTGGGTTATTTCTGTGAGGTTGGACCACAAGAAACATCACAACTGAGTGTGATCCGACATTCTCAATTAACATCTAAACATGCTGCCAGTGACTGCTACACCATCCTTAAATGAAATTGTTAATGGACCACATGTAGTTGAAGAGGAGGGGGCCAGATCTCATAGAGTCTTACAACCCGGAGTGAGGCCCTTCGGCCCATCACGTTAATATTATTAATCAAGCACCAATCTATTCTAATTCTATTTCCTGAGACTTGGCCCAAATCCTTGTGTGCTGTAGTGTTTCAAGTAGTGATCTGAATACTTCTAACATGTTGTGGTGGTTCTGGTGATTACCACCTTATTATGCAGTGAGTTCCAGATACTCATCATCCTCTGAATGAAAATATTTCTCCTTAAGTCCCCTCTAAACCCCCTACTCCTTACCTTAAATCTGTATCCCTGGTACTGTCCCTTCTACTGAGGAGAAGAGGTTCTTCCTATTGACCCCATCTGTAGCCCCCACAATTTTGTAGACCTCAATCAGGTTGCCCCTTGGCCTTCTCTGTTCCAAGGCAACAACCTCATAGGAACTCCCGAGGTCAACAGTGTGCGAGTGGAGAGAGAAGCCAGTGGTTCACGTAAGCTAAGGTGAAGAACTACAAAGCTGAACAGGAGGAAGGTAGTCAGAAAGTGTCAGTGGACTGTGTCTAAAGGTGTAGAAAGTGATGAGGAAGGATAATGTATCATGGTCATAATCATAGACTGTGGTGTTTTGCTGCCTATGTTATGGCAGGGATGGAATCCTGATTGGAGAGATTCAAATTGGAGCGGGAAAGATGGGCATGGATTAGAGGTGGCAATACATTAAAGGATTTTAGAGAGGTGAAGGTTACTTTGCTGAGGCAGTTGTTAATAAGAGCAGTTTTCAAAGGGAAGAAGATTGTACCTGGAAAGACAGAACTGCTTATCATGTCAGCTACGCTTGGTCAGGCAAGGAGTCAAGGTTGTGTCAGTGGTCAAAATGGTCTGGTACCGTTTCAACTTGAAGCTCTCAAAGGAACTTGTAATTGTTTGTGTGATACAGCTCAGTGAAAAGTCATCAACTTCATGAAGGGAGAGAAGAAAACAAATGAACATACACGCACAGAATATCCTAAGGTTGTAACCAGTTTTTTTCTGTTCTCTTTACTTTGGAGGTCAGGATATCTTTATGACTGAAGAACAAAAGAAATATTATAATGCAATGAAGAAGCTGGGATCCAAAAAGCCTCAGAAGCCCATTCCAAGGCCATTGGTAAGCAGTGCACAAGAACTAAAAGCGCTGAGACAACAGACAAAAGAAAACACACAGGACCTTTTGTTCTTAGCTCATTTAGAAATTGCCAAGCTGCTTCCATAACAGTGAGTAATACAAGCATAGCCTCTGGCCATGCCACAGATACGTTTGTCAGCCAATGTTGTGAAAATTCCAGATGAAATGTCTATAAACTTAATTGTGATAAGTGTGTGTAAATGTAGCAATGAAATGCTCTCCGGTTCTTTGAATAAGTAAAAAGAAAGTAGTCTTTCAGTTGTATTTCCAATATTTATCCAAGATGGCTCAGTCACTGCCTCTTCACCTCACAACAAGATGTCTCTGTACAGACAGTACAGCAATTGTTTAGCCTGTACACTAGATGGCACTGTTTTAGGAGTCTAGATCTAAATTCACTCCAACAAATTCACTTTGTTTTAAAGTTGATGGAGTGCATTCGATTCTGAGGTGTATGGAATCCCATCTTTTTTCTCTATATCCACCTCCTAGGAGTGTTAGTTCCGAAGGTGTCAAGCAGATTTTCATATTCTGAACAGATCAAAAGATGTGTCTCTTGGGTGGCAGAGTGTGCTTCAAATACATGGGATGCAGTAACTCTTTGTGCCAGACACTATTGTTTTCTTTTCATTACAGAATGCAATCCAAGGTGGAGTCTATGACTTTGTCACTCAGCAGGTCTTTGACATCACCATCATGATTCTCATCTGCCTCAACATGGTCACAATGATGGTGGAAACAGACGATCAGAGCAAAGAGAGTGAAAACATTTTGTACTGGATCAACTTTATCTTCATAATTTTCTTCACAAGCGAATGCCTGCTCAAACTCTTTGCACTAAGGCATTATTATTTCACAATTGGGTGGAATATATTTGACTTTGTGGTTGTGATCCTTTCCATTGTTGGTGAGTAATAATGTTCAAAGAAGTTTCCTAAGTCGCACTTTGAAAGTCACTGAGAGCTAACAAGGAAGTGCAGCAAGCATTTGAGAAGGCAAGTGGCATGTTGATCTTTATCACAAGAGGATTTGAGTGCAGGAGTAAAGATGTCTAGGCTCAATTATGTAGAACCTGGGTGAGACTGCACTTGGAGTGGTGTGTGCACTTTTGGTCTCCCAAGGAAAGATATACTTGCCACAGAGAGAGTGTAATGCAAGTTCATCAGATTGATCCCTAGGATGACAGGATTGTCCTATGAGGAGAGATTAAGGAGTTGTGGTTCTGTTCGCCGAGCTGGGAATTTGTCTTGCAAACGTTTCGTCCCCTGTCTAGGTGACATCCTCAGTGCTTGGGAGTCTCCTGTGAAGCGCTTCTGTGCTGTTTCCTCCGGCATTTATACTGGCCTGTCTCTGCCGCTTCCGGTTGTCAGTTCGAGCTGTCCACTGTAGTGGCCGGTATATTGGGTCCAGGTCGATGTGTTTGTCATCCACAGACTCTATCAACAAACACATCGACCTGGACCCAATATACCGGCCACTACAGTGGACAGCTCGAACTGACAACCGGAAGCGGCAGAGACAGGCCACTGTAAATGCCGGAGGAAACAGCACAGAAGCGCTTCACAGGAGGCTCCCAAGCACTGAGGATGTCACCTAGACAGGGGACGAAACGTTTGCAACACAAATTCCCAGCTCGGCGAACAGAACCACAACAACGAGCACCCGAGCTACAAATCTTCTCCCAAACTTTGAAGAGATTAAGGAGATAGAGCCAGAAGAATAAAAGGTAATCTCAATAAAACTTAGAGAATTCTTAACAGACTCGCCAGGGTAGATGCAGAAAGGAGATTTCCCCCGGTTGTGGGATTCCAGAGCCAGCTGGCACAGTTTCAGAATAAGAGAGAGGCCATTTAGTCTGAAATGAGAAGGAATTTCTTCACTCAGAGGCGAGGCTGGGGGAGGTGGATGATTCTTTGGAATTCTGTACCCCAGAGGACTGTGGAGGCTCTCTCATTGAGTATATTCAAGATAAAAAGCAGTAATTTAAAGAGATGAAAGATATCAAAGGGGATGAGTGTAGGGCAGGAAAATGGAGTTGAGGTGGATGATCAGCCACGAGCTAGTAGCATGTTGAAACACACTCAATGGGCCAAATGTTCGACTCCTGCTCCTATTTCCTGTTGGATTTGTTGTTGGTCTGTTCACCGAGCTGTCTTCAGTTGATGCCAGTTCCAATTTTCTTTACATTAAAAACATTTTGGAACTGACAACTAGACTGCTGCAACCACTAGGGACCTTGACAGCACACAAACCGACAGCTCCACTCAGACAGCAGCTCACTAGAATAAAGGACCCAATACCCACTGTGTGCAGGACAAATGTAATTTACAAAATCTCATGCAGCAACTGCACTAAGCACTATGTAAGATGAACAGGCAGACAGCTTGCGACCCACATCCTTGAACACCAACCAGCAACCCAGTGACACAACCAACTCTCCCGAGTATCCATACACATGGACAACAAGAACCATGAGTTTGACTGGGACAACACAATGATACTAGGACAGGCCAAACAAAGAACAGCAAGGGAATTCCTGGAAGCAGGGTACTCATCCTTGGACTCCATCAGCAAACACATTGACCTGGACCCAATATACAAACTGCTGCAATGGAAAACCAGAAACAGCTCAAACAGACCCACATAAATTCAAAGTGGAACAGGACAGCAGCACGTCACAGGAAGCAACACAGCACTCAAGATGTCACATGGAAAGGGGATGAAACATCAGCCAACGAACATACCAGCTCGGTGAACAGACCAACAACGAATCCAGCCAACTCCCAAGTGACAGATCTTCATGAAAACTTGAAACGTTTATTTCCTGTGTTTGACAAGAGCTCATGTTTGACCAACAGTGTATACTGTAACATTGTATAGTGTAAAGGCTAAAGCACCTAGGTCAATGTGCAATATAGTATAACAGAATGCCAAGAAAGTACAGGACTCTGCACCCCTAATCAACAGAATCTGGTCAAACACAACATGGCTCTGTGGTGGGCATTTACAGTGTTCTTTCATTTGATCTCCAAGTTTGAATCCAGACCAGATAAATCAATGAACGCCTCTGATTCAAATTGTGTTTCATTAACTCTGATAATCCAACATTATAATTGGCACTGTTTTATAGAGGCCATGAGGCCAGCTCATGGGATGGGGAGCAGCAATCCAATACAGTTCTTATTTGAGGATGGGGGCTAAGATATAAGGTCAGGCCAGAGTAGAGGGAGTGCTATACTGAACAAGACCCATGGGTTATGATATAAAGGAGTGCTCAGCTCTGATATTGAGAGTCAAAAGCATGTAAGGTTCTTGTATATTGTATCAAGGCTTAGTAATCAAATAAACTATTTAAAGGAGTCTAGTGGCAGTTTATACTTAACCCATCCATCAGGGAATTAACAGGACAGATGTAAGGTGATATTGGGCTGGGAGTAAAGCTGACATTCCATGCAATCCCATGGGATTGTCTTTTGGCAAGTTAGGTTACGGTCACCATTGTTTAAAACCCACCTCCTGTTGTGCCTGAGCCAACAATTGTATTTTCCAGTCGAGCTGTCTGTGGTACAAGAGTTCTCACTGAAATGTGAAATGGAACAAACACTGTGTAGAACACAGTATTGGTGCTAAGTGACGTTTCTCAAGCAGTCCAAGAAGTTGGACACCAACCCAGAAGCACTGTAATCTGTTGCTGACGTCGAGATGATTGAAAATCACTGCAGTCTTGACTCTTCCATTTTACATCCCCAAATGAAACTTCAACAGCGTTGGGGGTTCAATATGGTGAAAGGGATGGGTCTAGGGTTAGCCACCACTCTTACTCTTCATCTTTAATCACCAATAAATATGAGTGAAGGGGTTTGGCATCCTACTCTTTCCCACCCACGGAACCATCCACCACAATTTGCTTCCCTCCGATCCTGACAGAAACAGAAAGTGAGGTGAACTGGGTTATAGTGCCACATGTTGTGGTACCTTGCGCATGTAGCTATCTTTAAGCTTGAAGTCTTAACAGTGAGTGTTGGCAGATTGAATTGAGAATGAGCTGGGTATGAGAGGTGTCACCAAAGGCAAAGCTAAGCCCCTCTTCACTGGAGATCCATGGAGTACGTTTTCCATTTGAGTCATTGGATAACAATCAGGAACTTCAACATTCCTTTTTCCTCAACTGAGGATTAAGATCACAATATAAGTCCAGAAGACACAGGAGCAGAAATTAGGCCATTCAGCCCATCGGGTCTGCTCTGCCATTCAATCCTAGCTGATTTCTTAACCCCATTCACCCGCTTTCTCCCCATAACCCTTGATAATCAAGAACCGATCTTAAATATCCTCAATGACTTGGCCTCCACAGTTTTCTGTGGCAGTGAATTCCATCGATTCCCCACTCTCTGGCTGAAGAAGTTTCTCCTTATCTCCATTCTAAAAGATCTTCCCTTTACTCTAAGGCTAATCTCTCCTACCAATGGAAACATATTCCCAACATCCACTCTGTCCAAGCCATGCAGTATGCTGTAAGTTTCTATCAGATCCCCCCCCCTCATCCTTCTAAACTCCATTGAGGATAGACCAAGGTTCTCCAAACGTTCCTCATATGTTAATCCTTTCATTCCTGTGACCATTCTCGTGAACTTCCTCTCAACACGCTCCAGGGCCTGTACATCCTTCCTGAGATATGGGACCCAAAACTGCTCTCAATTCTCCAAATGTGGTCTGACCAGAGCCTTATCGAGCCTCAGAAGTATATCCCTGCTTTTATATTCAGGTGTTCTCAAAATAAATGCCATCATTGTATTTGCCTTCCTAACTACTGACTCAATCTTCAAATTTACCTTGAGAGAATCCTGGACTAGAACTCCCAAGTCTCTTTGCACTTCAGACTTCTGAATTCTCTCCCCACTTAGAAAATAGTCCATGGCCCTCTTCTTTCTACCAAGGTGCATGACCTCACACTTTCCCACATTGTACTCCATCTGCCATGTCTTTGCCCACTCTCCTAACCCGTCCAAATCCTTCTGCAGCCTCCCCGCCTCCTCAATGCTACCTGTCCCTCCACCTGTCTTTGTATTGTCTGCAAACTTAGCCAGAACATCCTCAGTCCCTTCATCTCGATCGTTAATATATAAAATGAAAAGTTGTGGTCCCAACTCTGAGCCTTGTGGAGCACCATGTCATCCTGAGAAGGACCCTTTTATCCCCACTCTCTGCTTTCTGCCAGACAGCCAAGCTTCTATCCATGCCAGCACCTTGCCTCTGACACCAAGGGCCCTTATCTTACTCAGTAGCCTCCTGTGTGGCACTTTGACAAAGGCCTTCTTGAAATCCAGGTAGATAACACCCATTGGCTCTCTTTGGTCTAACCTGTTTGTAACTTCATCAAAGAATTCTAGCAGATTTGTCAGTCATGACCTCCCCTTGATGAAACCAGGCTGACTTAGCCCTATTTTACCATACGCTTCCAAGCATTCAGAAATCTCATCCTTCACAATGGATTCCAGGATCTTACCCATAACTGAGGTTAGGCTAATCGGCCTGTAATTTTCCAGGAGTGTCATGTTAGTGATTTTCCAGTCCTCTGGGACCCTATCTGACTTGAGTGATTCCTGAAGTATCACTACTAATGCCTCCACTATCTGTTCAGATATCTCCTTTAGAACTCTGGGGTGTAGTCCATCTGGTCCAGGTGATTTATCCACTTTCAGGCCATTCAGTTTTTCGAGCACCTTCTCCTTGGTGATGGCCACCATAGTCAGCTCTGTCCCCTCACTCTCTTGAATGTTTGGAATATTACTCATGTCTTCCACCATGAAGACTGACATGAAGGAATTATTCAGTTCTTCAGCCATTTCCTTGTTCCCCATTACTATCTCTCCAGCATCATTTTCCAGTGGCCCAGTGTCCACTTTTGCCTCTCTTTTGCCCTTTATATCTCTAAAGAAACTCTTACAGTCTTCCTTTATATTACTGGCTCGCTTACCCTCATACTTACTCTTCCCCCCCTTATTTCTTTCTTGGTTGCCCTCAGTTGGTCTTTGTAAGCTTCCCAATCCTCTAGTTTCCCACTGTTCTTCCCCACTCTTTTCTCTTTTGCTTTTATGCTACCCCTGATTCCCCTAGTCAGCCATGGTTGCCTCACCCTCCCTGTACCATGCTTCCTTTTTCTCGGGATGAATCTCTGTGTTTCCTGAATTTTACTCCCAGAAACTCCAGCCATTGCTGTCTTTCCTGCGAGGTTCTCCTCGCAATCAATTCTCCCCAGCTCCTCCCTCATGCCTCTGTCGTTGCCTTTATTCAGCTATAATACGGTTACCTCTGATTCTATCTTCTCCCTCTCAAATTGCAGAGTAAATTCAATCATATTATGATTATTGCCTCCTAAGTATTCCTTCACTTTAAGCTTCCTTATCAAGTCTGCCTCGTTGCACAACACTGAATCCAGTATTGCCTGTTCCCTAGTGGGCTCCACCACAAGCTGCTCCAAAAAGCCATCTCATAGACATTCCGCAGATTCCTTTTCTTGCAATCCACCACCAACCTGATTTTCCCAGTCCACCTGCATATTGAAATCCCCCAAGATCACTGTGACATTGCCTTTCTTGCACACCCTGTTCTATCACCGGGAGTGTCTTGTCCCCTGGGCTCCTGCCTACTTTTGGAGGCCTGAACCTAATTCCAACTATGGCTTTTTCACCTTTGCGGTTCCTCAATTCTACCCACACAGATTCTACACCATCTGACCCTACTTCATTTCTTCCTATTGATTTAATTTCATTTCTTACGAAGAAAGGCAACCCCATCCCCTCTGCCCACCTGCCGATCTTTTTGATAGGATGTATATCTCTGCACATTCAGCTCCCAATCCTGATCCCTTTGAAGCCACATGATGCCCACCACATCATACCTGCTCATTTCAAGCTGCGCCGCAAACTCATTTACTTTATTCCTTATACTGCGTGCATTCAGATATAACCCCTTCAGTCCTGTGTTAACCCTCCCTCTTCTCATTGTCATTTGTTTGTCCGGTGTGCTTGAAGTTTGATTACTAACCCTTCCCATACACTTGGTCCTATTTGTGTCTGTGCTGGAGATTTTAATAACCTCTCCTGAGTTCTCCTTCCCTGTCATTTCTTTCATATTTTTCCACAGAGTTGAGTCCACCCTTACATATGTAAACCTGCTGATTTGGTTCTCACTGGGGGAGGTTTTACCCTTCCTTCTGCCCGCCCCCCCCCCCCCCTTATGTTGACCAGCCTTTTCACTAGAATATATCAGTCAATGCAGACCAGAAACTTGGGATCCATTCTAATCTGTGTCTCTCATCAAGGATTGTCACTAATCAAATAGAAATTGTGAGTATGATCAGACCTTTTGAGTTTATGTTCCAGGATATCACCCATTCCAAGCCATTGTGGTCCAGGAAAATTACACAGATACATTTCAGCATTTAGAGTCCATAGAGTCATACAGCGTGGAAACAGAGCATTCGGTCCAACTAGTCCACGCTAAACTAGTCCAAACTAAACTTGGTCCAACTTGCCTGTAATTGGCCCATATTCCCTCCAAACCTTTCCTATTTATGTACTTATGTTTTAAATGTTGTAACTGTACACATCCACCACTTCCTCTGGCAGTTTATTCCACATGTAAACCACTCTCTGTGTAAAAATGTTGCCCCTCTTGTCCTTTTTAAATCTTTCTCCTCTCACCTTAAAAATATGCTCCCTACTTTTCAACTCCCCACACTAGGAAAAAGACCCTTAACTATTCACCTTATCTATGCCCCTCATGATTTTATAAACCCCGATAAGGTCACCCCTCAATCTCCTACACTCCAGTGAAAAATGTTCCAGCCTACCTTTATAATTCAAACTCTCTATACCCGGCAACATCCTGGTAAATCTTTTGTGAACCCTCTTCAGGTTAATAATATCCTTCCTATAACAGGGCGACCAGAACTGGACACAGTACTCCAGAAGAGACCTCACCAATGTCCTGTACAACCCCAACATGACGTCCCAACTCCGATACTCAAAGGTCTGAGCAATGAAGGCAAGCATGCTAAATGCTTTCTGAACTGCCCTACCTATATGTGACACAAATTTCAAAGAATTATGTATCTGAAACCCCAGGTCTCTCTGTTCTACACCTCTATGTAAGGCCCCCACCATTAATTATATAAGTCCTGTCCTTGTTTCCTAAAGTACTATCCCTCACGTTTATCCAAATTAAACTCCATCTGCCACTCCTCAGCCATTGGCCCAATTGATCAAGATTTCTTTGTAATCTTAGATAACCTTCTTCACTGTCCACTATACCCTATACTCCCAATTTTGCTGTCATCTGCAAACTTACTAACCATGCCTCTTCTATTCTCATCTAAATCATTGATATAAATGACAAGCAAAAGTGGACCCAGCCCTGATCGCAGGCCTCCAGCCTGAAAGACAACCCTCCACCCCCACCCTCTGTCTCCTACTGTTAAGCTAATTTTGTATCCAATTGGCAAGCTCTCCCTGAATCCCGTGTAATCTGATTTTATTAATTAGTCTCCCATGCAGAACCTTGTCAAAGGCTTTACCAAAGTTCATGTAAACGAGGTCTACCACTCCGCCCTCTTCAAGCTTTTTTGTTATGTCCTCACCAAACTCAATCAAGTTTGTGTGACATAATGTCCCTCATCGAAAGCTATGTTGACTATCCCTAATCAACCCTTGCCTCTCCAAATGCATATAAATCCTATCTTTCAGAATCACCTCCAAAAGTTTGCCCACCACTGATGTCAGACTCTCAGGTCTACAGTTCCCAGGCTTCTCCTTCCAACCTTACCTAAATAAAGTCACATTAGCCACCCTCCAGTCCTCCAGCACCTCACCCATGGTTATAGATGGTACAAAAACCTCTGCTAGCTGCCCCCCAATTTCTTCCCTAACTACATGGGATACACTTGATTAGGTCCTGGAGTTTATCTACCTTTATGTTTTCTAAGACGTCCAGCATTTCTTCTTTTGTAATGTGAACAGTTTTCAAAATATCAGTATTTATTTCCCTGAGTTCTCTAGCCTCCATTTCTTTCTCTACAGTAAAAACTAGTGCAAAATATTCATTTAGTATCTCTCCCATCTCCTGAAGTTCAACACATAGACCCCTCTTGGGTGTAGGTTTGCTCGCTGAGCTGAAAGGTTCATTTCCAGACGTTTCGTTACCTTACTAGGTCACATCTTCAGTGGACTTCACGCGAAGCAATGTTGAAAATTCCTGCTTTCTATTTATATGTTTGTTGATCATTAAGGGGCCATATTCTCTCCCTGGTTGCACTTTTGCTCTTAATTAGATTAGATTAGATTAGATTACTTACAGTGTGGAAACAGGCCCTTCGGCTCAACAAGTCCACACCGCCCCGCCGAAGCGCAACCCACCCATACCCCTACATCTACCCCTTACCTAACACTACGGGCAATTTAGCATGGCCAATTCACCTGACCTGCACATCTTTGGACTGTGGGAGGAAACCGGAGCACCCGGAGGAAACCCACGCAGACACGGGGAGAACGTGCAAACTCCACACAGTCAGTCGCCTGAGGCGGGAATTGAACCCGGGTCTCTGGCGCTGTGAGGCAGCAGTGCTAACCTCTGTGCCACCGTGCCGCCCAAAATGTACTTGTAGAATCTCTTTGGATTATCCTTAACATTACCTGCCAAGGCTATTTCATATCCCCTTCTTGCCCTGTTGATTTCCTTCTTAAGCATGCCCCTACACCCCTTATACTCTTCAAGAGATTCATTTGATCCCAGTTGACTACATCTAACATGGGAGGCTTTCTTATTCTTAACCAGAGCCTCGATATCTCTATTCATTCATTGCTCCCTGATCTTACCAGCATGACCTTTCATTCTAACTGGAATATAATGCCTCTGAATTCTCGTTATCTCACTTTTGAAAGCCTCCCACTCCCTTTACCTGTGAACAGTCTACTCCAATCAACTTTGAAAGCTCCTGTCTCGAACCATTAAAATTTACCTTACTCCAATGAGGAATTTTAACTTTTATGCAAGGCCCATTCTTTCCAGAACTTTTAAAACGAATAGAATTATGATCACAAGTCCCAAGGTGTTCCCCTGCAAACTCCTCAGTCACTTGCCCTGCCATATATCCCAACAGAAGGTCAGGTTTTGCCCTTTCTCTAGTAAGTAAATTTACATATGGATAAAGAAAGTTTTCTTGAACACATTTAACAAATTCCTCACCATCCAACCCTTTAACATTTTGGCAGGTGCACTCAATTTTTAAAAAATTAAAATCCCCTCTTATTACAACCCTATTATTCTTACATATATTTGACATCTCTCTACATATTTGCTCCTCAATTTCCCTCTGACTGTTGTGGGGGCGGGGGGGGGGGTGGGGTGAGGGGGTTGCAAATAGTACAATCTCATCACCCCCTTCTTCTTTCTGAGTTACACCCATACAGCTTCACTGGACGAACCCTCAGAAATATCCTAAGTACTGCAGTAGTGTTTTCCTAAATCAAAAGCACCACTCCTCCTCCTCTGTCGGCTCTCTTTCTAGCCTTCCCATAGCACCTAAAAGCTGAAATATTGAGCTGTCAGTCCTGTCCTTTCCCCAGCCAAGTTTCTGTAATAGGTGTGATATCCCAACCCCATGTTCCCATCCATACCCTTTGTTTATCAGTAAAGCCCTTTACATTGAAATAAATGCTCTTTAATTCTTCAGAGTTACCTTGTTCTCTGACTTGCTCCTGTCTGTCTTTTGAAATGAATCTTTTTTTTATCTAGAACCATCCTCCTCTTTTTTCCTATTTTCAATACTACTTCAGAAACCACGCACCCCCAAAAATATTTAGGGGCTCCTGAAATAGAATTAGCAAATCTCCTCACCAGGATATTGGTTCCTTTCCAGTTCAGGTGAAACCCATCCCTTTTGAACAGGTCTTTCCTGCCCCAGAAGCGATTCCAGTGATCCAAAAATCTGAATCCTTGCACATTGCACCATCCCTGCAGCCATTGATTTATTTGCCCTATCTTTCTATTCCTACCCTCATTAGAATGTGTTACAGAGTATAGACAACTGAAAAGTTCGGAAGAAAAGAATCTAGCAAAGATTTTACGTTTTTCTCAAGCGTCAGGTTACATACAAACGAAAATCGAAGTATGAAGAGCACATGCAATTTGGAAATGCTCCATATTTCCATGCAAGAATATCCTCAGCACCAAATAGGTGCTGCTTTGGGCGAAACACTTAGAGTCATAGAGATGTACAGCAGGGAAACAGACCGTTCTGTCCAACCCGTCCATGCCGACCAGATATCCCAACCCAATCTAGTCCCACCTGCCAGAACCCGGCCCATATCCCTCCAAACCCTTCCTATTCATATACCCATCCAAATGCCTCTTAAATGTTGCAGTTGTACCAGGCTCCATCACTTCCTCTGGCAGCTCAATCCATACACGTACCACTCTCTGTGTGAAAATGTTGCCCCTTAGGTCTCTTTTATATCTTTCCCCTCTCACTCTAAACCTATGCCCTCTAGTTCTAGACTCCCCGACCCCAGGGAAAAGACTTTGCCTATTTATCCTATCTATGCCCCTCATAATTTTGTAAACCTCTATAAGGTCACCCCTCAGCCTCCGACGCTCCAGGGAAAACAGCCCCAGCCTGTTCAGCCTCTCCCTGTAGCTCAGATCCTCCAACCCTGGCAACATCCTTGTAAATCTTTTCTGAACCCTTTCAAGTTTCACAACATCTTTCCAATAGGAAGGAGACCAGAATTGCACACAATATTCCAACAGTGGCCTAACCAATGTCCTGTACAGCCGCAACATGACCTCCCAACTCCTGTACTCAGTACTCTGACGAATAAAGGAAACCATACCAAATGCCTTCTTCACTATCCTATCTACCTGCGACTCCACTTTCAAGGAGCTATGAACCTGCACTCCAAGGTCTCTTTGTTCAGCAACACTCCCTAGGACCTTACCATTAAGTGTATAAGTCCTGCTAAGATTTGCTTTCCCAAAATGCAGCACCTCCCATTTATCTGAATTAAACTCCATCTGCCACTTCTCAGCCCATTGGCCCATCTGGTCCAGATCCTGTTGTAATCTGAGGTAACCCTCTTCGCTGTCCACTCCACCTCCAATTTTGGTGTCATCTGCAAACTTACTAACTATACCTCTTATACTCGCATCCAAATCATTTATATAAATGATGAAAAGTAGAGGACCCAGCACCGATCCTTGTGGCACTCCACTGGTCACAGGCCTCCAGTCTATAAAACAGCCCTCTACCACCACCCTCTGTCTTCTACCTTTGAGCCAGTTCTGTCTCCAAATGGCGAGTTCTCCCTGTATTCCATGAGATCTAACCTTGCTAATCAGTCTCCCATGGGGAACCTTGTTGAACTAAAGTCCATGTAGATCACATCTACTGCTCTGCTCTCATCAATCTTCTTTGTTACTTCTTCAAACAGTATAACATGTTTGACTGCGTGTTAATCACCAACAGTTGTGCAATACTCCCTGTGTCAAGGGCACTTCAAAACTGGTAGGTTTTTTGAAGTTTACAGTTCTATCTGTGCAGTTCATAAAATGTGATATGATGTATTGTTTTTGCACGATACTTCTGCACAATTTAATCTTCTCGTTTTCTTTGACAGTCACAGTTCCACGATTCATCTATGGCAGATGAATTGTTTTTACAGCAAAAACATTAACAATGAACTGTCTTCTGTTTCCCTAGGAATGTTCCTGGCTGATCTCATTGAGAAATACTTTGTGTCACCGACCCTGTTCAGAGTAATTCGATTGGCCCGAATTGGTCGTATCTTGCGTCTGATCAAAGGAGCCAAAGGAATCCGAACGCTATTGTTTGCCTTAATGATGTCTTTGCCTGCCTTGTTCAACATCGGGCTGCTTTTGTTTCTCGTCATGTTCATCTTTTCCATATTTGGGATGTCTAATTTTGCATATGTCAAGAAAGATGGCGGTATCGACGACATGTTTAACTTTGAAACATTTGGTAACAGCATGATCTGCTTGTTCCAGGTCACCACATCTGCAGGTTGGGATGGTTTGCTCTTGCCAATCTTAAACAGACCACCAGATTGTGACCTCGAAAAGGAGAACCCGGGCACTGCTGTTAAAGGGGACTGCGGCAATCCCAGTGTGGGAATATTTTTCTTTGTCAGTTACATCATTATCTCGTTTTTGATTGTAGTCAACATGTACATTGCCATTATTCTGGAGAATTTCAGCGTGGCGACCGAGGAGAGCGCAGAACCACTGAGTGAGGATGACTTTGAGACATTCTACGAGATCTGGGAGAAGTTTGACCCTGACGCCACGCAGTTCATTGAGTATAACAAGTTGTCTGACTTTGCTGATACCTTGGAAGCTCCTCTTCGAGTTCCTAAACCCAATCACATCGAACTCATTGCCATGGACCTGCCCATGGTGAGCGGTGATAGGATTCACTGCTTGGATATCTTGTTTGCATTCACCAAGCGTGTGCTTGGCGAGGGCGGTGAAATGGATGTCCTCCGGCAGCAGATGGAGGAGCGATTTGTGGCGTCCAACCCCTCCAAGGTGTCCTACGAGCCGATCACGACCACTCTTCGGCGCAAGCACGAGGAGGTTTGTGCCATCATTATTCAGCAAGCGTATAGGGCACACTTGGCAAGGCGAAAAATCACCATCAAAGGAAGAGTTCCCTGTACTAAGTCGGGAGGGCATGCGAATGAGAATGGCAACACCAATCAAGAGAAAAAGGAAGGCTCTCCCTCCACTGCATCGCTGCCTTCGTACGACAGTGTAACTAAGCCTGAGAAACAAGAGAAGGATCGAAAAGGCAATGATAAAGGCAGAAACAACCAAAAAGACATCAGGGAATCTAAGTTGTGAAAACAAATTCCATTTGCAAGCAAATGTTGTTTACAGACTTAAAAAAGTATATAGATATATATATATATAAATAAATATATATATCATTGCAGAACAATGACACAATTTCTAGAACAAAAAGAACTCTCATCTAGAGATCTATACCAAACATAATCTGCTTACAATATAATGTTGTTGCCTAGACGGCAGTGACCTTCCCCTGTCATGACACTAGGACCCTGTACAGCAAAGGGGATTCAATAGACTCCAACAGGTGGTTACTGCATCTACAGTACTTTAGCAGCCACTGAGACAAAGGACAAACAAAATGGCTGCTAGGATCAGTACATTGCCACGGGGGTCAGACAGACAGATTTTATTTTCTCATTTTATTTCACTCTTTCAGACAAAAAAAAAACCAAGGTTTGTTTGACCATGCAAAATTATGGTTGCCTCCTTCCATTATCTGTTCAGCAATTGTAACATGTAGCCCATGTCATTTTTAGTCACAGTTCCTTTCTTATATCCTGCATATTTTTCTACATGGGCTTCATGTTGTTTTGGGATAAAGGGAGGTAAGTGGGGTGGGGGGGGTGGGGGGGTGGGGTTTCGGACTGAGGGGGACTTGCTCAGGCCGATTCCAAAAAAAATGTGCTTGTTCAATGCATAGAAATAATTTGCATGATAGCATGCTGTGATCAGAAATCATGCATGTAGAGTCATAGACCACAGACACAAGTACTTTGTCCACCCAGTGGCTTCGTCTGATGGCTGAGGCGATTCACTGTAAAACATACACTATATTGGGGGACAGCCTAATATCATGCCCTTCACAAGTAGTTACAAACTCTTTAATGAATCATTCATTCAACCTCAGTAGAAGTAAAACAAAAGGGGGTTGTGTGTATGTTTAATAGCTAATGTTCTGAACATACAGCCATTGTTGCACATAAATTGCTGCTCTGTATCCTCTTTAAAGGGGAAAATTAAAATACAAGAATGGCTTGTTGTATTTAAATTTCAATGTAAACCAAAACTCTGGCTTTAAAGATCGTTCATTTGTATCTTGCAGTATTGATTAATCACCTTCACATTGCAGAGTAGACATTTTATACAGAGGTAAGGAATGCTGTGTACATGGCAATTTATCTCTGTGGTGCAATTTTTGGGTACTGGACAATAGGGTATATGCAGCACCAAGATGTGTATTAATCAGAGTTGATACTGTTTTTGAATTTCTAATATCCTTTCAAAAAAAAACGAAAACGAACATTTACACCTTCATCAGTGATGGTTTGCAGTTGGCACTTTGATGCATGTTTTCTTGCTTCTGTAGTCACATATAATGTTTTTTCTCTAATACTCACATTTGTTTAAAAAAAAAATGAATTAAAAAAAGAAAGAAATCTAAATAGCGCGACAGGCCACCGTGCTGAGTGCAAGTGGTAGACCGTGCAGCTTCATTTCATTTCACTTCTTGTCATCTGCTGACAGATGACAACCAAATGAGGAGTCATGTTTTTTCCCCTCGTTAACCTCCCCAATTAGAATATGATGTATAAAAAAAAGTCATACATATATGTACAGGCTATATTGTAAGCAGCACAAACGAATGCTGAAAGGTGTGGTTGGAATTTTTAAGAGAATATTATAAATATTGTAATATATCATTTTATTTTATCAGCATGCATTTTTTGTAAATACAACAAAAAAAAAATTACAAAATTAAACCGAATGGCTTCAGGCTGATGCCATTGTCACAATTGTTATTTTGGATCCATGGATACTTTTTCATTTGTTAACATCCCGATTCTAGAAGCAGAATGGCAAATTGTAAAGATGATAAATTTGAAAAAACAAAAACCCACTGTTCTCTGGTTCTCTGTGCAATAAACCCATTTAAGACCAAATCTGTTCAGAATTAGATTTTTCGCGCTAATTTGCAGAGATCCAACAACTGGCAAACAAAAGAGTAGGCGGCAAAAGAAAATAGTGCAATTAGAAAGCAGCAGCATATTGTGGATGCATTTTGTTCTCATTTTTGTTTTGCAGCAAAATCCTTGATGTCGTCCAGCGTCAATTCCAGGGCTCATAGGCTCACAGTAATTGCCTGTCCTTACCTAACTCTGCTTTGAATGGAATGAATAGAATGGGGTCATAAGAGCAAAGAACCAAGCCACATCCTGGTTTTCATTTTCTGCTACACAGATGTGAACTGTAATTTTAAAATCTTAGTAGTAAACTTGACTAGTAATGTGTTAGTGAAATGCATGGTGGATGATGCTATTACCCAAACAATGATGGTTAAAGCTACATTATTAATACAAGTCTAAAGAATAAATATTACACTTTTTACTCTACCAGGTTGAGGCTGTCTTGGTGTGGATTTTTGTGTTTAGTTCTTTTTCTCAGGGGTCTCGTTTCAAGGGGGTACTGTCTTCAGCGAAGCGTGCATTTCCCTCGGCGCAAACCCCTCCAAGTCCCAAAGAAAAGCGAAATCACACTTTGAAAATATGAGCTGCTCATCGCAAAACTGGTGCCGTGCTCTTGTGCCTGTTAACCCTGCTCCCCTTCCTGCAATGAAGACAGTGCCCCTTCACACCTCCAAAGCCCATGCTGCATCACTGGTTACCATTCTGCGTCTAGGTTTGCTCTGCCTCTTTCAAAACATCAGTCGACTGAAGTGTATTATTTCACAGATCTCCAAAAGGCACTGTAACCTTAAGACAGCTAGATGATATGACGTGTGATGATGTAGTATAAAAGGTCTCCATCTTATTCTTAGTTAAACAAGCAGCAGTCAATTATGCATATAATGTAACAGTAACATGAGTAGAGTCATAGAGATGTACAGCATGGAAACAGACCCTTCGGTCCGACCCGTCCATGCCGACCAGATGTCCCAACCCAATCTAATCCCACAAAAACGGAACCTAGACTACATACAAGTCTGAGACATCACATCAGTGCACAGAGCATTGTTGATAAACTTCAAGATGTGCCTCAAGATGAACCAGTCTTTGTGGTGTATATTACATGGGCTAATGCATAGGAAAGCACTCAGCCCATATCTTTCTACCAGTGCTGTTTTACTCTAAGTAAACCACATCAGACTGCTACTATTACCTTGTCTGTTTCAGAGGCAGAAGTGTACAAAATGTGCCACTACAAAATTGACATGATCTAAAGTGAAGAAAACAAAGTACATATTATATTGGCCCCATCTTCGCAAATAATTTCTGTTAAACTCATATGAGGAATTCTGTCTCAAAAATATTGCTAAAACAAACTCTCTTCAATGCCACCTAAAAAGCAAAAGAATTGCGGATGTTCTAAATCAAAAACAGAAATTGCTGGAAAAGCTCAGCAGGTCTGACAGCATCTGTGGAGAGAAATCAGAGTGAATGTTTCGAGTCCGATGTCATTCTGAGGAAGGGTCACTGGACCCGAAATGTTAAATCTGATTTCTCCTCACAGATGCTGCCAGACCTGCTGAGCTTTTCCAGCAATTTCTGTTTTTGTCTCTTTCAGGCCACAGTGGGTTAATGTAACTGCTGTGACTGGATTTAGGTTTAATCTAGATCAATGAAACGAAGGTCACCTCTGCTGGTTAGAAGTGTCCTGTGTGAAATGGGTTTGGGAAGTCGTCACCTATCGATTCAATCGCACAAGCATGGCATCAATCGCCAAATAGGGCAATCATGGGTTTCTAAGTGGAAGCAAATCTCAAGTGTAATGGGAGGTGCTTTGGAGCTAAGGATGGGGCCATTATATTGGCAGAAGAGAGGGAACTTTGCTATGCATTTTGCTGCGATTATTGGTAGCTTTAATCAACCAACTTAGACATGTTATGACACCTTTGGGACAGGTGGGACTCGAATCCAGGCTTCCTGGCTCCAAGGCTATACGAGAACTTAATATTAAAATGCTTGATGCTGACACTAAATGACCAAACTCACTTCCCCTGCTCACAACTGGCTGTTTACCCACTCCCATTAAAGGGTGAGTTTTACCAATCTTCACGCTTCAAATTATTGCCAAAAATGCTGGAGATAGTGGGAACTGCAGATGTTGGAGGATCAGAGTGGATAAAGAGTGGAGCTGAGAAAAAGCACCGCAGGTCAAGCAGCCTCAGAGGAGAAGGGGAGTCCAGCTGTAAAATGCTGTGAAGGATTCCAAGTCAAGAATGGAAAAGAAATTAAAAGCAAAAGAAAATGAACAAAAATGTGACTCTGCAACTCAGTTCCAGCAGGAAGCTGTTGTGGTTTATGGGATGAGGCTTGGCCTGCAGCTTAACACAGTAAGCAGGACTCCCAACTTTGCATGAGAGATTGCAGAGTCACCCCCTAATGGCACTAATGAACTTGAATTGATCCATTTTATTTCACACATTCGGCTCTGCATCATGGCAACATTGGTATAAAATAGTTAAGCTGAACTTGAGGTTCAGTTGATAGGGCTGATGCCTGTTGAGTCAAAAGGTTATGGTGCCTTGTTCCAAGACCTGTACTCGGTACTGAGGCTGTCAGTCCATTATAGAAGGTATGCTGTGTAATCAGAGGTGCTAACTATTGCTGGTGGTGTAAAGGATCTTCTGCTTTTTTAGCTGGAGTGAATTACCCTATGACAATATTTGAAGAGGAGGAGGGAGTTTCTCCCCCCACCTCCCAGAGTGCCAATCAACAGTCCTACCTCAAATCAGACTAAGAAAGGCAATTGGTGTGTCACTGCTTGTGAGGTCTTGTGCGCAAAATGGCGGGTATGTGGTTGTGCATAGCAACAAGCACTGCAATTCAGAGTGACCCGTTGCACACCGGCGTTGAGGTGCAAGCAGGCGCTATAAAATGCAAGCTTCCCTTTGTCCTTTCGCTCTATCCCTTCCATAGTGATGTTCTGAAACTCAAGTCAGTTTCTCTCGTTCTGTGTATGAGATGGTTTCCCAAAGTTGCCTCTGCTTGTTCGCATGGTTGAGGAGAATGTTAAAGATCCCTGTGGAACTATTTGCAAAAAAGCAAAGAATTCACCTTCAAGTGCCTTTCTTCAATCAATCCCTTAACACCAAAAGCAGATTAGCTAGCTAAGTTATCGAGAGCAGTGGGATCCTACTGTGCTCAAAATGCAGCCTTAGGTTCCAAGTAATTCATTGCTTTTGAAGCACTTTAAGAGATTTCCAAGAGGTTGATAAGGTGCAATATTCATGCATTTTTTTCTTCCTATCCCAAAATGCATACTTCATGTGACACTGCATTTCTGACAGTTTCTGAAGCATGGTCAGAATCCACACTTGTGAGGCAACCAGTCAGCAATTTAGACTGATGTTTTGAGGATGATTTGCCCCCGGAGGAAACTTAGCAGTGTGCCCCATATTGTTTTTGAAGAATGTTCTTGTGATACTTGGCAATGCTCCTGGCCATGAGGCAGGAGGTTTTTCAAATCCCACTCCAGGTTTCAGGCCAGCCCTCCCAGTGGAGTACTGAGAGAACACACTGTCTCACAATCCGACCTCTCAGAAGAGGCGGTGAGCCTGGCTGTCTCTTTCGATCACCTGGCCCTGTCATTGCTTTGCTATTTGCGGAATCTTGCTGTGCGCAAAGTGGTGGCTGCACCTGCCCGCAAAACAATAGTTGTTGCATCCGAACTGGTTTTTGAGACATCTGGGAATTGTTACAGGCGCACTTAAATTCCCTCTGTTCTGCAAAGTTGCAAATCCTTTGACATGTAAGATTAGTGATTGGTATCATCGCATGAAATTCTTAAAGGGATTTGCGATGCTAAGTTTTCATGCCCTGACGATAAATTTAATGGTACTGATGATTGGGTTAGCTGATCAATTATAGTGCAAGTCTACGTGTCATAACCTATCAGTGAATGTTGGGTTTTAATTATAATTTACTCTGTTATGTCTCCACTTTTGCTTTTAATTTTTGTTTCTCTTTAATTACTCTGTCTTAAAATGTCCCCTATATTAGTGAAAACACTGTCTTCAATGGCTCTGCATCATACAGACTGAGTAAGGTGTCTGGGTTTCATCAGCCTGTGCACAGTCAGTTTATCTCAGCTGGCCATTCACAGTGGCGCCAACATTGGCTTCAGTACACTTAGGAAAGGGAGAGGAATGACTGCTCTGGTTCCAGCTGCTGGTTATTATCTGCTAACTCCTTCCACTCTGTGGAAACCGAGTGACACCGAGATAGAGATTGCTTGTGGTGATGCTGCTGCAGTCAAATAGCCCCGGTAGTACTCATTAAGCCGAATCGTGAAGCTTGACAACTTGATGCGAGTAGTAGACGGGACTTGCCATTTGTAGAACAATAAGCCAATACAATTTAAACCTTTGGTAGAGCCAGAGATGGAAAAATGGAGTTTCTTCTGTTCTATCAGCTTTTTTTTCTGAGTTATCGATCTAGCCATCTTGGGATTGGACTGATCACATTGATGATCAACAGGTAGGTCTTCGATTTTTCAGGACCATTCGATCAGTCTAAGTTTTTGGAGGTGGCATTTCCTCTGGTAGTTGGTTTGCCTGTCTCCCAAATATAGGAAGCAGTATGAATCACAGTTGCTTGAAACATAAAATAATTTAATGGAACAACTAGAGAGGAACAAAGTTTGTATGTGCCTTGAGGAGAAAGTGAGAACTGCAGATGCTGGAGATCAGAGCTGAAAATGTGTTGCTGGAAAAGCGCAGCAGGTCAGGCAGCATCTGAGGAGCAGGAGAATCGACGTTTCGGTTCCTGAAGAAGGGCTGATGCCCGAAACGGCGATTCTCCTGTTCCTTGGATGCTGCCTGACCTGCTGCGCTTTTCCAGCAACACATTTTCAGCTTGTATGTGCCTTGCTCAAGAGAGGACAACGTTGCAAAAAAAAAGTACTCTCCTTGTGTTAACACCCTGATGTCATAGCAAAGAAATAAAACTGGTATTGAGCAAATGAACTATTCCCCCTCAAGTGATGCTCAGCACCACTGGCTATAAATCTATGTGGGGCAGGAAAGGTAATACTACAAATGTATCATTTTCCTCATTTTTTTAAAAAGACAAGTCAATATTTTCCTCTCTGACAGTCATATGGCTTCTGGCCAGGACAAATCCGTGTGAGGTCAGAGGTGTTTTGAAACGAGCTCATTTGGGGGGGAGGGTGGGAGAAAAGGTTTAGTAGATTCTTTCAAAAAAACTTTACCGTTTCTGAATCTGAATCCAGTCCAGTCAGCAAGCTGAAAGTCTCCTCCCTGATATTTCTAAGACTCTGAAGAGAAATACATTTCCACAAAGTGAGGTTTTCAGAATAGTTTACCAGCTCGCACCATTTTGTGGAGAAACTGAAGGAGCTAGGGACAGCAACCTCCGAAGTCTGAGCAAAGCAGCAGACAGAATGGAGTTAGTCTTGACTTTGCGTGATAATTTGTAGCATGATGGATGGTAAGGTCAACAGCTCTTGAGTGGAACTAAAAAGGTGCGCCAAAGAGAGGTACAGAAGGATGCCTATTTTACAAAAGTCTCAATATCTCGTTAGTTGAGGTCATCTCCCAGGTGTTCAAAGTGACAGAGCGTGGAAATGACAGTGCATACTCTTGCTATTTGCAAAATGTCTGCTTGCAGCAGTCTGAGAGAGTCCTTGCATTTAGTTGTACATCAAACACAGTAAGGTGCAGGGTGAATGCAAGTCTTTCTGAGTTAGTTACGTTCAGTCTCCTTCAATTAACAGAAAAAGATTGGTATTCACCACGTTGCTTAAGTATGAGGAGTGTTGCCTAAAGGTATATGGGCATCCTTTGATGAAAGCCTACATCCTCTCTGGTATTTGTTGGCCACCAACACAGGAGGTGAACTTGATGACTACATTCCCCTGTGCTATTGATATTGATAAACTGTTAGTAACTTTCAAGGTTATGGGAATATGGAGAGGATTAAGTATTTGTAATGGGTAGCAAACTGTGGTTCAGAACTAAATTTGACCAAATAGACAAAACTATTTTCTCCATTTATAAGCTGGAGAAAAATCCCTTCTAGAATGACAGGAAAATCTTTCCTCATTGTATGCCACATTCTGTGCAGGACAGAATGATACCTTCTGTGGGATATAGGTAAAGTAGTGTTACTTCTGCAATCATACTTACTTATGCAAGGTAAATGGACTCACACCAGTGTATAATTGTTTCAACCAAGAGCTGAGTCAACAAGAATGAAAACTATGTGAAGGAAATATATAATTGGTTTTGTATGAGCTAAAATGTACATGCAAGAATGAAACATGCCTGCAAACAATGGTAGATGTTACAGACAAATAGATAAGGTGCTGTGAGGATGTAGGTTAAGCCAGATATGCCTGTACAAGCAGTAGTTATAAGCATCTGTTGCCCACTTCTACAAAAACAAAAAAAAAACAAACCCCAATTAAAAGGTCATAAGGATCAATATGGTTGGGGAAAGGGAAGAAATATCACAAGTGGGGGAAGTAGATGGCAGAATGAAGGAGGATATACCTAACAATGCACCACAGCAGGATGTGGTGAAATGGCCAAGTAAAACTTGTACTTTGTTATGCACAAGGCCGGATAAGGCAGGAGATACACAATAGTAATGGGCACCGGGTTGGGAGTAGTGAACCCTATATAAGATATGTACTTGCTAAACTCTGTGTGCCTTATTTCAGGCACCACGTTTGCAAGCGTATAATAAACAGACTGATTGCTTCAGATCTTGTCTCGGACTGAAATTATTGAAGTGAGTGAGCTTCATTTCTCACACGCAGTAATTCATGGAGATTCAAGTGAGATACCCAGAGAATGAGATAGGACATGCGCTTCTGGGAATCAGTGGAGAGAGAGAATTTCTTCAGCATAATTTTGATAGTCTGAGGAAGCTTTTTTTTTCTGTGGAGATGGGATCTTGTATTCTCCCAGAAACCTGTTCATTGTTGCATTACATTAATCCAAGGGAAAGGGATAGGATGAGACCCTTTTGGAAGGAAGTATGGGATACAGTGATCTCGAGTAGTTAGGAAATTGGAGAAAGAATCAGGTTCTGAAGTTGCACAATTTAGCTGCAACTCAGAAATCATGGCCACGTCTCTTGAGAGGGTGAGGTTGAAATGATCTGTCAAAGACAAGCTCAGACATTTTCTCCAATTGCTTACTTGTTTTCAAATGTGCTAAACGTACAGTAAAGCAGGCTTTTTTCCAGTGTTTGATGACTGGCATTTGAGAGTCAAAAGGAAAAGAAGGGACCCCCTGAAGAATTTATGAGAGTTTGTTTCACTCTGTCTCTCCCTTCATCTCTATGCCTCTTGCTCTTTCAATTTCTTTGCGCTGTCTCTCCCTCTGTCTCTCTCCCTGCATGTGTGCCTCTCCCTCTCCCTATGTGTGCCTATCTCTGTCTCTCTCCCTCTGTTTATCTGCCTGCCTTGCTCTCTGTCCCCTTCTCTCTCTGTCTTATTCTCTGTAAACCTCTCCTTGTGTGTGTCTTTCTTCCTGCAGGCATCTGTCTCCTGTGTTACTCCCTCTCCTTATGTCCGTGTTTCTCTCTTTCTCTGGGTTTCTCTCTCTCTCTCTCTCTTCCCCACCCCCACCCCCTCCTTTTGAACAAATATATGTACCTATATCTGAACCTGAGATGCTTTCAAAGTCCAAGAAAAACAGCTCTCCATATTTTCCACCCACTTGGTCTGTGTGAATCTTTCAGAAGTGTAAGGTCAGTGCCATAGTATTGCTAGTTACTTTTAGGAAAGAAAATCTTAATAACTCATGTTAAACCAACAAGCCTTGCATTTATTTCAATGTCTGTCTCCACTAGGATCCAATCAAGGTTATACTTGGTTTGGCGACTCCGGTGGACAAGTTGCCCAGCTAGTGGTTGCACTGAAGAGGTTACTCCCGATATGGTTACTCCCAAAAAGGCCTGACTTCCTCCTCCTCCATTTACTCAAGAATTTGGAATAGTTGCACCCAAAGCTGTGAGTGGTTATGTCTATATCATGTTCAAGTCTCTGCGAATTATACCTAGTGTTTGCCAGCATGGGCCAGGTTGGGAAGAGCCAAGAACAAAGAAGGGCTTCTCACTGACAAAGCTCAAGGTTCAAGGGTCAAGTTGAAAGGGCCACACAGAACTGAAATAACTCCACAGAGGCCGGTATCCTGTCACCCTTTCTTTACCTGTGGAGAGTCCTGACACTGATCCAGCTCCCTCAGAGTGAACAGAACCTCTGACCCTCCTGCTTGTTTATTTTTTCCCCCCTCCTGTTTTTTTTTCTTCTTCTAACTCAAAAACAATCAAAATAAAAGGAAACCAGAAATCAAAAATGTCTCTCACTCAAAGAACTCTCTTGTTCTTCTTCTTAATACGCTAGCTGTGGGCCAGCTAGCTCACAGTCAGTCCCCTCCTTTGACACAAAAAAGGAGAGTCCTTCACACACTGATTCTAGCTCCCTCAGAGGCAGCTCTCAAAGTGATCAGAACCTCTGACCCTCCTGTTTATTTTTTCCCCCCTCCTGTTTATATCTGTCAGCCAGGGCTCCCTGACTGGTGCTGTTAATCTGGTCCATTCAAGGCATTCATATGCCATGAGGTCCACCTGGCTGACCTCATTGCGATCGCTACATTCCTCCCCCTCTGAGTCCAAGGACATAGGCTGGTTCTTTGCCTTATAACCCCTCCTGTGGCTTTTTAGCAGCGGGTCAGGTTCCCCTGACTCTGCCTCTGATATGAGCGATGTGTAACAAAAAGCAGCTCATCTCTTGCACCCGGAGTGTCTCGGAAGAAATTAATTCTCCTCTTCAGGCAGCAAAGGCATCAGGGCAGTGACGTCCAACATGTCCTTACCAGATTCTGAGGTATCTTCAATACTTGATGGAGAGGGAGAACCCGTGGGTTCTAGAACAGCCAGAATGCCCATTGCGTGGCCGGGCCTGTTTTGCTCCTGCCCATTTTGCAAGTTGGCAGCTTTTATATGGCCCACATTCTTGTTCAGGACTATCGCACCTACCCGATCGTTATACATCACGAGACCTGACCTCATATCAACCATTCCTCTTCCCCATGCCGGGCCATTCCCAGGGCTGCTGCACCAAACTTCATTCCATGAAGTAAACTGTCTCTCTCATTTAGCAGAATCTTGGGTCTGGTATCGGTGTTCTTCATGCCGTTTCACCCTTCCCCCAGGTCCAGGAAGATCAGATTTAACCTGGTGTGGAATGTTTTCCCCATTAGTAACTCTGCTGGAGCTATCCCTGTAGTTACATGAGGGTTGGTCCGATAATCAAATAGGAACTGCAACAGTTTGCTATCTAATGAAGCTGTAGGCTGTTTCTTCAAGCCTGCCTTCAAAGTTTAGACTGCTCTTTCTGCCAGACCATTGAATGATGGATGGTATGGAGATGTCCTTATATGGCAAATGCCATTCAACTGTACGAAATACTCAAACTCCCTGCTGGTAAATGATAGCCTGTTATCTGTGACCAACACTTCCAGGAGTCCATGTATTGCAAACGATTTGTGCAGTTTTTCTATCATTGTCCCCATGTTGACAAATGAACCGTATGCATGTCCAGCCCTTTTGAGTGGGCATGCACAGTGACTGAGAGCATTGAGCCCATGGAAGGACCTGCATAATCGGCATCGAACCAAGTCCAGGGTTTACCCGGCCATTCCCACAAATGTGGGGCACTGCCCCACCAATGCAGCTATGACTGCACCCAATCCTGGCCACCAGATTGTAATTTCATGCCAACATGTTCATTTTGGATACCCCTGGCTGACCCTAGTGGAGTTTAGCCAATATCTTATGGCGACCTTTGCTTGAGACAATCATTCTTGCTCCCCATAATAATACGCCGTCCTCTACTCTACCCTAACCCTGGTCTGGTCTCTCTGGGTCCAGAAAGGTTTCACCTCTGGCTGTGATGGCCCTTTGGTTTCCCCCATCCCCACCAGCTGTTTCAGTTTTGCCAGGACTGGATCTTTCTGTGACCAAAGTCTGATATTGTCAGCTGTGACTGGAAGTGTGTCCAGAAAATTTAAAGCCATTACAGACTCTCCCAGTGGTGGTAGCACCGGTGGTGTATCTGTCAGTGGGAGGCACCTCACTGCATCTGCATTTGTTACTTGGCCTCCCGGCCAGTGTTCCAACATGTAATTGTACGCATGGAGGACGAGAGCCCGCTGCTGAATTAAAGCTGAAGCTATGGGCAGCACTGCCTTGGTCCTCTTTACGTAGACCTAGCAGGGGTTTGTGGTCTGTTATAGTTACAGATTTATGTCTGTAAAGGTATTGGTGGAACTTCCTGGCTCCAAATATGACCGCCAAACCTTCCTTCTCTGTCTGGGTGTATTTTACACTCTGCAAAAGCCAAAGTCCTGGATGCATACGCTATTGAGCGTTCCTCTCCATTGGGCCACCTCTGAGCGAATACTACCCTGGTGCCGTGCAGGGAGACATCACATATCAACACCAGATCTCACTTAGGATCATAGTGTGTCAACACCTTAGAGGATGATAGAGGTTTCTTCACTTCCCTGAAAATTATGGCATAGCCAATGGATCCTTTCCATTTTTTAAAAGTTAGAAGATAGATGGAGGCCAGGTTATGTCTGAACTTTCTGTAAAAATTCACCAGTCCAAGGAAAATCTTAAGTTCTGGTACAGATGTGGGAGCCAGGGCACCTTTGACCACCCTCATTTTATCTTCCAATGGATGTAACCCAGTCTTATTGACTCTGTAGTGCACGTAGGTCACTTGGGGTGCCTGGAACACACATTTTTCCCTTCTCAGGTGAACCTCTGCCTGGGAGAATCTAAGGACAATGGCCAGGTTCTCTAAGTGTTCCTTATTGGTCTTCCCTGTTATTCCAGGTCATCGAGATGAATGGCAACCTGGGGTAGACCTTATAAAATGTTCTCTATCGTCCACTAAAATAAAATTGCGCAGGCTGACGATACCCAAATGGCAGTCTCGTTTATTATTACAAACCCTTTTGGGTATTAATTGTAGCATACTTCTGGGAATCCTCATCTAACTGCAATTGCAAGTGTGCATCATGTCCAGCCTCGTGAAGGACAATCCTCCTGCCAGCTTTGCATATAAACCCTCTGTGTGAGGCATTGGGTATTTATCCAGGTGTGAAAAACGGTTTACTGTTTGTATAAAATCCTCACAAAGGGGAACCGACCTCTCAGGCTTCACAATCAGTACGATCGGTGCTGCCCATTCCAAAACCTGGATTGGTTTGATTAGATTCCCTACAGTGTGGAAACAGGCCCTGCATCCCAACCAGTCCACACCGACCCTCCAAAGAGTAACCCACCCAGACCCATTTTCCTCTGACTAATGCACCTAACACTATGGGCAATTTAGCATGGCTAATTTACCTGACCTGCACATTGGATTGTGGGAGGAAACCCACGCAGACACTAGGAGAATGTGCAAACTCCACACAGACAGTCTTCCCAAAGCTGGAATCGAACCTGGGTCCCTGCTGCTGTGAGGCTGCAGTGCTAACCACTGAGCCACTGTGCCGCCCTGCGGTTTGATGATTCCTTCGCTTTCCAGCCTCCTGATTTCTACCTCTACTTTTGTTCACAAGGCAAATGGCACTGGGTGGGTCTTACAGAATCATGGTCCTGTGTCCTGGTCAACATGCAAGGTGGCCTTGACTCCTCTAACAATCTCTCGACCTTCCTGAAAATCTTCCAGGTATTTAATTAGGAGCTCACTCAGGCAGCCATTTTCTAATTGAAAAATGCGGAGCCAATCACAGTGAATCTTTCTCAACCAATTTCGCCCCAATAGGCTTGGGCCTGAGTCTTCTCAGAAGGGACCAGAACTCAAGTTGTACCCTTAATCTGTAAAGATTCCCTGGTATGGTTTCTCAGCCTGACCGAGGGCAAACTTAAGGGTTGGAGTCCAGAGTGAATTTTCTTCAAGACTTGTTCTGTGATCACTGATACAGCCGTGCCATTATCAACCTCCATTAGAACCCGGTGACCATTTAACCAGCCGTTTATTTTGATTGGTTCTGATTTGGATCTTGCTGAGCAATTTAACTGTTCCAGACCAGAGGTAGATGAACTTTCCAGGGTGTGCACTCTCCTGGATACCCACCTCTGAGTTCTCTTACTCCATTTTTAAGTCTAGTGGGACTCATTTTCTGTTTCGAGTCCGCATACCGGCAGCAACCACAATGGCTTCCCGGCCCGGATCCTGAAGAAAATGTTAACCGTTTGGCCGAGGCTTGGTTTGGTTTTGGGGTTTTGCTGAGGGCTGGCCTAGAGTCCCTCTGTTCAGGATATGTCCTGAATGAGGCTATACAACTGTCTTCACTCAAGTGGTGTTCTCCAAGTTCAGTCGGCCTGATGAGGATGCCCACTTCCATTGGAATACCCTGTAACTTGGCACATTTTCCAATGACATAGCAGGTTGTAGGGCTTGCCTGGAGTGCAGCTAGGCCTCAGTTAGTAGGTGCTTTTGCATGGTTACGTCATTAATTCTCTGAGGTTTGCGTCACATACCAATAGAGTTGTTAAGAAGGCGTTTATCATGCTTGCCTTCATTGCTCAGACCCAATCAGGGAACTCATATTCTATAAGGTCCATCTGGCTGACCTCATTGCAATCACTACAGGAACAGTCCCAAGTATTCTTCTACTCCAGAATCTGTTCAGTTTATTATTTCTTTGGCTGCTGCATCATTTAATTTGGAAGTATTTTTTGTTCTCTTTGACATATTGTGCCTTAGCAGATGTGTAGTTAGACATGTAACTTTCCAAGGTTGACCTTATCACATGCAGCAATAGTTTCCATTCAGCAGTATACCTGAGATGCTGGATTTGAATATTTTTGAAACATAGAAAATGGGAACAGGAGTAGACCATTTGGCCCTTCAAGACTGCTCTGCCATATAATTCAAAATGGCGGAACATCCAACTCAGTCCCCTGTTCCTGCTTTCTCCCCATATCCTTTGATCCCTTTAGCTCTAAGAACTATATTTAACTCCTTCCTGAAAACATTCAATGCATTGGCCTCAACCGCTCTCCGCAGGCTCCCCATTCTCTGGGTGAAGGAATTCCTCCTGATCTCACTTATCCAGTTAGACGTACTTTAGGAATCTAAGGAAAACCAGTCATTTAAAGATAGGGATCATGCGTAACAGTTTTCAAGCCATCAGAGAATTGTGGTGAAGAAATGGGGAAGTGAAAAGGAATTGGAGTAATGTAGTAAAACAGAGGCAAGAATATTGAGGAGAACAAGGAGTTTAGAGTTAAAAACAATGACTGCAGATACTGGAAACCAGATTCTGGATTAGTGGTGCTGGAAGAGCACAGCAGTTCAGGCAGCATCCAAGGAGCAGCGAAATCGACGTTTCGGGCAAAAGCCCTTCATCAGGAATAAAGGCAGTGAGCCTGAAGCGTGGAGAGATAAACTAGAGGAGGGTGGGGGTGGGGAGAAAGTAGCATAGAGTACAATAGGTGAGTGGGGGAGGGGATGAAGGTGATAGGTCAGGGAGGAGAGGGTGGAGTGGATAGGTGGAAAAGGAGATAGGCAGGTCCGGACAAGTCATGGGGACAGTGCTGAGCTGGAAGTTTGGAACTAGGGTGAGGTGGGGGAAGGGGAAATGAGGAAACTGTTGAAGTCCACATTGATGCCCTGGGATTGAAGTGTTCCGAGGCGGAAGATGAGGCGTTCTTCCTCCAGGCATCTGGTGGTGAGGGAGCGGCGGTGAAGGAGGCCCAGGACCTCCATGTCCTCGGCAGAGTGGGAGGGGGAGTTGAAATGTCGGGCCACAGGGCGGTGTGGTTGATTGGTGCGGGTGTCCCGGAGATGTTCCCTAAAGCGCTCTGCTAGGAGGCGCCCAGTCTCCCCAATGTAGAGGAGACCGCATCGGGAGCAACGGATACAATAAATGATATTAGTGGATATTAGGGAAAATCTCCAGGACACCCGCACCAATCAACCACACCGCCCCGTGGCCCAACATTTCAACTCCCCCTCCCACTCTGCCGAGGACATGGAGGTCCTGGACCTCCTTCACCGCCGCTCCCTCACCACCAGACGCCTGGAGGAAGAACGCCTCATCTTCCACCTCGGAACACTTCAACCCCAGGGCCTCAATGTGGACTTCAACGGTTTCCTCATTTCCCCTTCCCCCACCTCACCCTAGTTCCAAACTTCCAGCTCAGCACTGTCCCCATAACTTGTCCGGACTTGTCCTACCTGCCTATCTCCTTTTCCACCTATCCACTCCACCCTCCCCTCCCTGACCTGTCACCTTCATCCCCTCCCCCACTCACCCATTGTACTCTATGCTAATCTCTCCCCACCCCCACCCTCCTCTAGCTTATCTCTCCACGCTTCAGGCTCACTGCCTTTATTCCTGATGAAGGGCTTTTGCCCGAAACGTCGATTTCACTGCTCCTTGGGTGCTGCCTGAACTGCTGTGCTCTTCCAGCACCACTAATCCAGAAAGGAGTTTAGAGTGACAGTTCTAGGCACAGGTTTTGATGGAAATGAAATAGGGCCTTTTGATAATGGGCAGCCAATCTACTCTGCCAGTTTTGCATCCAGTGATGAGTTGGTAATCTAACTGAATACATGAGCGCCAACGGTCTGGCTGGAACCGAAAGAATGGCAGAGGTTTCGGGTGATCAATTCACGTGGGCCACAGACGATCAGGGAAAGTCAAGCAAGTGGCACGGTCTGAGTGACAATGTTGCAAGAACTTGCATGGTTAATAATATTGCAAGAGTGAATGACTATTGTGTTATGAAGATGTGGGTGTATCTTTAAGAGAGTTAAAAGCAGCAGAACTACTGGACACAGCACCAAAGTGTTCTCAATAAGGCAACAATGGGGTCAAACAGCTCGAGTAAGTTTGTTGCCTGGAGAAAAAAACAAATTTGAATTTGGCCAATCAGTTTAAATTATACCCCTACAAAAATGTCAATTTCCAATCCAGTTTGAATTCAGTATATTGACAATCTTAAAAGCCAATGACACAATCCGATGCTCTGGGGTGTAAGAACAGGGGAAAATTGAACGGTTGAGAGGAGAGCTGGCAAGCCTAACATGTACCAGACTGCTTGAAAAAACATCTCTCTTAAAGGTACCTTTTTGATTCGTAACCTATGATGCAGAAATTCCTAACAAGGAGAAAAGAAGACACAGGAAGATCCAAAGATAGGAACCTACAGCTGCCTGGTTTTGAGATAAGAAGTGTTGTTTTGTAAATCTTAATTGGGAGTTTTATCGGGCTAGTATTATAAAAGGAAAGGTAAAAGATAGGTTAGAGAAAGAAATTGTAAAGGTTGTTAGTTAATTACTCTCTGTTATACTTTAAGAAATAAAGTTGTTAATTTTTACTTTACATAGTTCTTGGCCTCTCAAATGTTTACAGATTACTGCACGAGATAAATCATTTCTGTGGTGCTGGATTCAATTAAGCAGGAGGGTTTATCCCTGTATCGTCACAATATGCAACCCAATATTACTTTCTTATGCCCAAGTGGAGGTTGTGGTGACAGAATCTGAGGTGATCCATGTTTGGTCCAAGACTCCCCCTTCAGGGAAAATTCACCTCTAGATATTCTTAATCAATCTGTTCAGATGTGTTCGTGTGCACCTCTGGCGCAGGTGGACTTGAGCACAAGTCTCCTGTCCCAGAGGTAGAAATACTGCCACTGTACCACAAGAGTCCTTGCCTCTTCACCTCGTGGTAACATGCAGGCAATCAAGAGAGAATCTACAACTTGGGTGGTAAATGCAGGAACCCTTAAGCCATTTAAGAAGTATTGAAGTGAGCGTTTGAAACATCACAGCGTACAAGGCGATAGGCCAAATGCTGAGAAATGGGGTGAGAATAGATAAGGCGCTTGATGACTGATACATACACAATCAGTCAAAGGGCCTCATTCTGTGCTGTAAAATCCCTCTCTGTCCCCAAGAAAGTTCTGGGACACGGATTAGTGTCATAAAAGATTCATTCAGTGCTGGAAAGGTGTAACATGGTTACAAAGTTACTCCCTCATTTCAAAGGATGAGGTAATTCTGACCCAGATAACCTCAGATACAATAAGACATTTTTAGTCAGCTTTTTGTGACACACATACAACATAGAACATTCCAGCACGGCCCTCGATGTTACGCCGAACTGTGGAACCAATCTGAAGCCCATCTCATCCACGCTATTCTATTCTCATCCATATGTTTACCCAATGACGATTTAAATGCCCTTAAAGTTGGCGAGTCTACTACTGTTGTCGGCAGGGTGTTCCATGCCGCTACTACTCTCTGAGTAAAGAAACTACCTCTGACATCTGTCCTATATCTATCACCCCCCCTCAATTTAAAGCTATGTCCCCTCATGCTAGCCATCACCATCCAAGGAAAAAGGCTCTCACTGTCCAACCTAACCCTTTGATTATCTTATATGTTTCAATAGAGTTGCCTCTCAACCTTCTTCTCTCGAACGAAAACAGCTCAAGTCCCTCAAACTTTCCTCGTAAGACCTTCCCTCCATACCAGGCACCATCCTAGTAAATCTCCTCTGAACCTTTTCCAAAGCTTTCACATCCTTCTTATAATGCGCTGACCAGAACTGTACGCAATACTCCAGATGTGGCCGCACCAGGGTTTTGTACAGCTGCTGCATGATCTCATGGTTCCAAATCTCAATCCCTCTACTAATAAAAGCTAACACACCGTATACCTTCTTAACAACCCTATCAACGTGGGTGGCAACTTTCAAGGATCTATGTACCTGGACACCAAGATCTCTCTGTTCATCTACACTACCAAGAATCTTACCATTAGTCCAGTACTCTACATTCCTGTTACTCCTTCCAAAGTGAATCACCTCACACTTTTCTGCATTAACTTCCATTTGCCATCTCTCAGATCAGCTCTGCAGCTTATCTATGTCTCTCTGTAACCTACAACATTCTTCATCACTATCCATAACTCTACCAACCTTAGTGTCATCTGCAAATTTACTAACTCATCCTTCTGTGCCCTCATCCAGGTCATTTATGTAAATTATGAACAACAGTGGACTCAAAACAGATCCTTGCAGTACCCCACTAGTAACTGATCTCCAGACTGAACATTTCCCATCAACCACCACTCTCTATCTTCTTTCAGCTAGCCAATTTCTGATCCAAACCACTAAATCATCCTCAATCCCATGACTCCATATTTTGTGCAATAGCCTACCGTAGGAAACCTTATCGAATGCCTTACCGAAATCCATACACACCACATCAACCACTTTACCCTCATCTACCTGTTTGGTCATCTTCTCAAAGAACTCAATAAGGTTTGTGAGGCACGATCTACCCTTCACAAAATCATGTTGCCTACCCTAATCAACTTATTCCTCTCTAGTTGATTATAAATCCTATCTCTTATAACCTTTTCCAACACTACCCACAACCAAAGTAAGGCTAACTGGTCTATAATTACCAGGGTTGTCTTTCCTCCCCTTCTTGAACAAGGGAACGACATTTGCTATCCTCCAGAACATCTGGAGCAGGTGGGACTTGAACCTGAACCTTATAACCAAGAAGTAGAGACACTGCCACTGCACCACAGGATCCTGAATGCTGGGTGAATAATAAAAGCTGTCTTAAAGAGATTGTACGAAGACTTTGTCAGCAGCATCTCAATAAGCAAAAGTGGCAGGCATCTGAAACAGGGGATGGCTGACTTGACAAATCTCCTTTCAGAGAAAGTGAGGGCTGCAGATGCTGGAGATCAGAGTCAAAAAGTGTGGTGTTTGAAAAGTGCAGCCAGTCAGGTAGCATCTGAGGATCAGGAAAGTTGACGTTTTGGGCATAAGCTCTTCATCCATGCTGTACATCTCTATGACTCGAAGAGCTTATGCCCCAAACATCGACTCTCCTGCTCCTCAGCTGCTACCTGACATGCTGTGCTTTTCCAGCACCACACTTTTTGACTCTGATCTCCTTTAAGGCCCTCTCAAGGAATTGCAAACCCATTGAAAGGCCGCAAAATAAGCTTTATTTGGATTCCCAGATAGCCTTTCCACAACGACAGACATGAAAAATTGCGAATTAAAGTGGATTGCATTTTATTCCAGTTAAACAGTCTGTTAACTCCTCTAATCTCATTGTAAGCCGGAATTGGGATATTACTTTTATATCTGAGATGAAAAGCAAATGTTAAAATATAATTGGTATGTTCCAAATTTAAATTGGATCACTAACCAAGTATGTCTTCGTCTATTATTTCAACTGGAATTGGTTTGATGAAGGAATGTTTCCTGTGGTATTTAAAATGAGGTTTATGGTGCCTGATGATACAGACCTATTTATTCTGTTTGATATGTTGTAGAATTGGGTAAAAGATTGAATAAATCAAAAATGAAGATCACAGAGAGACCTCGTGACAGGTGCAGTGTCAGATGCAGCCAGGTGGGGAGCTAGTGAGCCAAGAACAGTGAGAATGGATGCTTTGTTCCCTTGGAGTTTCTCTTTTTCAGATCTCCTACAGTGTGGAAACAGGCCCTTCGGCCCAACAAGTCCACACCGACCCTCTGAAGAGTAACCCACCCAGACCCATTTCCCTCTGACTAATGCACCTAACACTACGGGCAATTTAGCATGGCCAATCCACCCCGACCTGCACATCTTTGGACTGTGGGAGGAAACTGGAGCACCCGGAGGAGAATGTGCTGTCTCTCTAATTGGCCCAAATAGGCCTCTTGTGGCATAGTGGTAGCGACTTTACCTTTGAGTGTTGGATTTAAATCTGACCTACCCCTGCGCTCTGTCATAGCATCTCCAAGCTGTTTGATTTAGGTAAAAATATTTAAATGGATGCCTAACAATAATAAGTGGAGTCAATGTAAAGGATACAGTTAATGATCCCTGGAAGGATTTAGAATTGTTATACCTTATGCAAGAAATAGGGTATTAAACTTAACACTGGCAGCTTTCTTTTTCATTCTAAGATGGAATGTGGACATCACTAGAAAGGCCAATTGCCTGTCCCTTGAACTGAGTAACTTGCTGGGCCATTTCAGAGTCAACCACATTACTGTGGGTCTGGAGTCACATGTAGCTCAGACTGGGTAAGGACAGAGGTTTCCCTCCCTGAAGGGCATTAGAGAACCAGGTGGATTTTCTTTTTGAATAACTGATCATGTTTGCCACAATCACCACTGCTGAGAAACTAGCTTTCGATTCCATTTTTGTTACAAATTGAAATTAAACTTCGCCAGCTGGTGAAGGTGATATTTCAACTCGTGTCCCTATAGCACTAGCTTGGTCTCTGGATTAGTGGTCCAGTGACATTACCACTGTCCCACCTTCTCCCTAAACACCAAGCATTGCAAAAGGGAATAGCAACGTGGACAATGAAAGAAATCAGAGTTGCCACTGGGGGACTTGGAGTAGACATATGGATGATATCAGTAAATCTCATATCAAGGTGTGGCTGAGGAATGTGTAAAAGCAGATAGTTTAATGGGGTACCTAGTCAAAACAGCATATCAAAATGTACAGCAATTATGCAAGGGTTTATGACAAACTAGTCAGAGAACACATCCTTCTGAAATAGAAACAAAAACAAGAATAGGGGCAGATATAAAACCCCAGCTGGAGTCCAATGTCCAGAGACCAGGGAAATGGGTCAGTTAAAAGGTCTGAGATCTGTACAGCATTAAATCTATTATTACACAAAGGAAATCCAGCATGTCACCTTTAAGACCAGTGAAGCTAATAAACGAGGCATAACTGTTAACTAGTGACAAGTAAATTTCAAGTATGTTTAAAAATTGTCTTTACTTTGACTGATTAATGTTGGTAATGATCTACCAGGTAAGCTAAAAAAAGAGATTGGCAGATGTATGTTGAGCTGGACAGAGAGATCAGTTTGATGACCCACGAAAGCCTTTCCTATCTCCTTTACTTCCGAATGTTTTTGTGGATCTTGATAACCTGGTCTGGCCCCAGTGTGACCATTTGAATTAATTCACCCTTATAGTGCACCTAAGCCATGATCTTACCAGAATGTATCAGATTAAATGTAACTTTGCCTCAGCAGGGACACATCATAGCCGTGCTCCAGACCTGAGACAGGCTGGAACAGTGTGGAAGCTCAGCTGCCATTGGTTATTTATCCCTCGTCCAAGTTTTGCCAAGTTTTGGATGGAGAATGAACGACATGTCCTTGGGAACGTGTGATTTTTGTCACAAGAGTTCATGTCATTGCTAATCGAAGCCAGATCCCTTTCCATCTGGATTTGATTTACTTGAGCTAGCTGCCCGTGCCCACTATTCAGTATGTATGGGATTCAGAGTAAACTGCTGCATTAGGTTTGGTTGGTTCAGGGAAAGAAAGGCCTCACAATTCTATTCCTTTTTCTCCTTATCTTGCTCTGTCTTTGTAGGACATTTCAGTCAGAAACCATGTTTGAATGAAGGTTTTTTGCATCATTTCTGCTGCTTTGATTCAACGCCTCCATATTTCACAAGTTTCAATCATTCCTGCAGTAGATGCTCAAAGATTTGGAAGCAGCTGGACTGTCCACTGATGGGTTCTGGAGCTCCCATCATAGAGCTACGTCTTATCTTTGATCTTCCTATCTTAAAGTCTTGGTGAAATGTCTTTGGATTGTGAGGGATGGGAACACGAAAGAAACATTTGCAGGTGAGCAAATGGTATCCTTTAAAATTCAAACCCTGCAGATGTTGGGAATCTGAACTAAAAACAGCAAGTGCTGGAGAAACTCAGCAGGTCTGGCGGCATCTGTGGGGACGCAAACAGAATTAATGTTTTGAGAACAGATCGGAAGAACATTCAGAATGTCCTGAAGAAGACTCCTATCAGACTTGAAACGCTAACTCTGCTTTCTCTCCACAGGTGCTGCCAGACCTGATGAGTTTCTCCAGCATTTTCTGTTTTTATAAATGATATCCTTTGTTTGAATTCCACCTTTTCTCTTTCATTAATTTATAATTCTTTGTTCTTATCTCTTCTTTAAAATCATTAGTAGAAGAAACCAAAATGAAACAAGGGAAGTCTTTCTCTCACAGAAACTTGGAGCACGAGTAGGCCATTCAGCCCTTTGGTCTGTTGCACCATTCAAGAGGACCATGACGGATCCTGTATCTCAACACCATGTTCCTATTTTCTCCCCATACCCCTTGATGTCTTTAAAATCTAAAAATGTATCTACCTCATTCCTGAATATATTCAGTGACTTGGCCTCCACAGGCTTGTGTGGGAGAGAATTCCATCAGGTGATCACCCTCTGAGTGAAGAAATGTTTCCTCACCTCCGTCCTAAAGGACTATCCTGTTTCCTGACACTGTGACCCTGGTTCTAGACTCCCTAAGGAGGAGAAACATCCTCATTCCATCTGGTCTTTCCAGACTCTGTTAGAATTTTACACATTTCAATCAGAGCCCCCCCCCCCCCATCCTTCTAAACTCTAGGGAATATGGGCCCAGTCAAACCAATCTCTCCTCATAGGTCAGTCCTGCCATCCCCAGTACCCACCTAGTGACCCTCCACTGCATTCCCTTTATGGCAAGGATATCCTTTCGTAGGTAAGGAGACCCAAACTAATGACCCGTGTGTAATCTCACTAAGGCCCTGCATAACTGCAGTAAGACATCCATATGTTTGAACTCTAGTCCTTTGCATTGATGGCCAATATGTCATTTACCTTCCTAATTGACTTGATGGACCTGCCTGTCTATTTTAATTGTCTGCTGCACAAGGGCACCCAGATCTCTCTGCACACCCACACTTCCCAGTAGCTCACCATTTAAATAATACTGTGGCTTCCTGTTTTTCACATTAACGTGTATAACTTCCCATTGTTGTGGTTCTGTTCGCCGAGCTGGGAATTTGTCTTGCAAACGTTTCGTCCCCTGTCTAGGTGACATCCTCAGTGCTTGGGAGCCTCCTGTGAAGCGCTTCTGTGATGTTTCCTCCGGCATTTATAGTGGCCTGTCTCTGCCACTTCCGGTTGTCAGTTCCAGCTGTCCACTGTAGTGGCCGGTATATTGGGTCCAGGTCGATGTGTTTGTTGATATACCGGCCACTACAGCGGACAGCTCGAACTGACAACCGGAAGCGGCAGAGACAGGCCACTATAAATGCCGGAGGAAACAGCACAGAAGCGCTTCACAGGAGGCTCCCAAGCACTGAGGATGTCACCTAGACAGGGGACGAAACGTTTGCAAGACAAATTCCCAGCTCGGCGAACAGAACCATAACAACGAGCACCCGAGCTACAAATCTTCTCCCAAACTTTGAATAACTTCCCATTTCACCATGTGTTATATCTGCCATGTGTTTGCCCCATCACTCAACTTGTCTAAGTCACCTTGACACCTCCTTGCCTCCTCTTCATAACTCACAATCCCATTAAGATCTATAATGCACTGTCTGAGAGTGTGGTTGAGGAAGGCTCAATTGAAGGAGTCAAAAAGGATTTGGCAGTTATTTAAAAAGGAGCAATGTGCAGGGTCACAGGAGAATGACACTAGGTGAGGTACTCGTCTGGAGACTAGCACAAGCACAATGGGCTGAGTGACCGTCCTTTACAATGTAACCATTCTGAAATTCTTTTTCCTTCAAAGGGCAGTTCCTATTAGCTTGGCATTGCAGGTAATGTGAAAGGTCATTGTTTCTGGGACTTGCTCCCTGTGTGCAAAAGGCAAAAACTACCATGAACAAATTCTGGCTTCATTGAGAAGCGTGGTTCAAATGGACACCACGTGCAACCGTGTTGTGAAGAATTCTTCATTTTGTTGTTGATTCCAATCTGGGTCAATTTGTCTTTCAGGCAGCCATTCTTTTTTCTTGGACACCCTAAGCTTTTTCTTCATTGCTGAGAAAAGCAGCATGCTGCGAAAGCATCTTCCCTTGCCTCTGTCAGGACTCATGCAAGAGTGCCAATTTTCAAACACTCACAACTGTTTATACCACAGCCAAAAAAAAGGTGTTGATTAGTTAACAAATCAACTCTGACTGGCTGAGATGTTGTTCATGGAGAAAGCAATGGGGAAATATAGGCTGTCCAAACTCCCGGGTGATTGGACGATAGTGCAAGGCTTGAACCTGTCCCTTTTGTTTGCAGAAAATGGTATGAATGTGTGTCCGTTCTAGCAAGCATAAATGAGCCACATTACCACCCTAACTGATTGATAGTGCAGCCGTTAGCACACTCAGGATTATTCATCACGTATTGTCCAATCATACAAATACATTTCACTGTAAACATTTTGTCTCTGATTTTGCAAGTGACAGTTGGTTGAGAGGAAGATGGGAAAGCTCAACAGTGCATCTCTGTGTTGAGCAGCATTCACATTTTATTTTACCATATTCCTTGCATCATCTTTTCATTCCATTTCAATCTGCTCGCTCATCTGTTTTAACTTCCTTCTTTCTCTCTCCTGTCCCTCCAGTCGTCATGGTTTGATGTTCATGTAGCTTCTGGGGCTGTTTTCCCTGGAGCGTCAGAGGCTGAGCGGTGACCTTATAGAGGTTTATAAAATCATGAGGGGTGTGGATAGGATAAATAGACCAGGTCTTTTCCCTGGGGGTGGGGGAGTCCAGAACTAGAGGGGCATAGGTTTAGGGTGAGAGGGGAAAGATATAAAAGAGACCTAAGGGGCAACGTTTTCACACAGAGGGTGGTACGTGTATGGAATGAGCTGCCAGAGGAAGTGGTGGAGGCTGGTACAATTGCAACATTTAAGAGACATCTGGATGGGTATATGAATAGGAAGGGTCTGGAGGGGTATGGGCCGGGTGCTGGCAAGTGGGATTGGATTGGGTTGTGGGCGGCACGGTGGCACAGTGGTTAGCACTGCTGCCTCACAGCGCCAGAGACCCGGGTTCAATTCCTGCCTCAGGCGACTGACTGTGTGGAGTTTGCACGTTCTCCCCGTGTCTGCGTGGGTTTCCTCCGGGTGCTCTGGTTTCCTCCCACAGTCCAAAGATGTGCAGGTCAGGTGAACTGGCCATGCTAAATTGTCCGTAGTGTTAGGTAAGGGGTAGATGTAGGGGTATGGGTGGGTTGCGCTTCGGCGGGGCGGTGTGGACTTGTTGGGCCGAAGGGCCTGTTTCCACACTGTAAGTAATCTAATCTAATCTAATATCTGGTCAGCATGGACGGGTTGGACCAAAGGGTCTGTTTCTGTGCTGTACATCTCTCTGACTCTATGACTACAACAGTTGAAACTGCATTCCTGTCCATTAATGGAAGCAGTTTCAAACAGTGCAGTTTCTGCATAGAACTGTGGAGAAAATCTTCAAATCTGCTTGAATTGTAAAGAAACACATTTACTGATTGGAACGAGGTTGGCCAGGTGGATCCTGTTGAGTGTGAGTTCCCTGACTGGGGCTGTTAACCTGGGGCCAGTCAGGTCGTCCTGGTTGACAGATATAAACAGGAGTGTCGTGCACCTTGTGTTTCTCACTGTGTCTCACACCTACACACACACACACACACACACACACACCATGGGTGCTGGGGAAAAATAAGCACTACTGCAGTTAGGCAGTAGTGTGGGGGGGTTAAAAAAAAGAAAGAGAAATAAATAAACAGGAGCGAACACTACTGCAGTTAGGCGGTAGTGTGGGCGTAAAATAAATAGAAAAGAGAAAATATATGTAAACAGGAGTACGAGAGAATCTCCTCACTTGAGGGACTGCCTCTGAGCTGGCTGGTCAGAGTCCATGTAGTGTGCACGTGTAACTAAAGGGTGAGGTGGTGACGGGATACTGGTCTCTTGTGCTGTTCTTTCAGTGGCAGTGGGAGAAAACAGTACACTCCCGAAGATCAACGACTGAAGTGCGATGTGGTGCTGACGTGCGATGCCTCCCTGTTTGGTACCAGGGTGGCTTGGCTCACTGGTGACCCAACAGAGAGGAACAGACAGGAAGGCTTCCCGGTTTTTGGCTCATGCTGAATGCAAGTCCACCCAGATAGAGAAGACCAGTTTGGCGGTCATCTTTGATGTGAGTTCCACCAATACTTTTACGAGCGTAAATTTGTAATAGTAACAGACCGCACAACCCTGCTAGGCATACTCAGACAGACAAGGCAGTGCCACCCATAGTTTCTGTTCAAATTCAGCAGTGGGTCCTTATTCTCAGTGAGTACAATTCGGAATACTGTCAAGTGGCAGATACAAATGCTTTGAGCAGCCTCCCACTGGCAGATACACCACCGGTTCATTCTGGTTTTAAACTTTCTGGACTCTCTTTCTGGTCATCACTGACCGGACACCAAATGATTCAGTCCTGGCAGAACTGAAACAGCTGGTGCTAATGGAGGGAACGAAAGGGCCATCACAACAGGAATTGACCCCGTGAGACCAGATCACCATCGAGGGTGGCATATTATTATGGGGAACAAGTGAGACTGTGCCAAGTAAAGGTCACCTGCATCAGGATGATCCAGGGGTTCCCAAAATGAAGATGTTGGCAAGAAGCTATGTCTGGGGACAAGGACTGGATGTCGACATAGCTACATTGGTGAGGCAGTGCCCAGAGTGCCAACAAGAACAAAATTGCTACCAGCAGCTCCCCCACATTGGTGGGAATGGCCGGGTAAACCCTGGACTCGGTTACACGTTGACTATGCAGGTCCTTTCATGGGCTCAATGTTCCTGGTCATTTTGGACTCTCATTCAAAGTGGTTGGGTGTGCATAGAGTGCATTTGGCAAACTCAGTGATGACAATGGAGAAGCTGTGAGCATCCTTCACAATACATGGACTCCCAGAAGCACTGGTCACAGACAACGGAATATCATTTACCAGAAGGGGATTTGAGTATTTCCTAAATTCGAATGGCATTCAGCACATAAGGACAGCTCCATACTATCCATTGTCCAATGGTCTGGTGGAAAGAGCAGTCCGAACATTGAAGACAGACTTAAAGGAGCAGCCTACCAAACTGTCCCGGTTCCTGTTTGATTATAGGATCACCCTCACACAATAACAGGGATGGCTCCAGCAGAGTTGCTGTGGGGAGAAGGCGCTGTGCCAGATTAAACCTGATATTCCCAAACCTGAGAGGGGAAGGTGAAACGGCAGCAAGAACTCCAATGCTGGCCACATGCCTCCTCTAAGCGAGAGAGACGATTTAATTCAGGAGTGATGTTTGGTGCCAGAACCATGGAAATGGCTCTGTATGGGTCTGAGGTGAAGTTGACACAGGTTCGGGTCCTGTCACTTACAAAGTTCAGGTAGGTGAGCAGGCCCGAAACAAACCTGTGCATCACCTGAAAGCTGTTACCTTGTAAATGGAGCAGGGGCAAAACACACCTGCCCCCTCCAAACAGCCAGAGGCCTGTCGGAAACTGTAGGTTCTCTCCCTCCGTCTAGTGTCGAGGAGTCCTCAGAGTCTGAGATGGATGTAGCCTCGATGCCGCTACCACTGGAAGAAGAGGAGGAAATTCTCCCGAGACATTCTGGACGCAAGAGACAGGCTATTGTCTGGTACACGCCAGAGTCAGAGTCAGAGGAACCAGACTTGGCAGGAAAAGTTACAAGAGAAAGACCAGGCCTACATCCCTGGACTTAGGAGGGGAAGGATGTAGCGATTGGAAACAGATTGGCCAGGTAGATCTCATCAAGTGTGAGATCCCTGTTTGGGGTTGTTAAACTTGGCCAATCAGTGAGCCCTGGCTGACAGATATAACCAGGAGATTTAGAATCTCCTCAGTTTAGGGGACTGACTCTGTGCTGCAGTTAGT